>NW_006399796.1:7034414-7046621 GCF_000299155.1 Elephantulus edwardii | reverse complement strand
AATCCTGATACCACATTCCTCCTTGTACGGCCTAGGGTCTTGGATGATCTGTTCTGTATACAGATTGTTCTCAATAAACTCATAAATTTAATGAGTAAAAAAAACCACACACTTTCTTTTCCATTTCTGCAACTGTTTCTGAACTTTTGTATTTCTATGTTTTGTGAAATACTTGTTATTTTCTGCAGTCTATTCTTTTAAATGCTTTACTTGGGTTCATTGATTTACTAGAATTTTTATGTATAAAATGTATTCTTAGCTCCTTATTGTATTTTTCCTTGTTCATATTTTTAAAACTTACCTTTAAATGTTTATTCATATAATAAAAATGGTGTGTTATTATATAATCAAACATCAATATTGTGTTTCTCCCACTACTTAGAAAGATTTTCAATTTTAAGATTATACGAATTCTCACTTTCTTCTAATATTTTATTGCTTCTTGTTTGCTTTCTCTCTTTTCTTGTTCTCTTCCCATTTCCTTTTCTCCTTATTCATTTGAATCTTTGACACATCTGGAAGTTATTTTTCCCATAAGGAATTCAGCTTCCTTTTCCCCAAATGTCTAGCCGGTAACTTCAATGTTATTTCTTCGGTAATCTAGTCATCTTTAAGAACACAGCATCAGGACTTTCTTTTAAATTTATAGTTTTTAGTTCATTAAGTTCTTTTTCAGTAAACATTTACAAGTCATTGGTTTTCATTCAAACATTCATATGCATATTGTTTTATAACATTAATTACAAGTGATTAATGTAATTGATTATGCCTCATCAAACTTTATTTTTCCTTCACCTTATCAATTTATGAATTTTTGCCCCCTTCTCATTATTTCAAGATTCATTCTATTTGTGTATAAACATTTTCTTAGGTTTTTATATTTGTGGTCTTATACTGCAATTGTTCATTAGTAACTAATTTCTGTCATAATTAATTTTATTTTCATCCATTTTGTGACATATTTCACATATTCTTAATTCTTCTTTGTTGTTGTTGTTGTCATGGAGTCACTTGCAGTTTATAGTGACCCTATGTGCAACAGCTCTGAACCTTGCTCTGTCTTGTGCCAACTTTATTGTCTCTGGTACAGCCACACCCACTACTCCCGTCACTGAGTCAATACAACTCACTGAAGGTGTTCCTCTCTTACGCAGTCCACCAACCCTCTCAAGCATGAAGTCCCTCTCCAAGAACTGGTTCCTCCTTGCAACATGCCTAAAGTATGTCAGAGAAAGCTTCAGAATCCTTGCCTCGCTTTTTAGGACATACTGTTTTTTTCCCCTAGCAGTTCATGGTATATTCAATACTCTTCTCCAGCACCACAGCTCAAAGGCATCAATTCTCCTTCTGTCATCCCTAGTCATTGTCTAGCTCTCTGATACATAGAAATTAATTATGAAGACCATGGCCTGAATCAGACACACCTTAGTGTCTAAACTGACATTGTTGCTCTTCAGTACTCTGGAAAGGTCCTTGATAGCAGAATTTCCCTATGCAACTCATCTTTTGATTTCCTGCCTGATGGTACCAAGAGTGTTGATTGTGGAGCCAAGACTGTTTGCTGTTGTTGCTATGTGCCATTGAATCACCTGAGACCCACTGTGGTCCTATGGACAACAGCCCTTAACCCTGCTCTATCCTGTGCCAATCTTATTGTCACTGATACACCTACCCTCATTACTCTAGTCACCAAATCAATCCATCTCATTGAGGGTCCTCCTCTCTTCCATTTAGAGATGAATAATTCCTTATTGTGTGAATGTACCACAGTTTCTTTATCCATTGTCCATTGGTGAGCACTTGGGTTGTTTCTAACTCTTTGTCTATTAGTGTTAGAATGTCTCATTTCTTTAAAATATATACTTACTATTGCATTAAATGTTATTTAAAGAAGCATAACACTATTTTCCATAATGGTTGCACTATTTTACATTACTACCAGCAGTATATGAAGGTTCCAATCTCTCTACACACTCACCAGTATTGGTTCACTGTATCAGAAGAAATTGGCTGACACAGAAGAATTTCATGAAATAACATATGAGGAAGAGCCTATGGTGATGAAGGAGTAAGTTCAAATTTCTCTGAAGGAACTGGCAGAAAACAAGGCTCCAGAAGTTGATGGCATACCAATTGACATATTTCAACAAACAGACACTGCCCTGGATTTGCTCACTAAGTTGTACCAAGAAATCTGGAGGACAGCCAGCTGGCCCACTGACTGGAAAAGATCGATATTTGTTCCAATGCCAAAGAATGGTGACCCAACAGAGTGCGCAAATTATCAAACAATATCATTAATATCACATGCAAGCAAGATTCTGCTGAAAATTATCCAAAAATGATTGGAGCAATATGTCAACAGAGAACTGCCAGATGTGCAGGCTGGATTTAGAAGAGGTCATAGTACTAGGGATATTATAGCTAATGTTAGATGGATCTTGGCAGAAAGCAGAGAATACCAGAGGGATGTGTATCTGTGCTTCATTGACTATGCAAAGACTTTTGACTGTGTGAATTACAAAAAGATATGGCTGAGTCTGAGAAGAATGGGAATCACAGAATGTTTGATTGTGCTAATGAGAGACCTATACTTGGACCAAGAGGCAGTCATCATAACAGAACAAGGAGACACTGCGTGGTTCAAAATCAAGAAGGGTGTCCGTCAGGGATGTATTTTGTCTCCATACCTTTTTAATCTGTATGCAGAACAGATCATCCAAGATGCTGGTCTGTATGAGGAGGAATGTGGTATCAGGATTAGTGGAAAAGTCATCAACAACCTGTGTTGTGCAGATGACAGACCCTTCTTGATGAAACTGAGGAGGACCTGAAGCTCTTGCTGCAGAAGGTCAAGAATGCAGTCTTCAATATGGATTGAAGCGCAACATCAAGAAAACAAAGATTCTCACCACTGAGCCAATTAGAAGCATTAGTTTGGATGGTGAAGAGACTGAAATAGTTAACTGTTTTAGTTTACTTGGCTCCACAGTCCGCACTCTTGGTACCAGCAGCTAAGAAATCAAGAGACAAATTGCACTGGGAAAATCAGCTTTGAGGGACCTCTCAAGAGTACTGAAGAGCAACGTCATCAGGCTGGAAACTAAGGTATGCCTGATTTGGGCTATAGTCTTCGCAGTTACGTGCTATGCATAAGAGAGTTGGACAGTGAATAGGGACAATAGGAAGAGAATTGATGCCTTTGAGCTGTAGTGTTGGAGAAGAGTGTTAAATATACCATGGTCTGCTAAGAGAACAAACAGGTTTGTCCTGGAGAGGGTGAAGCCAGAATGTTCCCTGAAGTCAAGGATTCTGAAGCTTTGTCTGACATACTTTGGGCATGTTACAAGGAGGGTGGTCCTTGGAGAGGGACATCATGTTTGGGTGAGTGGAGGGATGGCGCAGGAGAGGAAGACCCTCAATGAGATGGATCGATTCTGTAATTGGGGTGGTGGGAGTGAGTGTGTCAGAGGTGACGAGGTTGGCACAGAATAGTGCAGCACTTAGGGCTCTTGTACATAGGGTTGCTATGAGTTGCAAGAAATTTGATGGCACTTAACAGCAACAACAATATTGAACATTACTTCTTTTGTTGAAGTGAGATGTCATCTCATTGTTTCAATTTGCATCTTTTTAATAAACGGAGATGCTCACCATTAGGCTGATTGGCTGTATCATGAATAATAAATAGGGAAGAGTTTGAGAAGTTAACTGTTTTAATTTGCTTGGCTCCACAATCAACATTCTTGATACCATAGCCAGGAAATGAAAAGACGGATTGCAATGGGAAAGTCCGCTATCATGGACCTCTCCAGAGTACTGAAGAGCAACAATGTCAGTCTAGAGACTAAGGTGCACCTGATCCAGGCCATCATCTTCCCAATTACTTACTACTTCAGAGAAGTGGACAATGACTATGGATGATAGAAGGAGAATTAATGCCTTTGAGCTGTGGTGCTGGAGATAACTATTGAATATGCCATGGACAGCCAGGAGAACAAACAAATTTGACCTTAAGAGGATGAAACCAGGCTGCTCCTTGGAGGCAAGGATACTGAAGTTTCATCTGACATACTATGGGCATGTTGAAAGGAGGGGCCAATCCTTGGAGAGGAGCAGTATTCTTGGATGCGTGGAGGGAGAGCAGAAGAAAAGAAGACACTTGACGAGATGGATTGACTCAGTGACTGAGGTAATGAGATGTAGGTGTGTCAGAGAAATTAAGATTGGCACAGGATAGAACAAGTTTCAGAGCTGTTGTACATAAGGTGGCTATTAGTTGCAAACAACTCAATGGCACATAACAACAGCAATAGTTAGATATCTCAGGCATTTCTTCATATATTTTTCTGAAGGTCTTCTTGGCCATCTGAAGGTCTTCTTTGAAAGAAGTGTCATTTCACGTCCTTTTGCAGTTCTTTTTGTAGGTCTATTGTTTGCCTTTTTCTTACTTAGGTTTTCTATGTTTTTGAAATCAGTTGCTTGTCAGACATGTTATTACCAATTATTTTTCAACAGTTTGTAACTTCTCTTTTTATTCTTTTGAACAAGTTTTTTGATGCACATACAGACTTAATTTTTAGGAAGTCCCATTAATCTAGCTTATCTATTGCTTGTGCATCTGTTTTTATTTGATGGGCAATCTCTTTCCATGTGATTGACTGCCTCTGAAAATCTGCTGAGGGGTCAGCTATGACCAGTTCTGACTCAATACACAACAACATTTATGCTGTAGATCACAGCTTTTTGGCTTGCTCAATTTCTTATTTAACGACATTAATAATTTTAGATTTTTACAACAATGTCCTTGATCCAGTCTTCAGGACTCATTAACAACCTATAATTTGCATATGGATTTATCCTACTTGCTGAAAGAAGATTTGAAGCATTTACTGAAAAAGGTCAGTCTACAACCTATAGTGTAGATTATACTTCAACCAAAAACCCACCCAAATCCTCTCTATTTCGCCAACAAACAACACTATGATAAACAGAGAAAAGATTGAAATTGTCAAGAATTTCATTTTATTGGATCCACAATCAATGCTCTTAGAAACTTCAGTCAGGAAATGAAGTCGTGTATTGCACTGGTCAAATCTGCTAAGGACAATCTTAATATGTTAAAGAGCATAAATGTCACTTTTATGGTTGATGTTGTTATGGGCCATGGAGTAACTTGTGACTCCTAACGTCCTTATATTTAACAGCTTTGAACCCTGCTCTATCTTAAGTCAATCTTATTGTCTCTGACACATCTACCCCATTACCTTAATTACTGAATCAATTCACCTCATCAAGGTTCTTCCTCTCTTGCACTCTCCCTATACCGTGCCAAGATTATGTCCCTCTCCAAGGACTGGTCCCTCCTTGGAACTTGCACAAAGTATGTCAAAAGAAATTTCAGAATCCTTGCCTCCAACATGCAGCCTGGTTTAACCCTCTCTAGAAAGAACCTGTTCATTCTTCTGGCAGTCCATGGTATATTCAATAGTATTCTCCAGCACCACAGCTCAAAGGCATCCATTCTTTTATCATCCCTAGTCATTGTCCAGTTTTCTGATGCATAGCAAGTCATTGTGAAGACCATGGCCTGGATCAGGTGCACTTCAGTCTCTAAACTGACATTGTTGCTCTTCAGTACTCTGGAGATGTCCCTGACAGCAGTCTTTTCCAGTGCAATTCATCTTTTAAGTTCCTGGCTACTGATACCAAGGATGTTGATTGTAGAGCCATGCAAATCAAAACTGTTAACAATAAAAACTCTATAGTGAATAAGAAAGACTGAGTAAATTGATGACTTTGAGTTATGGTATTAGTGAAACATTGACTCTATCATGAGTTACCAAAAGAATTAATAATTCAGTATTAGAATAAGTATAATCAAAATGCTTCTGAGAAGTGAGTTTGACCTGCTGTTCTTTGGAAATATTATCAGGAGAAGAGCTTTATGTTTGGTAAAGTAGAGGATCTGTGCAAAAAGAGGGAGACCCTCAACGAAATGGATTGACACAGTCAGTGCCTGTGTGAACAAGCTCAAGGACAACAGTCATTGTAAGGCTAGTACAGTGCCATGTAGCTCTTGGCTCTGTTGAACATGGGGTAGCTATGATTTGGAGCTGACTAAGTGACTGGGCAGTGTCTCATTTTGTTGGGTATAGAATTGTGTGTTGGAACTGATCTGATGGTTGCTAACATCAACAGTTTATCTTACCATCAAGATGAAATACCATCGTAATAATATACTACATACTTATACCTTTCGGCCTTTTCTGGATACTTTATCTAAATTTAGTTTTCCACCTTCTGTGCAAGCTGTGTTTTAAATATTGTTATTTATAAGCTTTACTATCTACTATGAAGAGTACTACTATAAGGCTTTCTTTTCTTTATTATTTTTTCCAAAAGAATTTTGGACTATTATACACGTTCTTAAAAAAATCGTCCTTCAATTCTGATGAAAAATTAATAAATAATATAGATTATTTTAAGGAAGTGAGTAGGCAAATAACTTTAAAATATTTTGCTTTATAATCAAGAATGTTGTTGTTGTTGTCATGTGCCGTCAAGTCGCCTGCGACTCACAGTGACCCTATGTACAACAGCCCTAAACTCCACTCTGTCCTGTGCCAATCACACTGTCTCTGACACTCCCATCCCAATTATCCCAGTCACTGAATCAATCCACCTCCCAGAGGGCCTTCCCCTCCTGCGCTGTCCCTCCACCCTCCAAAGCATGATGACCTTCTCCAAGGACTGGTCTCTCCTCACAACATGTCCAAAGTATGTTAGACGGAGCCTCAGAATCCTTGCCTCCAAGGTTTAACCCTTTCCAGGATGAATCTGTTTGTTTCCTATCAGTTCATGGTACTCTCAATACTCTTCTCCAGCACCACAGCTCAAAGGCATAAATTCTCCTTCTATCCTCCCTAGTCATTGTCCAACTCTCTGATGCATAACAAGTGATTGCGAAGACCATGGCCTGTATCAGATGCACCTTAGTCTCTAGAGAGACACCATATATTTTACGTGATATATATTTTTCTATTAAATGAGTTATGGGAGAATTTTTCATTTAATCTTAGATATTTCCAGAATATTTTAAGAGGTTTATTTCTAAATATTTTATTTCCTTTTCCAATAATATTTTCAATAGGATTTTTTTCATTATGTTTTTATCCATTGTAGATTTTGCAAATTTTCATAAATGTATCTTCTACTTTTCTATTTTCATGAGGTGCTTTCCCTTTAATTTTCCATCATTAGCAGAGTTTAGGGCTATTGTACATGGGGTCGCTATGAGTTGCAAGAGACTTGATGGCATGTAACAACAACAACAACAGTAGATTCTTAATTTAACTGATAAGTTGTAGCATCTAGGGAGATTTCAGTAACTGAAAGATTCATTACATATTCTAATGTTGAATTGAATACATTCTTAAGCAGACAGTTGCTAATCTTTTAATTTATATTCTCCTTGCTAAATAAAACAAAGAATAAGAAAGACTGAAAAAGGAATTGATGCATATGTTATAGACTGTCAGAAGAAATGTGGCCACCGTACTCCTTAGGAGCAAGGATTACATCTGTATGTGTACACCCTAATGCACACTTAGCTAGATGTCTGCTCAATGAATTTTTCCTATCCCTTCATTAACATGTAATCATTTTCCCGACTGTCCTCTTACACTGATTTTTGGAAGAGAGCATCTGTAGGTTGTGGTGTCTGTTTTAATCAGCCGAACATCAGTATTAGAGGAATCTAACTCTTTTAAGGGTGTTGGGACAAAGACATCTGCATGGCAACAAACTGATTTAGGATCAGTGTAGTATTCTTTGTGTCTGCGTTAAAAAAAAAGAATTTTTTTTCCTGTGGCTGTTAAATTTTATTAACAATATATAAAGTAGTAGAAATCTTTTGGATCTGATTATGATTTTTGTCCAGAAAATGTGCAATCCACAAGGAAGAATATATTAACAAAGCCAACTCCTTTCTAAAACTGTTACTAATCAGATATTAGTATATAAATAGTTTTTGGCTCATCTATAAAACCTGTCCCTTCACTTTATGGTTTATTATTTTACTCAAGCTATACACTTGGAGAGTAATTAATTTCCCTTATCAGTATTGTGGCAAGAAATAGAGAGTGCATACAAATTAGACAAGTTGAGGATTCTTTAAGTAAGGGATGATTTAAAAAAAACATAGCAGGGTATAAGGAAACCCAAAGTATGTGAAATATTTGAGATAAATAATAGGAACAATTCTTTCTCTAGGCCACAGAAAGCAAGGGTAAAAAATTGCTACTTACACACAAAAGCAAAAAAGAAGTGGGTGAAAAGGCCCCTTTTAAGAGTTAGAATCCTCATTTAAGGTACATATTGAACTCAAAGCAATTTGAAAGGAAGAAATGAGGGACATAAATGCCTGTATATTGCTTTTTTCTTTTTCCCAGTCTCGTGACGTTGTGCCTATTGGTCAATCTTACCAAATATCAGAAGGCAAAAGAACTATGCAATGCTATATTGAATCAGCCTCCAGGTATCCAAAGCATGGTAGAAAGAAGAAATGAAGTTTGGCAGAGATTTAGCAATAATATTTGAAGAATTCCTCATTTTAAAAATGTCATCGTGTGTATGACTTGGAACTCAGAGATAATTTTCTAATGAAAATGGAATTAAGATTGCAGTTAGCCACTATGAAAAAGTGTAAATAACCTGAAACCAAATGAGCTCTCATTATGCACTCTGTAGTGAGTTGCTGTGTTAGACAAAAGGTCCTGTATCTCTAGTTCAAATCCACCAGTGACTCTATTGAAGAAAGATGGGAAATCTCTTCTCATTGTAATTTACAAGCTCAGAAACCTGGTAGAAAGTCACCATGAGTAATAATCAACTTAATGTCAATGACTGGAGTTTGAAGAGGGGGAATGTATTTCAATACTGGCTTTATCACTTAGTAGCTGTATAAATTTGAATGAATCATTTCTGATCCTTGCTTCTCAGGAGATAGCAGGACAGAGACATTAATCAGATTTTTCTTACTTTCTCCACAGGATTGTGATTGGTAAAAACTATCAAATGCACATAAGCGAACTTTTAACTATAACCCAATACCATCAAGTCTATCCCAACTCACAATGAACCTATGGAACAGGGATTCCGAAACTGTACATGTTCATGCAAGCAGACTGTCACATCTTTTTCACCCACAGAGTAGCTGAGGGTTTAAAATTGCTAGACTTTTGGTTAACAGTCAAATTCTTACTCACTGAACAACCAGGGCTCTTTTTGTGAACTATCACTCACACTCACTCACTCTCATTAAGTCTGTTCTGACTCCAAGTGACCCTCTAAGGGGCTCCCAGGGCTGTAAATCTTAATAGGAGGAGACTGTCCATCTATCTCTCAAGCAGCTCTTGGTGGACAGTCTTCTGGTTAGCAGCACAGCATGCTGCAGATGACATCACCAGAGTTCCTACTTCTGTGAACTATAACAAACTTTAATTTACTTGGGGAAAAAAATTCTCAGAATCCATGGCATTTTCAACATTTATACAAGTATAACCTTTCTTTCACAGAAAAAAGGAGATACTGTTGTTAAAATTGTTTGGTAATTTGAAAGTATAGAAATCTGTATTTTATGGAATTAAGTGAATGCTCTGTGTGTATAAAAAGACTCACCAGGGAATTATTTTTACTTTAAGTAAATCTTATATTATCCTATAGAGAGAGGCTGCCTTACTCGTTAACTGCATGCAGTTACCTCCAGAGAGAGTCTGGTTAGCCAAATGTAGTGATGATACGGTTTTAGCAAGGGAGGCAAAGAGATGATGCAACAGGCATTGCATAAAGGACCTTTGGGTATTGGATTCCCAGATCACTCCCTCCAGAGCACTGATCTGGTTCCAGAGGTTATGAAAAGTATAATCCATGGTTGTTTTGGGATGCAAACACTGAAATCACTCCAGCAACAATAAAGCATTCTAATTTGGCAGACTTTAATAAATCTTGCTTAAAAATAGAGGGGAAAGTACTATCAAATAGAGAATATAACAATACCTTTTAACAAACACACATTTATAAAAAGAATTTCTCAAGCGCCTAAGGCATATTCATAATAGATCACATATTATGCTAAAAATAAAATCTCAGATTTTTGTTAAGTGCTGTTGAGTACAACTCCTAAGTGCCCCTGTGAACAACAGATCTGAATGTCCTAACCTGTGACATCTTCATCATTTCTGATACATCTGATATGTCAAACCATCTAATCGGAGCTCTTCCTCTCTTTCACTGAGCTTTCCCAGCATGATGTCCCATTCCAAGGAATAAACTCTCCTAACAACATGTCTACAGCATTTGAGATGATGCTTCACCATATTTACCTCCAAAGAGCACTCTGATTGCACTTTCTCCAAGACACATCTGTCTGTTCTTTTGTCAGTCCATAGGACACTCAGAACTCTTTTCCGAGACCACAACTAAAAGGCATTGATCTTTCTTCTGTCACCCTTATTCATTGTCCAGATCTCCGATGTATAGCAGATGATTGAAAAGACTATGTCTTGAATCAGGTGTGCTTTAATCTTTAAGCTAACGTCATTACTCTTTAATACTTTGAAGAGGTAGGTCCCTGATAGCTGACTTTCTCAATGCAATATGTTTTTTGATTTCTTGACTACTGGTATTCAGGCTCTTGATAGAGGATCCAAGCAAGATGGAATCATTGACAACTTATCTTTGCTCCATCTATCATGCTGTTGCCTAGTAGCCCAGTGGTCAGGATATTTGTTTTCTTGATGTTGAGATGTAACCCACATATAGTATAGACTATAGTCTTTGATCTTCTGCAACAAGTGCTGACTGTGGAACAGACTATTAATTACAAGCTGAAATTGAAGCTGAAGAAAATGAAAATAAGCCCATAAGAAACAAACTACAATCTAGAGTCTATCCAATCTGAGTTTAAAAAAACAACTGAAGAATAAGTTTAAAGCATTGAGCACTAATGACTAGAACATAAATGATCAAATAAGCTGTGGGATGATATGGAAAACATAATACTTGAATACAGGAAAAGGTCATTACAAAGGCAGAGAAGAAATAAAAAGTTAAAATAAATGTCAGAAGAGACACTGAAAATTGTACTAAAGTACTGAGAAGCCAAAAACAAAGGGAAGAGAACCATCATAGAAGAGATAGGAAAAAGATCTCAGAGGGAAGTTCAAGAAGACAACCCAAATTATTACAACTAAAGGTGTAAAGAGCTGGAGTTAGAGGATAAAAAGAGAAGAACTCACTCAGCATTTCTCAAGCTGAAAGAACTAAAAAACAAATTCAAGTCTTGAGTTGCAACATTCAGAGATAATTATGAACAAGAAGCATCGAAAGAAAATGGAGGAAATACACAGAATCATTGTACCAAAAGGATTATTCAACACCAAAATAATTCTGGAAGTAGAATATCATCAAAAGGCAGCAATGATGTGAGAAAAAGTCAAAGCTGTACTGAAAACTTTGCCAAAAAAAGGGCCTAGGAATCAATAGGATCCCAACTGGCATGTTTCAACTAATAGACCCAGTACTGGAGGTATTCACCAGTCTGTGCTAGGAAATTTGGAAGACAGCTACTTGGCCAACTTACTGGAAGAGATCCACATTTGTTCTCAACACCAAGAAATTATATCCAAGAGAATGTGAATTTTATCTAATAATATTACTATCACACGCAAGGAAAATATGGGAGATCATCCAAAAACAGCTAGAACAGTACATTGACAAAAAACTGCTAGAAGTTGAACTGAGTTGATACAGGTCATGGTGCCAAGGATGTCATTGCTGGTGTCCAATGGATCTCGGCTGAAAGCAGAGAATATCAGAATGTCCATTTGTTTTTCATTGACTTTTGTGTTTATACGCAAAAGTGTTGGGCTGTGTGAGTCATACAGACTATGACTAATATTGAAAAGAATGGAAATTAGAGAACATTTAGTTGTGCTTATGCTAAACCTATTAGAAGCTATTGTGGGGGGTCCTCTGTGTTGCCTGGTCTTGGCTTGTGCCCGCGCTGCTTCTGACTCCCGCTTGTGCCGGCAGCGGCGGGTCCCTCTGTCTCTCATGCTGGGTAGAGTAGAGGGACAGCGCAGGAGGGGAAGACCCTCTATGAGGTGGATTGATTCAGTGACTGGGGTAATTGGGATGGGTGTG
>NW_006399796.1:7033252-7034247 GCF_000299155.1 Elephantulus edwardii | reverse complement strand
AACAACAACAACATGCTAAACCTGTACCTAGACAAAATAGCTATTGTTCAAACACAGTAAGAACACTATATGGTTTAACATCAAGAAATGCATGTGTCAGAGTTGTACCTATTCAATCTGAATACTGAATAAATCATTAAAGAAGCTGGACTTTAAGAAAAAGGAGCTAGTGTCAGCATCAGAGGAAAGCTCATCAATAATCTACATTATACAAATGAAAATCTCAGTAGACACCAAAAATTAGAAATCATAGTGTCACATCCACAAACCAAAGTAAATTGGAAAGAATTAAATTAAGATAGAAAAACCTATTCAATTGTAAATGTTAAGTATTATGTTTTTATTGAGGCAGCCCTGGTGACCTAGCTGGTAGAGAGTTTGTGCTGCAGCCCCAAAGGTGAACAGTTTTAATTCACCAACTTCTCCAGGGTAGAAAGATGTACTATCTTCTCCTATGTGATTTATAGCCTCTGTAAACCTCTGGAGGGTCAGATATAAGTCAATACTGACTTGACAACACATAAAAGAAACAACTATTAAATATTAAATTATTTAGGATTTGCCATGAGTTGTTTCCAACTCAACAGCACATAACAACAATAGCTATTAAACAATATATTAAGTATAAACATTAGACATATGAAGTTAATGAATAAAAAGAGGTAAGGGAATAATAGAAATAAAAGCAAGGGGATCAAAGGATAAAATAGAAAGTGATTCAATATAAAATAAAAGTAATACAAGACATATTTGTAAAGTTAACATTTTATCTCTGTGAAAATACTATTAAGATTAACTTTTTTATCATTTTTTTCTTTTTTTTTAATTGGGAAAACATATTGCGGGTACAAGGAGGTGAGGGTTGGGGCAGAAGGGTGAGGATGGGCCAGGATGCAGCTGCAGAGCTGCAAAGTTTGGTCAGTGGGGGGAGCAGGTGAAGGAAACTATGAGGGTCCAGTGGGGACCAGATGCTACAGAGGAGTGACAAGCATTTT
>NW_006399796.1:7021512-7030977 GCF_000299155.1 Elephantulus edwardii | reverse complement strand
CAATCTCTTCCTGTGCAATTAACTGCCTCTGAAATCTCTTCAAAGGGTCAGCTATACATCATTTCTGACTCTAAGGAACACAGCAACAACAACACATAGTTACTTATAACAAAATATTTTTCATGAGTTTGGTTTACATGTAAAAATATACCTAGGCTAAAACTCTACGCTAGTTTACTTTTTCCGTTTTCTAATGTGATGCCTTTGAACTTAGGTGTTGGAGAAAGGTAATGACTATCCCACAGACTGTCAAAAGAACAAGTACATCTTGAAGAAGGTGCAGACATGGTGCTCCTTGGAGGGAAGACTGATGAAACTCCATCTTGCACACTTTGAACATGTTGTTAGGACAGGCTTAAAAGGATGGAGGAAGAATCAGCAAAAGAGAGGAAGACCCTAAACTAGATGGATTGATACAATGGCTGGAGCAATAGACTAGAACATATCAGAAATGATGAGGATGGAGCAGGACAGGGCGAGATTTGCTGTTCATACGGTGACTATGCATCGTAGTTGACTCAATGACACCTAACGAGAAAAACAACAGTGTGCTGGGGTGGCAGATTTCCTTATCCATTAACTATGAAGCCTCAAATCATTGGTTTCATCCACATGTACTATAAAAGCACAAACTGCGGTTTTCATTGCTACCAGTGTTCTTAAAGTCACTGATTCTGTCAAATTTTCTGGTATTTTAAGTACAGCCTTGTGGTAATTAATACTTCTGAAACTATAGCAATATTTTTTTTTCTTTAGAATAAAGTACTAATTATAGGAAAGGAAGGCAAAAAGTAAAAAAAAAAAAAGCCTTTCAGTTACTAAAAATGTTCTAACTAATGTTATGATTCATTGTAGAAAGATATTATCAAACAATTTTGTTGTTACTGTTCACATAATCTAAAAAATACTACATACAAGTAAGTTGTAACTACATATTTTAAATATTATTTAATGATGAAAGTAAAAGATAAACATTACTGTGTAGTCCACATGATCTAGCATTGGAGGTGGTCCAGGTGGGGGGGGGGGCAGGTGATACCAGGAATAGTTAGTTCACTAAGTGACACTATCATTATTGATACTGCTGTTCTGATGTCACCATGATGGCATGATACCCTATGTCACATTTTTGTTACTGGCTGCAACTAAAAACTCTGCATAAGAGCCTAAAAATAAAATTTGAAAAACTATATGAGATTGATAAAGAGTAACCTAAGAAGGCAGGCTATGGAAGGGATACCTGACAGAATGTGGAAATGTATCGAATAATATCACAAACTAGCAAAATCTTACTGAGTATTATTCAGAAATGACTGGAACAGTAAATTGACAGAGAACTACAAGAAATACAAGCTGGGTTTAGAAGAGGTTGTGGCAGTAGGAACCTTATTTCCAATGTCGTATGGATCTTGACAGAAAGCAGAGAGTACCAGAAGAATGTCTATGGGTGTTTCATTGAGTACGCAAAGACATTTACTGTGTGGATCACAAAAAAATTGTCACTAACATTGAGGTAAATGGGAATCCCAGGACACTTGATTGTGTTTACATGAAACCTATGACTGGATGAAGAAGCAGTTCTCAGAACAGAGCAAGGAAACACTACATGATTCAAAATCAGGAAAGGAGTGCTTCAGGGATGCATCCTGTCTCCATACCTTTTCAATCTGTATTCAGAACAAATTATTTGGGAGGCAGGGCTTTAGGAGGAAGAGTGTGGCATCAAGATTGGAGAAAGACTCATCAGGAACCTACAACATGCAGATGACACAACCTTGCTTGCTGAAACTGAAGAAGACCTGAAGCACTTACAGCAAAAGATCAAGGACTATAGTCTTCAAAATGGATTGAAGCTTATCATCAAGAAGACAAAAATTCTCACCATTGGGACAATTGGTAGCACCATGATAAATGGAGAAATATTGAGGTTGTTAGCTATTAAAGCTTGCTCAGATCTACAATCGACACTCCTAACACCAGCAGTCAGAAAATCAAAAGATAAATTGCATTGGGAAAATCTGCTGTTTTGGACCTCTCCAGAGTACTGAAGAGGAATGGCGTTGGTCTAGAGACAAAGGTATGCCTAATCCAGGCCTTGGTTTTCTAAATTACTTGTTAAGCCTCAGGGAGCTGGACAATGACTAAGGATGACAGAAGAAGAATAGATGCCTTCAAGTTATGGTACTGGAGAAGAGTCTTGAACGTACCATGGACTGCCAAGAAAACAAATTGGTCTGTCTTGAAGAGGGTGAAATCAAGTCTCTACTTGGAGGCTAGGATTTTGAAGAGTTCCATCTCACATACTTTAAGCATGTGGCCAGAAATGACCAGTCCTTGGAGAAGGACATAATCCTCAGAAGGGTGAATGGATAGTGCAGGAGAGGAAGACCCTGGATGAGATGAATTGATACAGTATCTAGGGCAATGGGGGTTGGTGTGTCAGAATTAGTGAGACTGGCTCAGGTCAGGGAAGGGTTCAGAGCCGCTATACATCGCGGATGATTGAATGACACATAATAACAACAATATACTATATTGGTTGCTTTTGTTTTTTAATTTAATTCTCTAAGTTTAGAGTCAACAAGACTTTGAGAGGGCCTTTGCATTTAAAGTTGGTTGTTGTTATATTTTGGAGGAACATTCTTCTAAGTGGTACAGCACTCTTCTGTCAATATGCTGTACTGAGGTAGGCTAGGGTTGCTGTGATGCTGAACCTTGTGCCACTGGAGTGTCAAATGTCATAACAGTTACCCATGGTGGACAGTGTGTGGTGGAGCTTCCAGTTTAAGACAGGTTTGGAAGTAGGAGTGGCATCCACTTCCTAAACCATATGCCTCCTCTGGAAGCTCTGTGAACTTTGATAAATGTTGAGAGGGTGGCTATGAGTCATGCTTGACTTGAGGACAATTAACAACAACCTAAAAAGGCAGGGTATGAAAGGGATACAACACTTTAGGCAACTGCACAAGGATTAGTTTCTCAAATTTTTTCTCTCCTTGTGAATTTGCCTCAGGATGCTGCAGCATCAGCAATACTGTTAGCAACTACAGTCCAAGGGGTGACCCATGTTTCTGACCAGAGAAATTAAAATTTCTTTGTGCTCACATCAGCAGCACATATACTAAAATTGGAACCACAGAGAGAAGATTAGCATGGCCGTTGCATAAGAATGGCACACAAATTCATGAAGGAAAATTATTTTGGAGGACAAGAGAGTGAAGAGAGAATCCTAGAATGACAGGAGCCAAAGAAGAGGCCTCCCTTTTCCTCAGGGTGAAGCCTCAGGTGAATCCTGTGATATGTGAGACTTTAACACCCTGCTATCAACACATGATGAAAATTTGTGAAGACTTAGAAGATATGAGCAATCAGAATATATTTTTATTTTGTAACCAGACACTATGCTAAAAAAACGCAGAATTCATATTTTTTCCAAGTGTCCGCAATACATGGAGAAAGGTAGACCATATGCTGGGCCATAAAACAAATCTCAATAAAATTGGAAGGATCAAAAGTATATAAAATATGTCCTCTGAACAATAGAAATCAGTAATAATATAATATCTGTTGTTGTTAAGTGCCGTGAAGTCGCAGATGACTTGTATAACTTTCATCGTTTCTCTAAGTTCATAGAGTTTCCAGAGGCAAGCTATTTCAGAAGTGGATGCCACTCCCATCAAAGATGACATTATATAGTCTCCCTCTTCCTCAACTGTTTACTCAAGCTCCTTGAAGAATCCTTTCCTTTCCCAACCTTGAGATTTTGGAGGACCTAAATATTCAATCCTAGACTCTCCATCTCCACTTGTTTCCCAAATGATCTTCATCTTATGACTCCTTAATTAAGTAACTCCATCAGATTCTCCTTTGCATTTCAGAATCATATTCTCAACTGTAGAGGCCTGTAGATATCTTAAACTAAGATCACCTAAAAATAAAATTTTAGTTCACGCCCAGCCTTTTTTTCCTTCCTAACCCAGTCAATGAGTCTCCATTTATTAACTCAGGCTGACATGTAAAAGTTATTTTGACTTCTGTTTTTCACTAAAGGTTCACATCTAACCCATTAACAATTCTTGACAATTTTTGCAACATATACTAAAATATATATGTCTCTTTGGTGTCTCTCTGGAGACTAAGGTGCGTCTGATACAGGCCATAGTCTTCGCAATCACTTATTATGCATCAGAGAGTTGGACAATGACCAAGGATAGAAGGAGAATTGATGCCTTTGAGCTGTGGTGCTGGAGAAGAATATTGAGAATACCATGGACTGCTAGGAAAACAAACAGATTCATCCTGGAAAGGGTTAAACTGGGTGGCTCCTTGGAGGCAAGGATTCTGAGACTCCATCTAACATACTTTTTAGACATGTTGTGAGGAGAGACCGGTCCTTGGAGAAGGACATCATGCTTGGCAGGGTGGAGGGACAGCGCAGGAAGGGATAGCTCTCTATGAGGTGGATTGATTCAGTGACTAGAATAAATGGGATGGGAGTGTCAGAGACAGTGCGATTGGCACAGGACAGAGCAGAGTTTAGGGCTGTTGTACATAGGGTCGCTATAAGTCGCAAGCAACTGGACGGCACATAACAACAACAATAAACATACTAAAATTGACTACTTATTATTACTTATACTACTATCATCCTAAAAAAAACTCATGTGGCCTTGGAGGGATGAGTTTTTTCTCTGTGTTGAAGGGGGACTGGCTCTGGAGTGTTTGGTTGGCCGGAATGCTCTTGCTGTAGTCAATGAGAGCCTGGGTTGCCGACCTGGGGTCTTTGAAAACTCATTTGGGCTCTCAGGCCTGGTTTTAATTGTCTTTGGAATGAACATTCTCCTCAGTGGTACAGCACTATTCCGTCCTTTCTCTTTATTGAGTTAATTGTGGATTGCTATGATATCAAATGACATTCCTTAATTCCATAAAGGTTACACATGGTTATCAATGTTTGGTAGAGCTCAGTGATTAAGACAGACTTGGTAGCAGGAGTGGCATCCACTTCCTAAACATGCCTGTGGAAACTCTGTGAACTTAGGAAAAGGACAATAGTTCTGTTGTTTATAGGTTTGGTAGTAGATGGCACTTAACAACAACATATAATGCCAAAGCCTTTGCTTCCTTTTTGGAGTTGGATGAAGTGGCTATACTCTGTAAGATGGTGTTCTTGTTTTGGTTGAGGACCTGTGTGAATTGTTTGGTTGTTTTTATTTAAGTCTCTTGTTTAGAGTTGGCCCTTGTATTTAAAAATTGGGCCTGAGGGATTATAATTTAATCCCTTGTTACTATATTTTGGAGAAATTTTTTTCTAAATCATACAGTACTCTGGTCAATTTGCTATGCTGAGGTAATCTGGGTTTGCTCTGACGCTGACTCTTGCACCATTGGGGTCTCAAATGCCATAATGGAACAACTGTGCCATAGACGTGCCAAATGCCATAATGGCGAACCATCATGGACAGTGTTTGGTGGAGCTCCCAGATTGATTCAAGTTTGGAAGTAGGAATGGAATGCACTTCCTAAACTACTTGCCTCTGGAAACTCTGTGAACTTGGAGAAACAACAATAGTTATAGGAAGGCTTCAAGCCTTGTGTGTGTATGTGTGTGTGTGGGGGGGGGGGGTGTGTGTGTGTGTGTGTGTGTGTGTGTGAATATAAATGTGTGTGTGTGAGTATATGTGTGAATCTAGCTATGTGTGAATCTATCTATCTATCCATTTATTTATCTATATCTCTCCCTTGTATTTAAAAGTCAGTTGGGCCTGAAGGTCTAGTGTTATTTTATTTTGGAGGAACATCCTTCTAAGTTGTACAGCACTCCTCTGTCAATCTGCTGTACTGAAGTAATCTGAGTTTGCTGTGGTGCTGAACCTTGTGCCACTTGGGGGGGGTGGGCGGTGTCAAATGCCATAATGTCTGCCCACGGTGGACAGTGTCTGGTGGAGCTCCCAGATTAAGACAGGTTATGGAAGCAAGTGTGGCATCCACTTCCTAAACCACTTGAAGAAACATTAACAATAGTTACAGAAAGGTATCCGGTCATTTGTTCATAGGGTTACTATGAGTCATGACTGATGGGAATCAACAACAATAACTTTCACCTTACCCTAAACTATCAATACATCTCTCTTTAATTACCTGAGTAATTTCCTAACTGGTCACTCTTCTACTCTTGTTCTCTAGAGTTTACATTCAAACAGCAGCTGGGGAGAATTGAAAAACAAACAAACAAAAATCCACAAAACATATATTAGTATGGTCATGACCATTTCCTTACTCAACATTTTCTGGTGTGTTTCATCTCATTAAGAAAATGCAAGGCCTTTTTAATGTTCTATCACACCCCACATAATCGTTTTCCTGGCTAACTCTCCTACTTAATTTTTTCCTTCCATTGAAGCACTCCTTTATTTTCTTTTTTCCATTTTATGCTGGTTTACAAGACTCTCTCCTTTCCGTACAACTTGACTGTCTCGCAGCAGTTCAGTGAGGCCACCCATGTTCTTGCCTTAAGGCATTTGCAATTGCTGCTCTGTCTCAAAGGCTCTTCTCTCAGGTTTTGGAATGACCTCCATTTCCTTCTTTCAAGTCTATGTTCAAACATCTCTACACTGGCTACTTCCTTGACTATTCTAAGTAGAACTCCCTGGAAGCCCATCACTATCATTCCCTTATCTGGATTTGTTTTTCTTCAAAGAAGAATGTTTCTTCTTCACTTGTTCTCTCCTCCTGTTTCAATCACAGAAGAGTTCAGGGATTTTTTTTTTCTTTTTTCTTTTTTAACTTACTGCTGCAATCTCAGTGTCTAGAAAATGTCTGGAACATAGTAGGTATTCAATGAATATTATTGTTGTTGCTGTTGTTGTTTTTGGTTTAAGACCAGTATTATTTATTTTCTAAAGAGAGTTATGTGGTGTACTCAGACTGAAAAATACTTGCTATCTTTTCCTGTGGGAAAATGATGCATTCTTATCTACTCAGGTACAGCATATGATCTTCTCTGGGAAGATGCACTAAGAGTTTCTGCCTGGTTTGGCATGTATTTTTTTGCAGCTCTGCCACATTCATAAGCAATGCTCTAGACAGAGGTTGTTTTGTCAACCTAGGCCCCAGGGAAAATGCTATGAAGCAGAACTATAATCAATCATAACGGCTCTGTAGCAAGGGAAAGAAACAAGCTAAGATTTGGGACTGTTGGATTCCACAGTACCTAATTTATTCTGACTGATAGGAGCCCTGGTGGTACAGAGCCTCCTGTTGCTAAGCAAAAGATCAACATTTCAAGCCACTATCAACTTCTTGAGAGAAAGATGCGCAACCTTCTCCTGTTAAGATTTACATCCTCAGAAAACTAATAGAGGGTAACACTATGAGTCAGAACTGGTGTGACAGCAATGATTAAAAAAAAAAATCCTAATTAGTTATAGGCACCTAGCAACTGTTGATAAAGAAAATAAAGAAAAGGACCAGAGAAGACCTAACTTTTATTTATTTATTTTTTTATTTTTTTACATGCTCAAGAGCAATCTAGTGCTTTGAAGTTGCAGACTTTCCTTGGGGGCTGGGGGGTGGGATACTAAAAAATCATTGAAATAATTTTATTTGGCATGATTTTATTTTCTTATTTTTAATAAAAAATCATGATAGAAAAATTATGTAAAGGTTTCCATGGTTTTAAAAATTGTTTCCCAAATGTGACACACCTCAAAAACTAATGAAAAACTAATAAGAAACACTGACCACAAAGCTTTGCCTCAGACTGACTAAATGAGAATCCCTGGGTCTGCCGACTTCAAATCTGTATTATTTTTAAAGTTCTCCAACTACTTTTTATGTAGTTGGTCCCAAAACTAGTACTTAAGGAAAACTTCTCTCTACTTACTAGAAGACACAGGGAGATCACACAAACCAGTGAGAGCCCCTCCTCTTTGCTATTTAAGAACAAGCCCAGGGTAGAGATGTTATATTCTCTAAATCAGAGCACTTCAATTGTCAATGGAAATGTTTGTATATGTAAGTTAACATTCTAAAGAAGAAAATATTTGCTTTAGTATCAACATCTATTAAATCAAGATTGCTTATACCAAATTCTCAAAAGTAGTATCACTTAGATCTTCCTTTATAAAAATGGAGCTAAGAATGTCACTATAAAGCCAACACAATTGTTCTTTGACTAGTCTTTTTGAGACTGATTTGAACCCAGTAGGAGAATTCCCTTGACTAATAGAATACAAGTCAGTGCTTATATTATTTCATCAGGTAGTAATTCAGAGAAGGTAGTAGAAGTCACCCAGAATCCTCTCATAAATGTTAGGATTTCATTGTCAGATTCACAAATTACCAGAGTTTGATTTGGGAAAGGGAATAGGACATCATGAATATATTGCTGAAAACAGGCCATATAATCAATGAATTCCTGAGGGTTCCCCCTCAAAAAGAATAACTTATTCAACAACCACATCTTCCCTAAGGGTCTTTCTCAAAGGTATGGAGGAAAAGAAAGGAAAAAAACTCAGTCTTCTGAATTTGTGTGTGACCTTGCTACTGTGGCCAAAGTTGTCATGATGTGAAAAATGTTGAAAGACTGTATTTGTGTACTGGGAAGAAAGCTAGGAAAAAGGCACTACCTTAACAAAGATTTGAAAGAAAATCAGAAATTTTATACCAATTTGTAATGCATTTGCTCTGGGAAGTAGAGTGGGCAATGGTTAATCAATGGCCAAATTGGGGGCAATTTGACCAATTCCCTGTCCAAAATGAACTGTGTAGTCAGAGTCACCAAGCCAGAAGCAATAGCTAAAAGCAATATGTTTTACTGAATATGAGAATAAATTCTGTATGCCTTGGCAGAAAATCTCCGATTCATTCAGATATACACACACAGTATTTGGTAAGAAGCAGAGATAAACATCAACCATTGCTGACAGAGGAGGAAAACTGCTCTACCACATCTTGGCTCCTTTGCCTTCAGATTTGGTAATGCAAACACAAGTGAGATTTTTCTTTCCCATGACGAAAGTAATTACTAGGTAAGTTATTTTGAGTCCTAACATTACTATAAAGAAAAATAAATTCCTTCCTGGCACCATCTTAAAAGAAGATTTCAATTGGATTAGGTTCCTTTAATCTAGATGAACATAATAATACCCCCCTGCCCTGCCCCTTTTTAAGGCATCCTTCAGTCTGAGCTCTCTTTATTCTGGCTTTTTCTTCCTACTTAAAAATAAGGCTCAGTTCTTGGATTTTATGACTAACCCTTTCTAACAGTAGGAAAAATACATATTTTATTGAAGTATCTGTATTTTGCTATTGTTGTTCTGTGCCGTCGAGTTGTTTGCGACTCATAGCGACCCTATGTACAATAGCCCTAAACCCTGCTCTATCCTGTGCCAATCGCACTGCCTCTGACACACCCATCCCGATTACCCCAGTCACCGAATCAATCCATCTCATAGAGGGTCT
>NW_006399796.1:7007106-7020591 GCF_000299155.1 Elephantulus edwardii | reverse complement strand
CTGCTTTCAGCTAAGATCCATCTAACATCAGCTACAATATCCCTAGTACCACCACCCCTTCTAAACCCAGCCTGGACTTCTGGCAATTCTCTGCTGATGTGTAGTTTAGAGTAATCCTGTTATGTTTTAATTATTCAGAAAACGGAGAAAAGAAATGTATATAACTTTACACATATATGAGAGAAAGACAGAAATAGAAAACACACCTATAATTCCCTAAAGCCAACCAAACAACTGAGGTGTTGATTCCAATTTACAGTGACCCGGCAGAACTGACTCCATAAAGTTTTTAAAGTTATAAATATTTATGAAAGTTGACTGGTAGACTGCCACACTTTTTCTTCCATGAAGCAACCGTTAGGTTCAAACCACACAAATCTTTTGATTACCCCCATATGCAATAACCACTGGAGCATCAAAAGGCTCCTGATGATGCTCTTTGACTCTAGAACACTAGTTGATCCTGTCCTACTCTATTTTTCAGCTCTAATAAAATCTTTGTAATAAATGAGACAGAGTTACTTTGAAAATTTCAATGTCTTCAATTCTTTGAAATTTTTTCTAGGATAATTGTAACTATTTACTTGCTTTCTACCCCTTTATTATTTCAAATGGGCTAATTTTAATACTTAAATTATTCAATGTTTACAGTTGTCCGTTGTTGTGACCTACGTACATACACACATACACCTGTAACACTGGTGGGAAAGATTAGAAAATGCTTTCTGAATTAATTAGTGTTTTGATAAGTAAAATTTGCCTCTTCCAACTCTCCCCTCTCTAATTTGCTTCAGCTTCTAATTCCTATATAATAGTCAACAGGATTTAACTTCTTCTCAAAAGCTCTTAATGCTTGTTTATCTGCTATATCTGTGCCAGAACAAAAAGAAGGTATGAAGATACCAAATTCTCAAAACTTGTTGTGTAGTTACCTGCTAAAATAAGAATTTCTGAATTTTTAAAGTATACAAAGGTTCCACTTTCTATCATCTCATGAATCAGTAGCACTTGATAGTACTCATTTTGTTCACAATTATGGCTTATTAAATCATCTTTATGCAATTCCCCCCACCTTTCCTACTTATTTATAAGGGAGTTCTAATGGCCCAATGAGCCAAGAGTTGCACTGACAACCCAAAGACATTAAAATCTACCAGCTGTTCCAAGGAAAGAATGTGAGCAATCTTGGAAAATCTCCTCCAATTCAATTCATAGCCTCTGAGAACTCACTGCAGGACCAGCTATGGAATGACATATTTCAGCAGACAGATGCTGCCCTGGCTATGCTCACTAGGTTGTGCCAGAAAGTCTGGAGGACAACGATCAGGCCAACTGACTACATGAGATCCATATTTATTCCTATTCAGAAAAAAAGGAGATCTGACAGAGTGTGGATATTACTGAACAATATCACTGATATCACATGTATGCAAAATCTTGCTAAAGATTATTATTAAATTACTGGAGCCATAGTACATCAACAGAGAACTACCAGAAATACAAGCTTGATTTAGAAGAGGCCTTGGCACTAGGGATATCATAGCTGATGCCAGATGGATCTTGGCTGAAACCAGACAGTACCAAAGGAATGTCTACCTGTGTTTCATTGTCTATGCAAAGGCATTTGCCTGTGAGGATCACAACAAATTGTGGCTAACCTTGAGAAGAATGGGAATCCCAGAACACTTCATTTTGTTCGTGTGAAACCTATATTTTAATCAAGAACAATTGTCAGAGGACCTGAAGTATTTACTGCAAAATGTTAAGGGTTGCAGCCTTCAATATGGATTGAAATTCAACATCAAGAAGACAAAGATTCTTATCACAGGGCCAATTGGCAGCACTATGATAGATAGAGAAGAAATAAGGATTGTTATCCATTTCAGCTTGCGTGGCTTCACAATCAGTATTCTTGGCACCAGCAGTCAGGATATCAAAATGCTAATTACATCAGGTTAATCAGCTGTCAGGGACATCTCCAAAGTGCCAAATTGCAGCAATGTCAATCTTGAGTCTAAGGTACACCTGATCCAGGCTATGGTCTTTGCAATTGCTTGCTATACATCAGAGAGCTGGGCAATGACTAAGGATGCCAGAAGAAGAATCAATGCTTTTGAGCTGTGGTGTTGGAGAAGAGTATTGAATATACCATGGACTGCCAAGAGAACTAACAGAACTAACTGTCAAGAAAACTGGAAAGGTAAAACCAAGTTGCTTCTTGGAGGCAAAGATTTTGAAGCTCTGTCTCACACACTTTGAGCATATTGTCAGGAAGGTCCAGTACTTGGAGAAGGACATTATGCTTACAAGGATGGAGAGACAGCGCAAGAGAGGAAAACACTGGGTGAGATGGAGTGACACAATAACTACTGTAATGGGGCTAGGAGTCTCACAGTGATATTGGCTCAGTTTAGGTCAGGGTTCATAAGGTTGTCATGACCCTAAGCGACTAGATGGCACATAACAACAATAGTAATGGCACATAGCATTAGTTTGTAAATTCCGTGGTGGCAAGAAATATGCTTGTCTTACTCACCTGTGTGCAAAATAGTTTTAAAATTAATGTGTAAGTCACTTAGATAAATAAAGAATTAAAATGATGTATTCATTTTGTCATTCAGGGGTCCCAGTGGCTCAGTCTGAACAATAAAAGGAAAGATGATACCTCCTACATTCAAAAAGTGGTCTAGAGGGTTGACTATTTCATAACAAATTTATGAGTTTGTTGCTTTTAGGAGAAGTCAAGTACAACTCATAGTAGCCCTGTAAACAACAAATTTGAACTGTCCTGTCCTGTTCTGTGTCATCTTCATTATTTCTGATGTACTTGAGACCCTTGTAGGAGTCACTGTGTCAATTCATCTGGTTGAATGTCTTCCTTTCTTTACCTTTCACCAAGCATGATGTCCCTCCCCTAGGAATAGCCTCTCCTAACTAAATGCCCAAAGTATGTAGTCACGTGTGCCTCCAAGAAGTACTCTGGCTGTACTTTCTCCAAGACATATCTCTATTCTTTTGGTTATCCACATGATATCCAGTACTCTTCTCTAACAATACAGTTCAAAAGCACCAATTCTTCTTCTGTTACCTCAGATGTATACAGTAAATGATGAAAAGACCATGACTTGAATCAGGTGCACCTTAGTCTCCAAATTGACATAATTGTTTCTGAGTAATTTGAAGAGATCTGTGGCTACACACTTCTGTGCAATCCTGATCTCCTGAATGTGGGTACCAAGGGTGTTGATTATAAATGCTCGTAAGATGAAGTAGTTGACAGTTTCAATCTTTTCTCCATCTATCCTGATGTTGTTAATCTGTCTAGTGGTGAAGATTTTTCTTTTTCTTAATGTTGAAATGCAATTCATATAGAAAGCTGTGGTCTGTGTTCTCCTGCAGCTAGTGGTTCAAATCTTCTCTTTCAGCAAGTGAAACTGTGTTATCTGCATAATGCAGGTTGTTGATGAGTCTTCCACCGATCCAGATGCCATAATCTTTCTCATAGAGTCCAACTTCTCAAATAATTTGTTCAGCATACAGATAGGATAGGTATGGAGAAAGGTGTCTTTTACAACCCTGAAGTACACCTTTCCAGATTGCAAATCATGTAGTTTTCTATTGCTCTGTTGGGACAACAGCCCCTTAATCTATGTAGGTTTCACATGAGTACAAGTAAGGTGTTCTGGGATTCCCATTTTTATCACTGTTAGCCCAGTTTGTTGTACTTCACACAGTCAAATACCTTTACATAGTCTGTAAAACATAAATAGACATTCTTCTAGTATTCTTTACTTTCAGCCAGGATCCATCCAGCATTGGCAATTATATCCTTGGAGTCATGTCCTCTTCTAAATCCAACCTAAATTGGCAATTCTCTGTCAATATACTATTTTTGGTAATCTTCAGCAATATTTTGCTTGCATGTGATATTAATGATACTGTTTGATAATTTTTATAATTATAAGAAAATACTAACACTAATGACATTGTTCTATACTTTTCTTATTATAATAAAAGAAAATAATTTCATTTGTTCTAAAGCTTATGACAAGTTTCCAGAAATAATAAGTTTTGAGAAATAACAATTTAAGGTGAAATTGGTTGAATGGAGCTGTACATAGTCAGGCTGAAATTTAGAATTTTAAGAGTAGTAAAATTAGCTGGACAGTTTGCTATAGTGACTCATTGGTCAAAGCATTAAAAACAGTTGTCAGGGAATTTTTCATTAGTAAATTTTCTGGGATCATTTTAAGTTTGAAACTACATGAATTGCCCTGAGAAAAATCCATGGTCCAAGATATCTGTAGAGCACTGAGGAAAAAAAAAATGGTGTCAGTCTAGAGACTAAAGCACACCTCATCCAGGCCATGGCCTTATACTTGCCATACTTCAGATAGCTGAACAATGACTAAGGATGATGGAAGAAGAATTGATGTCTTTAAGTTGTGTTGCTCGAGAAGAGTCTTGAACATACCATGGACCACCAGGAGAACAAATAGGTCTATCTTGGAGAGGGTGAAACCAAGTTTCTCCTTGGAGGTTAGGATTTTAAAGCTCCATCTCACATACTTTGGGTATGTGGCCAGGAGGGACCAATCCTTAGAGAAGGACATCATGCTCGGAAGGATGGAGGGACAGCACAGGAGAAGAAGATGCCAGAGGAGATGGATTTATACAGTAACTAGGGAAATGGGGGTAAGTGTGTTGGAGTCAGTGAAACTGGCTCAGGGTAGGACAGGCTTCAGATCTGTTGTACATAGGGTGACTATGAGTCACATGTGACTTAACAGCATGACAATAATGACATCATCTAAAGTACTCTCAGTTGCTGACCTACAAATATATTTGCCATGGTTTCACAGAAGACACAGACTATTTGATCAGAGTATAAGAATAAATTTGCTTTTCACAGCAATAGTATCAGCAGCATTTCTATTTTAGTCCCTCCTTGCAACATGTCCAAAGTATGTCAGATGAAGCTTCAGAATAGTTGCCTCCAAGGAGCAGCCTGGTCTCACTCTCTCTAGGACAAATCTGTTTGTTCTCTTAGCAGTTCATGGTATATTCAATACTCTTCTTCGTCACTGCAGCTCAAAGTCCGCAATTCTCCTTCCATCGTCTCTAGTCATTGTCCAAATTTATGATGCATTTCAAGTAATTGCAAAGACTATGGCCTGGATCAAGTGTACCTCAGTTCATTATGAATCAAACCTGACTTGATAGCATCGACTTTTGCTCTTTGGAGAGAGGGCCCCTCTCATATAATAGCCCTCAGGGCCTACAGATTCATATAGTCCATGTTAAGGTTTTTCAAGGCAAAAGGAAAAAAAAAATTACCAAAAACACACAAAAACCAAAAATCCTCAAGATTTATAAACTGTTTCATCTGTCAGGAACTATTTATGCAGACTTGGCACTTAGAGTGAATTATTCTTATTAAGTGAAAATTGAGAAAATTGCTTAAGTCTCACCAGAAGTTACCTGCAGTCTGTCAGAGGCTGAGACATTTTATAAGCTATTAAACTTAGGAGAAAGAAATTGCTTGTCTCGGCGGATGTCTGCAATGAGATGCATGACTCCAGGGAGAGTGTCTCTCTGCTTTTTACTTCATGCTGCTTGTGGTGGACAGTTTCCTATTTCCATGCCTTCGCGGAGCTCAGGAACAGAGTTTTCAGTGACCACATCCCGAGGGACAGCTTTCTCTTTCATTTCTCCAGTGATAGCCCTCTCCTCAGCATGTTCACCATCATATCACACATGCAAATCTATTCAAGGACTTTTATAGAGTGCTGAACATTAGGCTGAGCCAAAGAATTCTTCTAATAACTTCTAACATCAATCCATGAGGTATTGTTATTATTGTACAACCTCGTTTAGTACAGTTGTGAAAACTAAGGAAAAGGGAGATTAAGGAACCTAGTCCAAGTCCCATAGCCACAGTGGTAGATGTGGGATGTTACCTCAGACAACTAGACTCTAGGACAGGCTCTTCTTTTATTAAAAAAAAAAAAAAAATTTGTGTGCGTGTACCATCAAATCAGATCTGACTTGTACAGGAGGAGATTGTCCCTCCTTCCCCGGCAAAGGATCTGGTGGATTCGAACCGTGTGCCTCTGGGGTTGTAGTTGCAGCTCCTTGCCGCTAGGCCACCAGAGCTCCCCAAGGACAGATTCTTCTAACCACTCTGCAGTGCCATGTTAAGCCTCTGCCCTCAGAAGTCATGTGACCTGAGCCCATTCCCAGGATTTGCAGGGAAATTTCTTGAGCAACCTTTTCTCACAGTGGCCTCTCAACTTTTCACATTTGCCCAATTACAGGTTTTATTTCACTTTCCCTCTTTATGTCCCATTTCTTCAGGGAGCTTTAGTGGTATCGTCCACAGGGAGATGCACAGCTAAACCAAAGATGAGGCCTCTGGTGGTTCGAATCCATCAGGGACTCCTTGAGAGAAAGTCAGATTATCTCCTCCCATGTGAATTACAACCTCCAAAACCTGCTGGAAGTTCAGCTACGATCTGGTTCCATTTTGACAGTGATGAGTTTTACCCTTTCCCTCTTCTTAATGAATTCAAAAGCCTTATCAAGTATAATTCTTCACAAATTTGCCAATATCACCTCCTTGCAAAACTGGGCACAAGACAGAGGCTCAAGAAATATTTGCTGAATGAATTTAGCAGTTAAGTCTTCTGAAATTCCCAACTTAGATTCATTCTTGTCAAAATAATTCACTGCGCATGTTCTGCCACGGGGGGGGGGGGGGGGGGGGGGGGGCTGACTGTGTTATTTCCTTTGGATACATATATTGCCACATTTGCATCTTATAGCATCTTTCAGATTATAGCCTGCTAAGATAACCCAAACTAATGGGCCCATTATAAAAACAGTTTTGAAGATACATCTCTTCCTCAAAGGTTTTTTAATTTAAATACTGAATTGACACATTTAGACATGTTTACACCATTCTCCAGACAGAATAATAGTTTCCCAAGACTCCCATTGAAAACATTTATCAGATGTGCAAGTACTTTATGTTGAATGGGCATCTTCATAATAAGGGTCAACATCTAAGATATCATGCCCTGTTATTTACAGCATACTTATAAAAGCAAAAAGTAAGATAATATTGGGAAGTGACAAATTGACTTAATAGTCTAGAGAAAAGATTCTAAAGGTTAAAATATAGGCTGTGTGTGGAAAAGTCACCACTTAACCAACAATTACACTAATTTCTATTATTTTGAACATTGTATCTTCTCCTTGGAAAAGGACATGATGCTGGGAAGGGTGGAGGGTCTGCAAAAAAGAGGAAGACTCTCAACCAGATGGATTGACATGGTGATGGCTGCAATAGGCTCTTGTGTGTCAGGAAGTGTGAAGATGGTGCAGAACAGGACTGGGTTCCGATCTTTTATTCATAGAGTTGCTATGATTCACACTAGACTCTACTGCACCTAACAACAACAACTTAACTACAATTGGCCACCTACTTTAAGTTTTTCTCTTTCCTTTCCCCCTTTCTTTCCCTCTCCCCCACCTCTTTCACCTCTGACAGAAAACTCTATCAGCTGACTTTTAATTCTGTGGTGGATGACCACTGACCGCTAATATCTGACAAGTAACGATGAAGCAATATAACAATTTTTTTAAATTTTTTATCTTTTTTACGTTTAAGGTTGTGTGTGTGTGTGTGTGTGTCTGTGTGTGTGTACTGTCAAATCATATTTGACTTGTACAGGAGAAGATTGTCCCTCCTCCTCCAGCAGAGCATCTGGTGGATGTGAACCGCTCCTCTCTGGGATTGCAGTGCAGCTTCTTGCCACTATGCCACCAGAGCTCACCGAGGCAATGTAATCATTTAAGGATTCAATCTTCTTCTCAGTTGCTCATTCCATTCATAATACTAATTCTAAATTGGAAAAGTCATGCAATACTGAAACTTTTCCTCACAAAGCTTAGAATTTGCTTCTTAACTCTGGCTACTTTTCAAACTTATCTCAATTTAAATAGAGCCAAAGAAGGGATTTCACTTCCTTCTGTTCATTAGACCTGTAACAGAGAGTACTAAGTGGGCTTCCAGAACTAGACAGTTTTCAGACAAACATTCTGGGTTCTAGACAGATTTCTAGATTTCAATTGAAGATCTCCATCGACAGCCTAGAATAATTTTTGAAAATTATTTCTCTCTCTCCAAATGCAGAGTTTTTCTATCTGACCTCCATTTCTCTAACAGACCAAACCATCTCTAATAAGTCATTGCCCTGCACAGCAGTCTTTAAAGGATGTCTCTCTTTCTATTCTAAAAACCCTGAGGTCTTGGCATTTGTGATCCTCCATAAGCTTATCTCATCCTTCTTTCATTTCTCAGACTAGATTTGGGGATCTAGATTTGCACGTTTTGGGGACTGACACTTGTGGGGAATGTGAGAAGCACAATTGGGCAGAAAGAGGTTTCAGATTGTGATACAATCATAACAGGATTGCTGAAATCCATAGAGACCTCTAGAGTTGTAATGGCCTTGCAGAATTGCTCCTCCAACAATAGCTGGTTACCTGACCTTATGCCTTCAAATCTATCCATCGTTAGATGTTAGCTGTTCTGGGAATGGGATGAGATCGCGGTCCGTGTGGCTTTCTTCAGCTGAGGGCAGTTTCTGGAAGGTCTGAATTGAGACTTCAAGTATACAGTGTCGCAGCAGCTGGAGGAATGAATGTTTTAGTCCTGAGGCAAGGATCTTAGCAGTATACCACAGAATCTATCAAATGAGCCATTGTTTTTTCTTTCTCCTCAGCAATACACATTTTCCTAACCATTTGCCCTTTTCTCATTAGCATTTGCAGTTCCACATCCAGAACCCTTGGGCTTTTTGTTCCAACTGTTTAACTAATTTGGGTCTGTCTGTTTCTTTCTCACTAATTGAAATATTTATTTGCAGCCCTATCTGATCACTCTTCTCAATCTGTGATGTGCATTCGTATTTAAACATACTAGCTTATAGCTGAAGCAACATTGTGATTGCTTTGTGAGAGGTGAAAGTCGGAAGAGTCAAGTGTGTCTCAGTTGAATTGGTGGCATAGTATGTAAACTACTGGGTAATAAGTCAAGTTGTCAACACAAAGACAGGTGGTTCAAATCCACTAGCTACTCTGAAGGAGAAAGATGCGCAATCTTCCTCTCATACAATTTACAGCCTCTGAAAGTCTGCTGCACTGTCAGATATGAATTGGTTCTGACTTGATTGCAGAGAGAGAGAACTCAAGAAATGCTTTGTTACTTTCTTCAATCTTAAACTACACTTTCTCAAACACTTGGCCTAGAGATTTTCTTTCTCAAAGCACAGTGAGTGTAAACTGCCTCAGATCTTCTAATCCAGTTGTTGCTTAGAATTATGCTGCTGCTGCTGCTGCTGCTGCTGCTGCTGCTGTTAGGTGCAATTGAGTCAACTGAAGCTCATGGTGACCTTATGATCAACAGATTGGGACCTTGCCCTGTCCTAAACCATCTTCTCAATTTTCCCTATGTCCAAGCCTCTTATCACAGTCACTGTGTCAATCTGTCTTCTTAAGGATCTTTCTCTGACCCTCTACCTTCCTCTGCATGATGTCTTTTTCCAAAGCATGGTCCCTTCTGACAATAAGCTCAAAATATATGAGCAAGTATAACACCATCTTTACCTCTATGGAGCACCACAATTCCACATTTCCAAAAGGGATTTGTTTATTCTTTTGGCAGCCTATATTATATTCAATACTCTTTGCCCACATTACAATTCAAATGGATCAATAATTCTTCAGTCTTCTTTCTTTGTTGTCCAACTTTTTGATGGATATGTTTTTGTTGTTGTTAGGTGCCATTGAGTGGAGTATGATTCAGAGTGATACTATGAACACTGCTCTGAACCCTGTTTTACCCTGTGCCATTCTCACAATTTCTGACACACTTGAGCTCATTTCCAGTCACTTGTGTCAATTTACTTGGTAAAGGGTCGTCCTCTCTTTCACCATCCCTCCATTTTCCCTAGCGTGATGTTCCTGTCCAAGGAATAGCTTCACCAAAAAACATATCCAATTTCTTTGAGGTGAAGTGTCATCGTTGTTGCCTCTAAGGAGTACTCTGGCTTCACCTTCTCCAAGACATAGCTGTTCCTTTGGCAGAACACAGGGTATTCAGCAGTCTTATCCAACACCACTATTCAAAGGCATCAATTCTTCATCTGTTATCCTTACTCACTGTCCAGTTCTCAGCAGCACAGAAAGTGATTGAAGACCATTGCCTGCATCAGATACATCTTAATCCTCAAACTGACATCATTTCTTCTCAATAATTTAGAGAAGTCCCTAACCATAGACTTTTCCACTACAATGCATATCCATGATCTCCTGACTGCTGGTACAAAGGATATTATTTGTGGATCAAATAGGAAACGATTTAAAATAACATGGCTTGCACCAGGTGCACCTCAGTCTTTAAACTGATATCCTTGCTCTTTAACACTTTGCAGAGGTCCTTGACAGAAGATATTCCCAATGTGACACATATTTTTTTTAAATTTTTTTTAATTTCTTGACTGCTGCTACCAAGGGGGTTGGATAGTGGGTTCAAGTAAAATAAAAATCCTTTACAATTTTAATCTTTTTCCCCATCTCTTATTATGGTGAGAGGGTGTTTTATTTTCGCTGTTGTGGTTTTTTGTTTTTCCCCCCTTGATGTTGAGATTATGGGTAGAATTAGGTGCACAGTGTAAAGCAACATTTAAATAATCACTGAGCACAAATAATCTCTGCTAACAGGGAGCTATGGTTACTTAGTTAATCGAAAGTCATGCCTCTCTAGTACTCTAAATCTACCAGTGCCTTCTTTGGTGATGAAATAGATAATCTCTTCTCAAGTTATTTACAATGTTGGTAACCCAGTGAAAGAGCAACTATGAGTCAGTTCCAACTCTACGGAGTCTTGAGTTACGCAGCTATCTATTTATTCCTCACGGTAGCACTATGAGAAAAACATTAATCCTTGCCTTATATTACAGACTGAAAAATAAAGAAATAGAGGCATCGAAAGTATTAGTAGTTTATTCACCATCCCATTGGTAGTAATGGATGGAGATGGAATTCAAATTCGGGCTCCATGTTCCAGACCCAAAACCAGTTTTACCAAATACATTTGAAAACTGAAGCAACAAGGAAATAGTTACTTGTCTCTTCGGGCTGAAAGAGTTGAAATACCCTATGGAAATACCCTCTCTTCTTTCAGAAAATACTGATCGCTCTAGTATAGAAGTTTTCCTTCTCCAAATCATGCATGTGAATAATAGTTCAGCTCTCCTATTGCTCTGCAATAAAACACTTGGGGTTTTTAAATTTTTTGCTTTTTATAACAGCCATGAATAGCTCTAGGATTTCTGTGAGCTCTCTTTGATATAATAAGCCATAGCAAATGGTCTGTTAAGAATCTTATAGTGAAACTGGAAGCTCTAGATGATTTCAGCTTTTATTATCCTTCCCCAAGTGGGAAAAAAAAATCTTATAATGGTAAAATGTACAGATTTTATTAAGGCATCCATGTTCTTTATGAATAGGAGTCTTCAGGGGACTTTGGAAAGCAAAGTCCTCAGGTGCTCAGATGCTCTGCACAAGTTACATACATGTTGGGCTACTAACCAAAGGTCAGCAATTTGAATCCCCTGTTACCTCGTGGAAGAAAGATGAGCAATCCCCTTCAACAAAAATACTCAGCCTTGGGGAGGGGTGGGAGGGGAGAAAAGTACAACAAGGAATGAATGGAAATCCTAAGTCTGTAAATTTTCATTAATATCAATAATAAAAAAAATTACAAACAACAACAACAACAAGAAATGCTCAGCCTTGGAAAGCCCCTGGAAGGTTGGAATCAATTGAATGGCTGTAGGTTGGTTTGATTTTTGTTTATACCACTCTGACTTCTCCAACCTCTTGTTCCATGAGAACAAAAATCAAACACCAGAACCACTGCCATCTAATCAATTCTGACTTACTGTAACCGGATAAGACAGCGTAGAACTGCCATATGGTTTCTAAGGCAATAAATCTTTATGGAAACAGACTCTACCTTTCCTGGGTAACAGCTGGTGGATTTTAATCACCAGTCTTAAGGTTTACAGCATCAGGACGTCTTTGCAAGAGGACCACAAAACCAGAAAACCAAATCCACTACCAGCAAGTTGGTCCTGACTCACAGAGATTGTATATGACAGAGTAGAACTGCCCTACAGGTTTTCCAAGTGTATAAATCTTTATAGCAGCTAACTATCACATCTCTCTCCCACAGAGCCATGCGTGGGTTTGAATTTCCGACCTACCTGTTAGCAGCTAAGTACTTTACACGCTGCACCAGGCCTCTGTTAAGAAAAGCATACATAATTGAGCCTGGGCTTTTTTTAATGGGTCGTTAAGAAGCCCAGTGACTTACAATGGCTGGACAAAGAGGGAAGCAAAGAGCTTCTATTGCCACCTACTGGGCTCTTGGATTTAATCTCACAATCCTATCTACCACCTTTGATTTCCAAATCTTTGGCTTCTTTTACATGCTACTGACATTTGTCAATCTTTTAACTAGGATTTGGATAGAGCAAAAAAAGATGAAAAAGAAAGAAAAACTTTAGCATCAGCAGCAACTACTCTTTAAATGCATGCTAATTTGCAAATAAGGATAATAACTACCTACTTCTTCACAGAACTCAATTGCTCCCAAGCCTGTTTTTTATTAAGCCTAAGTAAAAACACTTCACAGTATGAACTTTTAAGGAAATATTATTAACCATATGCCTTGATTAACCTTGGGCAGGAAAACAGTGAAGTTTCTGAATAGAGATTATTTTCTCTTTTTTGCAGGATGGGTATTGTTGAGACTTTCAGTTTCTTGAAATATACGGAGAGTAACATGGAGTACTTTTCCAAGGATGTAACAACATTTGGCATTGAATTTCATATGACTATATTTTAACTCTTTAGTTAAAGAGAAGATATCTATGGGGATATTTTGGCAAAGAAACACGGTTCGAAGCTACCAGCTGCTCTGAGGGAGAAGGATGGGCAGTCGCCTCCTGTATGATTAATTGCCTCTGAAAAATGCACTGGAAGTTCACCTACGGGTCAGATCCTACTCAATGGTACACAACAACAAGGCACAACGATCCAAACCTTCTCTAGAACATTTTTTTTAAAAAAAGAATAATTCTATTCAGCAAAATAGATTGGAAGCTCCTTGGGCATGCTGATGATTTAGTAGTAAGGAGTTGCACTGCCAACCCAAAGGCACATGGTTTGAATTCACCAGCAGCTCCACAGAAGGAAGACGAGCAGTCTCCTCCTGTATGATTGACAGCCTCTGAAAATCTTCTGAGGGATGAGCTATGAGTTGAATCTGACTTGACGGTGCACAACAACAACAACGTTTACCCCGATTACCCAAGTCACTGAATCAATCCACCTCATAGAGGGTCTTCCCCT
>NW_006399796.1:6976990-6994891 GCF_000299155.1 Elephantulus edwardii | reverse complement strand
ATAACACATCAAATAACCACCTTCTTTCAAGTCCAACCCATTAGTCCACATGACTTCAATATCCTTTCTTGCTGCAAGATAGGAAGGTATCTATCTTCCCACCACCTAGTCAGTACATGACACTTAATAGATGTTTCATAAATACATTCTGGCAAGGTTAATGAACTGGATAACAATTTTGAGAGGAGTGGGTGGAGGTAAAAAGTAGAATACAAATTCTAGGGAGCTCTGACAGCTAGTGTATTGCAAGTTACACTGCCAATCCAAAGACCATGTAGCTCCAGTTATTTGAATCCACCAGTAGTTCTAATAGAGAGAGATAGAAAATTATGTCTCATTGTTATTTATAGCCTCAGATACCCAGTGAAGTGTCACTGTAACAAAATTGACTCAGTAGCAGTGAGTTTAATGTTTTGACTTTTTTCTTGAGATGCAAATTCTACTTGTCCAACTATATAATGATAGCAAGCACACTTTAAGCAAAACAGCTCTATTTTCTGAATCACTGGTATCCTTCTTAAAATGTGTATTTATTTTCTATATTCTCTTTGTCAGAAAAATGGTTAAAATGTGCCCTGTTATGAAGCTGAACTGATAATGATGTCTCAAATATTTAGGCTTATTCCTTAAAAAGCTCCTGAGGAGGATGAAAGCATCACATACTATGACTTCAGGAGTAAATGTGCCCTTTAAAATTTGCTCTTACGGTACCCAAAAATGAGAGATCATGACAATACCTGGAGGACTTCTTTTTCATCACTTCTGAACACTGCCCTCTTCTGGCTAGAGAGTGCTTGTCTCTGGAGCTCTCTGAATTGAACCTGCTTTTGAGAGAAACCTGTGAAAGACAGAAGGTAGCATAGGAAGTATACCCCATAAGGAGTTGATTTGTAAACCCAAAGACTATCACTCTATGGCTGCTTTAATCCATCATTGGCTCCAAGAGAGCAAAAAGCGAAAATTCTGTGTGATTTACAACCTTGTAAACCTATTGTCAGTGATTTCACCTTGCTTGGATCCACAGTCAACACCCTTGATACTAACAGTCGGAAGATGGGAAGACATATAGCACTTGGAAAGTCTGCTGTCAGTGATCTCTCCAAAGTCCTAAAGAGCAATGATGTTCATTTAAAGACCAAGAGGCACTTTGATTCAAACCACAGTCTTTCTAATCACCTGACATACATCCTTGAGTTAGACAATGAATCAGATTAAGGCAAGTCATATGACCTGTCCAACTTGCCCCAGCACTTATGTCAAGCTTAAAGCTTGAAAGAAATGACACCACAGGACGCTTGATTTCTTTACCATCACCACCCCTCATCTGTCATGTACAGAATCCTGCCCCAAACCTAGTTCAAGCTGTTCTTACTTCCTGCCCATTGTTCTCTCAGGTAATTTCCATACACAGCATGCCACTCTCAAATTCCTCCTGTGAACCTTCCCTGATTACTCCAGATATATATGGGTTTTCTTTCTCTCCCTTACTCCTAAATGGCATATGGAATTGCTTCACTACTTCCTGGATCTAGGATCTTCGTCTCTCTGGGAGCAATCAGATTGGTAGCAAAAATTAGGAAACATGTGAATCAGCAGGAAGGAAAGAGAAAATCCATTTTAGCCAGGGAAAGTAATAACAATGCTAACTCTGATCACTCCTTTTACATTGATCCCCCCCGTCTAGCCTGCAAAAGACTCTGGCCCTCCCATGGTCAGTGTCACTTATCAGTATTTTATAATCTAGAAGGCTTCCCCCTTTGTTTCACTTTACAGCACACCTAGAACATGCTAATATCAATACTACACCTGGATACTAATCGACGAGACTTCTAACGCTTCAGTAGCAGGCACATTAGTTAGGAAATTGTGGTCTAAAAACAGTAACACACTAAGGCAAAGTAAAATGCCTTATCAAGTTATCAGGAAATCCTGTGGACAAACTCCAGAGACTAACAAAGAAAAGCGGTAAATTAAAGAAAAACAAAACAGATCCAACTTTGTGAGTCCTGGCATAGCCCGTGCTTTCTGTAGATTTCTTCGCTATGTTCCCACTATATCTACCTGATCATCATGTTACTTATGGTCATTACTAATTCCCCTTTACTGTGAGGTTTTTCCAACACACTGAGCTTCTCAATTCTGTTGGCTGTGTTAGAGTCTATGTAACACCATTTAACAGAGTTGCATGCAGTCTTGTGTTACTTGCTGACATTTTATTTGTGATTATCTAATTAAAAATGTATGTTGCTAGAGAAATCTTTCAAGTATCTCTCCAATGTGATAAAGGTCGGGATATCAGTTTAAAGGAAAAGGTGCAGCTGATCCAAGTCATGGTATTTTCCGTTTCTTCCTATGCACCTCAAAGTAGAACAACGAATATGGTTACCAAAGAAGACTGTGGTGTTGGCAAAGAATCCTGATTATCTCATGGACTGCCGAAAGCGCAAGTCTCTTTTGGAGAAAGTATAAGCAGGGTGTTCCTTAGAGGCAAGAATGGTAAATCTCCATCTCACGTACAACAGGCATGTTGTCAGGTGGGGCCAGTCCTTGGGGGAGGGGGTCAGAAGAAGACCTTCAAGGAGATAGGTTGGCACAGTGACTGTAACAATGGGTGTTGGAGATTGTAAGGGTAATTCGGGATAGGATAAGGCTCATATCTGTTGTTCATAGGGTCACTAGGAGTTGTAGTCAACTGGATGGCACCTAACAACAATACAACCATACATTCCGCTGTAAGTTATATGTTGACCTGCTAACTGAATTGTCAGCAGTACAAAGCCACCAACTGCTCCATGGGAGAAAGAGGAAACATTCTCCTTTTTTTAGAATGTACAATTTTGGAAATTGGACGGAGAGTGGCCATGTGTAGAAATCAAATAGGTGACAATGGGTGTTTAACCGTACATTCAAGGAAAAGGGATACTCCTAGTTGCGAAATTCATGCCTTACATGTGACAGATGTAGTTTTGATTCCCAGACAATGCTCCTCTAGAGTAGTTGCCACCTATCTGCCGGTGAAGGCTTGCTTGGAGCCAAGACACTGAATGGCGTTCAGTGGAGCCTTCAGACCAAGAAAATTAGAAGGAAAGACCTGGTAACATGAATCTTAAAAACTAGCCAATAAAATCCCTAGGAGTCACAAATATCTCAATTTACTGCTCTTAAAGTCTCCATGAGCCAGATAACAATACTACCTTGTCACTGGACGGTAAGAATAATACCTTGCCACCAGCGTTTAGATCCAAATACGATCAATTTACAATGATAGGGAAAGTGGGATAGCATAATCTCCTAAACAGAAAACAAAAATAGGTTGGAGCTGTGTGAAAGACTACTAATTGTTTTCTCAAATTCACATTCAAGTTGTGTTCTTTATGCATCAGTAAAAACAAATTTCTCAGCCTCCCTTACATGTAGGCTCAGTCAAGTGGCTTAAATTTAGTCAATGAATTTAAGCGGAAGGATGAGCATTTCTTCTAGGCCTGATCCTTACAAACTTGCTCTTTTCTCCTGGCTGGCCGGACAGTCAGAACAACTTTTGACAGTGACAAGTTAAAGAGACAATGTCATCATCAATATAGAACCTGCATAATTTCATGAAGGAGGTATACCTCACCAAACAGGTACCTGGCTCAATCTTCTTAACAAAATAAGGTAAACTTCTGTGTGAGTTAAGTCATTGAATTATTTTGGCTCTGTTTAAAGTGAATTTTCTTACTTTAGTACAACATGTAAATAGACATTTCAATCAGAGATGCCCTTACTCAAGCAAACAGTGATGTTATCAGGAGATAAAAAGCAATGATGTTCAAGGAGAGAACCATTCTTCATATCTTAATCTTAACATTTTGTCTAAAATCCTACAACCAGAAATTTTATTAATTTGAATAATGATATATTATTTCTAGTATGTTCTTTTTTTTTAAATTTAGGTTGTTTATTTTTCATTTCAATGAACATCTACAGAGATTTTGGGATTCCATTCATTCATTGTTGCACCCTTCTCCCCGCACAAACCCCTTCCCCCCCCATTTGCTCCTCTCCTTGAAAAGCAAAAGAAAAACTCCCTCATTGGTAGTATGTTCTTTTAAAGTAACTGTATAATCTGACACAAAGCACATTAAGCTATTTTTATGCATCACTTTGTTATTGTTGATATGTGCTGATGAGTTGCCTGCAACCCATAGTGACCCTATGTACAACAGCTCTGAACCCTGCCCTGTCCTGAGCCAGTTTCACTAATTCTGACACACCAACCCCCATTGCTCCAGTTATATATCAATCCACCACACTGTCCATTCACCCTTCTGAGCGTGATGTTCTCCTCCAAGGATGAGTCCCTCCTAGCTACATGCCCAAAGAATGTGAGATGGAGCTTCAAAATCCTGGCCTAAAAGAAGAAACTCAATTTCACCCTCTCCAAGGGAGATTGATTTGTTTTCTTGGCAGTTCAAGACTCTTCTCCGGCACCACTACTCGAAGGAATCGATTCTTCTTCTGTTCTCCTTAGACATTTAGCTTTGTGAAGCGTAGCAAGTAACTGCAAAAATCATGGCCTGGATAAGGTGTGCCTTAGTCTCTAGACTGATACTGTTGCTTTTCAGTACTCTGGAGAGGTCCCTGACGGCAGATTTTTTCCAATGCAATTCATCTCAGAATTTTCCCAATGACCTATCTAAAAAGTTTATAAAAGGTGACAAGACTGTGATATGCTGAAGGACATAATAGCAATTGAAGGATTTTATGAGATGTGATGCATTTAGAGTGTTTTGGGTTTCTTTTTCCAACAAAATTGGAAGAGTGTATAGTGGTAGGTAGAGGTGAGAGTAAGCTTTCCTGAGTATCCATGATGTGAGTAAGGCTGGAGCACAAAAAGTGAAAAGAAATGACAGATAATGAATCCATATATTCTGCTTCAAAATAAAGCTGTCAGCAACAATAAGATCCTTTCCCTCGAAATTATTTTGATGGCCCAATGTATTTTTCAAATCTATATGTAGCCCCTCAGAAAAATCATAAGAAAAACCTTTATGTGTTCAAAAGATGTCTGCTATAAGGACTGTATGTCTTGACTTTTTTCCCCCATTTATTATCTTAGTATAAAACTAGTTGTTGTTGTGTACCATAGAGTCAGATCCAACCCATAATTGACCATACAGCAGGTTTTCAGAGGTAAGTAATCACACAGGATGAGATTGCCCATCCTCTTCTGAGAAGCAGCTCCTGGCCTCTAACTATGTGTCTTTGGGTTTGCAAGGCAGCTTCTACTAAGATAACAATAAAAGTAACAGTATCTTACTACTTTAACAATAGGCACTCATCACTTTGTAGTATGCAGTTACTGTCTTTCTGGCTTGTGGAAAGGAACATGGTTTGTAGTGTAAACAAGAGACAATGGGTCCCTTATGGACTTCTTGTGGCATAGTCCGTAGGGAGTTGCACTGCGAGCCCAAGGACAGCACCAGCTTGAATCCACCAGTGGCTCCTTTAAATAAAGATGAACAATCTCCTCCCAAGTGACTTATAGTCTCTCAACAACCACTGGAGAATCAGCTATGACTCGATTCCAACTCAATGACGATGAAAGAGGTAGGTCTATTAGAACCAAAGCACAGTTACAAAAGAATTCAGCTGTGTTTGTCATTTATTATTTTCAAAATATGTATATACATATGAAAGACATGCATTTGGTTAAAAGTATCAACCACCATGTTTTCTTTAACAAAACATCAAAACTCTGAATCCATAAGTTAGCCATGCTATAAAATATTTACTTCAGGGATGGCCCGTCTTATTGTTAGGCGTCATTAAGTTGGCTACAACCCATAAGGGCCTTAAAAATAGCAGATCTAAATAACGCCCTACCTTGCACAATCCTCACAATCTGCTCCATACCCAAGTCCACTGCTGTAGTCATTTTATCAATTTATCTTGTTGATGATCTCTCTTTCCTTTTCTATCATGATGTCTATCTCTGAGAACTGGTTCATTTTGAAAGCTCCAAGTACATAAGATGAAGTTTCACTAGCCTGGCGTCTAAGGAGCAGTCAGGTTGCATTGCCTTCAAGACAGATTTGCTGGACAATGAATGAGGGTGACTTTGAAATGTGGTGTTGGAGAAGAGTATTGAATATCTCATGGACTGTCCAAAGAATAGATAGGTCTTGGAGAAGGTGCAGACAGAGTACTTCTTTGAGGGAAAGATGATAAAGCTTTGTCTCATATGCTTAGGACATGTTGCTAAGATAGGCTATTCCTTTGAGAGGCGCATCATGCTTAGGAAGGTGAAGGATTGGGGAAAGAAAATAAGACCCTCAACCAGGTAGATAAACACAGTAACTGCACCAATGAACTCAAGTGTGTGAGAGATTGTGAGGATGGCACAGGATAGGACAGGTTTCAGATCTGTTGTTCAAAGGGTTACTGTGAATCATACTTTATTCAATAGTACCTAACAACATCAACAAAGAAGCAATTGAAAATGCCATGGCTAATATCAAATGCATCTCAATCTTTACACTCTCATCCTTGCTCTTTAGCACTTTGGAAATGTCTTTGACAGCAAATTTTCACAATGCGATACTTTTTAAAATGAATTATTTTTAATTATTAATGAGTTTTAATGCAAGATATATTTTATAGCATATTCTTCCTATTTAATTTTCCCCATTCATTCATTGTTGCATATTTTCCTCCCTGTTCACCCCGTTCATTTTTCTTTGAAAATTCTTTCATTATGATACAATTCCCTCCCAAGTCCATAGTCAACTTTACTATTCATTTCTTTTTCTGTAGTCTTGTCATGAAAATAATACCTAATCCTACCTTCCTTCTAAACAGTTCTCTCATCTGTTTCAATTCAGTATATATTATTTATCCCCTCTTTTCTTAGGCAATACTTTTTTAAAGTTTCTTGACTATTGCTATCTTGGATATTGATTGTGAATCCAGGTAAAATGAAATTGTTAACAACATTTTTTTTCTCTATCATGATGCTCTTCTCTTGTTGTGTACATTGAGTTGAAACTGAACCATAACTGACACTCCTCAGAGGCAATTAATCACATGGGAGGAGATTTCCCATCATTTTTCCATGGAGCAGCTGGTGGATTCGACCCACATGTCTTAAGATTTATAGCTTAGTTTTTTCCACTAGGCCACCAGAGATGTAATGCATATCATCTATTATCCATGATGATTGTCAAAGGCCATTAAAAAGACAGAGGAGAAAGGAAAGACTGAGATAGATGTCAAAAGAAACTCAAGAAGCCAAAGCAAAGGAGAATAACCAAGGAGGAGCTGAACAGAAGATTTACAAGGACAGCTCAGGAAGACAAAGCAAAACATTATAATGAAATGTGCAAAGACCTAGAGTCAGAAAATAAAAAGTATAAACTAGCTTGGCATTTCTTAAGGTGAAGGAACTGAAAAACAAATTCAAGCCTTGAGTTGCAATACTTTAAGATACAATAGGTAGAACACTGAATGATTCAGGATTCATCAAAAGAAAATAGGAAGAATCTGGTCTGAAAAGCAATGTATTGGAAATTTATAAATAAACTAGTATAATTAAAAAAATTTAAAAATAGAAGTATACAGTCACTGTGACACAGAAGAATTTTACGAAGCAACATATGATCAAGAGGCAATGGTGAAGAACGAAGAAGGTCAAGCTGCTCTGGAGAATTGGCAAAACACAAGGCCCCAGAAATTTATGAAATGATAACTGATATATTTCAACAAATGTATGCTGCCCTGGATACGGTCACAAAGTTGTGCCAAGAAATCTGGAGGACAGCTACCTTTCCAGCTGACTGGAAGAGATCCATATTTATTCCAGTTCCTAAAAAGAGTGACTCAACAGAGTGTGAAAATTATCAGACAATATCACTAATATCAAACCAAACAAAATCTTGCTCAAGATTATCCAAAAATGACTAGAACATATCTGTAGAGAACTACCAGAAGTACAGGCTGGGTTTAGAAGAGGCTGTGGCATGAGGGACATCATTGCCAATTTCAGATGGATACTGGCTAAAAGAAGAGAATAAACCAGAAGAATGTCTATGTTTCATTGACTAGATAAAGGCATTTTACTATATGGCTAATCTTGAGAACAATGGGGTATGAAACCTATACTTGGACCAAGAGGCAGTCATCAGAACAGAGCAAGGAAACACTGCAAAAATCAGAAATCAAAATCAGAAAAGGAGTGTGTCAGGGATGTGTCCTGTCTCCACACCTCTTCAATCTGTGTGTAGAATAGATCACTTGGGAAGCTGGTCTTTATGAGGAGAAATGTGCCATCAGAATTAGAGGAAGACTCATCAACAACTTGCTCTATGCAATTGACATAACCTTGCTCACTAAAACCAAGAAGGACCTGAAGCATCTGTTGCAGAATGCCAAGGACTGTAGTCTTTAATATGGATTGAGGTTCAACAGCAAGAAAACAAAGATTCTTACCACTGGGCCAACTGGCAGCATCATGATAGAGGAGAGACTGAAATTGTCAATAATTTCAACTTGCTTAAGTCCACAATTAACACTCTTGGAACCAGCAACGAAGAAATAAAAAGATAAATTGTATTAGGAAAATCTACTTTTAGGGACCTCTCTAGAGGACTGAAGTACAAAGATGTCAGTCTAGAGACTAAGGTGTGTCTGATCCAGGCCATGTCTTCTCAATTACTTGCTATGCATCAGAGAACTAGACAATAAATAAGCAAGACAGAAGAAGTATGCCTTTGAGTTGTGATGCTGGAGAAGAGTGTTGAACATACCATGGATTGCCAAAAGAACAAACAGATCTATGCCAGAGATGTTGAAACCAAGTTGCTCTCTGTAGCCAAGGATTTTGAAGCTCCCTCTCACAAATTCTGGGCATGTTGCTAGAAGGAACCAATTCTTGGAGAAGGATATCATGCTTGGAAAGGAGCGAGAACGCAGGATAGGAAGACCCAGGATGAGATGGAATGACAAGTGACTGGGACACTCGTGGCAGGTGTGTTGGAGACAGTGAAATTGGCTAAGGATAGAAAAGAGTTCAGAGCTATTAGTGCATAGGGTCATGATGAGTCACAGGAAAACCAATGGCACATAACAACAACAACAAACGTCATGTTGCCTATTGGTCTAGTGGTGATGATTTTTGTTTTCTTGATGTTGAGATGTAACCTACATTGAAGGTTCACCTACATTGATCTTCTGCAGGAGTAAAAACAAATTTAGAGTCCTTTCTTTTTTTTTGTAATATCTGCTTTTACTGAACTTTGTATATATTTTTCTCTGACTAAAGCCAACAGTGGAAGTGACTAGTATCCTCATAGATTTTAGGCTCTAGTTCTTTGATCCATACACAATGAGCAGTGGACTTTATGCACCTTGTAATAGTTGAGTTTTAGGGTTTTTAAAAATACCACTACAATAACAAACTATGACACACTTAATAGTTTAAACAAAAGCGCTCTGGGCGTCCCCGAGTGTTTGCTTGTATGTGTATTGGTGAATATCCTCTCGGGCCTAGCCGCCCTCGGAGCCTGAAATTCGGGCTGGGCGGTACCGCGGCCTGGGCCTAGCGCCTTAACAGTAGTAACAGCGACGGCGGCGGCGGTAGCATTATAAGAAGACAATCCTTTACGAATACGAGCCTCACAGGTCCCCGAAAGCCCGCACAGGCGTTTGGAGAAAATGGCAGACGATATTGATATTGAAGCAATGCTTGAGGCTCCTTACAAGAAGGTGAGAGAAAACATGTCGGATGAGAACAAGTTGAGCAGTGCTAACGGCCATGAAGAACGTAGCAAAAAACAAAGTTTCTGCCTCCTTGGAAAGCTCTACATCTCCTTGTGATTGGAGTGTGGGTTTCAAGATTCCAGAAGGAGGAAAAAAAGCAAGAGTAGAAGTCGTAGTCATGAACGAAAGAGAAGCAAAAGTAAGGAACGGAAACGAAGTAGAGATAGAGAAAGGAAAAAGAGCAAAAGCCGTGAAAGGAAGCAAAGTAGAAGCAAAGAACGAAGACGGAGTCGCTCGAGGAGTCGAGATCGCAGATTCAGAGGCCGCTACAGAAGTCCTTACTCCGGACCAAAATTTAACAGTGCCATCCGAGGAAAGATTGGGTTGCCTCATAGCATCAAATTAAGCAGACGACGTTCCCGAAGCAAAAGTCCTTTCAGAAAAGACAAGAGCCCTGTGAGAGAACCTATTGATAATTTAACTCCTGAGGAAAGAGATGCAAGGACAGTTTTCTGCATGCAACTGGCAGCAAGAATTCGGCCGAGAGATTTGGAAGAGTTTTTCTCTACAGTAGGAAAGGTTCGCGATGTAAGGATGATTTCTGATAGAAACTCGAGACGTTCCAAAGGAATTGCTTATGTGGAATTTGTTGATGTTAGCTCAGTGCCTCTAGCTATCGGATTAACTGGCCAGAAAAAAACAGAGCTGCAGCAATGGCAAATAATCTACAGAAGGGAAGTGCTGGACCTATGAGGCTTTATGTGGGCTCATTACACTTTAACATAACAGAAGATATGCTTCGGGGGATCTTTGAGCCTTTTGGAAGAATTGAAAGTATCCAGCTCATGATGGATAGTGAAACAGGTCGATCTAAGGGCTATGGATTTATAACGTTTTCTGATTCAGAATGTGCCAAAAAGGCACTAGAACAACTGAATGGATTTGAACTAGCTGGAAGGCCAATGAAAGTTGGTCATGTTACTGAACGTACTGATGCGTCTAGTGCTAGTTCATTTTTGGACAGCGATGAACTGGAAAGAACTGGAATTGACTTGGGAACAACTGGTCGTCTCCAATTAATGGCAAGACTTGCAGAAGGTACAGGTTTGCAGATTCCTCCAGCAGCTCAACAGGCTCTGCAAATGAGTGGCTCTTTGGCTTTTGGTGCTGTGGCAGAATTCTCTTTTGTTATAGATTTGCAAACAAGACTTTCCCAGCAGACTGAAGCATCAGCGTTAGCTGCAGCTGCCTCTGTTCAGCCACTTGCAACACAGTGTTTCCAGCTCTCTAACATGTTTAACCCTCAAACAGAAGAAGAAGTTGGATGGGATACAGAAATTAAGGATGATGTGATTGAGGAATGTAATAAACATGGAGGAGTTATTCATATTTATGTTGACAAAAATTCTGCTCAGGGAAATGTGTATGTGAAGTGCCCATCAATTGCTGCAGCTATAGCTGCAGTTAATGCATTGCATGGCCAGTGGTTTGCTGGTAAAATGATAACAGCAGCATATGTACCTCTTCCAACTTACCACAACCTCTTTCCTGATTCTATGACAGCAACACAACTACTGGTTCCAAGTAGACGATGAAGGATAATATAGTCCCTATGTACATAGCTTTTTTCCCTTGACAATTCATCTTGAGTTATCTTTTATTTAGATAAAAGAGGCAAGGGTCTACTGTCATTTGTATACAATTCCTGTTACCTTGAAAAATAAAAATGTTAACAGGAAAAAAAAATTGTTTAAACAACTTAGTAGTTTATTTTTATGACGGTTATTTAGGTCAGAAGTTTGAGACTGAAATCCCAAGATAAAATATAGGTGTTGAAATTGCTGTGCTCCTTTCCGGAGACTGTAAGGGAGAAAACATTTCCTTGTTGATTCAGGTTGTTGGCAAAATCCAGTTCCAGGGATTGTGGAACTGCAGTCTAGTTACTTTGTGGGCTTCCAGCTGGAGTGCACTTTAGTTTTTACAGATTTCTCTCTGGTCCTTTCACATAGACCTCACCCTTGCTCTTATATCTTGGAACAGTGTAATGAATTGTTCTTCTGTTTGCCTTCTTCCTTTTTACAGAATGTGTGTGATTAGATTGGACTGACCAAGATAATTAAGGATCATTTCTCCATCTCAAACTTTGTTACCTCAAACATCAGTAACAGTCCTTTTTCCACTTAAGATAGTATATACAAGAGAGCTCTGGTGCTGCAGTCCATAGCATGTTGTGAATCAATACAGCATACACATAGGTTCTGGAGTCTAGGAAAAGCACACCTTTGGTGGACTATTTGTTTTACTACCACAAACCTGATCTGAAAAGGGTCTGCTAAAGCTCAACCTGCATGGCGATCATGCAGCTTTGATGCCACAATGATTCTGCTCTTGTAGTAACCAAAAAATTAAAACCCATCCAGTAGTTCTGAGAGAAGAAGACCTGGTTATCAGCTTTCATATATATCACAGTCAAGAATTTTCTCAATAGGGAAATTCTATTCTAGTTCATAAGGTATCTATGAGCATGAATCAACTCCATGGCAGTTGATAACAGCAATGAAATGTTGATCATTATGAATCCATGATAAGACTTTGCCTCACAGTGTTTAAGGCAGCTTTCGCTATTTTGCAGCTATTTTGAGTTGCATTTAGTCATGCTGACTTAAATCCCACTTTACCAAAGGTAGAATTGGATTTTTATTGGAGATACACTGGACTTTTATACTCTCAAGACTTTTTCCTATCATATCTGTATGCTTCTTGTGTCTAAAATAGTGATAGCAAGAACTGAAATAATTTAAAAAAATCAATCTCAGTGGGGTGTTAAGAATTACGTTTTGCTGGAGTTAACATGTTATTTCATTATTATTTTCTCTGTGAGTATTTCTAATTGAACACTTTTATAAAATTTAAAAAAGAAGTACAGGATGTATTATTTAATGAGAATTTAGCAATGTTTTTTTTTCTGGTGCTGATTCTCTCAACATGACCCTATTTGGCCCCTACTGTAAATTGTTCTGCCTTCCCATTCGTGCTGTTTCTTCTGACCTGAGGAAAGCCTCGTTTTTCATTTCTCCACCACAATCACAGAGAGTGGGCAAGACCAGCAGAAACAGGCCCAGTGTTCATAAGGGCCAGACAGTGAGTCAGTATGAAAGTATAAGTGATAAGGGAAGGTGGACCATTGCCAGAGGAGGGAAAGGACCTCTTGGGATTGGGGAAGGAAAGGGCTGAACTTCCTGGCCTGACCTCATGTGGGATTAAAGCCATACGATTGGTCTTAAGGGGCAGTAAGAAGAAATGCTGCTAATGTCAGAAGTAGAACATTTAGAAAGACCAAGGGTAATTTCAGGTTTGTGTAGGGTAAAAAACTTTTGACTCTATCAATTTCTTATTCACAAAAGGTCTTGCTTGTAATTAGTACCTTCTTTATTCTTATAAAAGCTCAAATCAATATTCATCAAGCTTAACCTAGACTATAAAGGAAATGTCCTTGAGATTCCACTTGGAAATACTTGTAAGAAACTACTAGGGTGAGGCAGCTCAAAAAGCCCCCACAATGGAGGTCTAAAAACTGTACATGCTAACTCACAGTAGGAGAATCTCCCACTTCACGTGCTTTAGAACTCTTAGTTGTTCAGTCAGCCCCCTCCTCCCCGTGTTACCTTCTGATAGGACATGCCTTCAGCTTTGAAGTTAATTCAGTATGCAAATGATCATTAAGAAATCCTAGAATTCTTCTCAGAACCTCAACTAGTGAGCAATGCAGTTAAAGTTTATACAGCTTCAGTCAATAGAGTGCGCAGGGAATTTTATTTTTATGCATGTAATGACATTACATTCTAGACCAAAAACTGTCTGAAAATCTTTACCTCATATCTGTTCTTCATTATTTAGAAGGCTATCATTAGGAATTATTTTAAGTAAATCCACACCTTATGGACATAGAAACCATTGCTGAAGACATTACTCTCTACTGAAAGAACTAAAACCTGTTCAGATGGAAAAAAAATACCTGCTCACTTCAGACAGCAGGAGAGGAGTAGGTTAACTCTTTCCTGTAAATGGTGAGACTTTGATTTACGTCTCAATAATGGTCCGAGAGGCTCAGGAATTGATATCTTTAAACTGGTCCTTATGAGTCGCAAGCAACTCAATGGCACATAACAACAACAAACTGAGCTACTCTGAATACTAAAGAAAGTCAGTGCATTGAATGAAGCGTAGTCCTAAGTGAATCCCTATAGTCAGCACTCTGATGTACTTCAAGCTGACTCACATTTCTCTGTATTATTATATATATAATTTGCCATGTTTATTCAAGCATTTGCCCTCAAGTAGATTCAAACTGATAGTAATCATGTGTTAGAGTAGAAACATGCTCTGTAGGGCAGTCAGTGGCTGTGACATTTTGGAAGAAGATCACCAGACCTGTCTTGTCTTCTCTGAAGTTCTTCTCTTCTCTGTAGTTGTTGTTGTTATGAGCCAGGGAGTTGACTACAACTCACAGTGACCTTATGAAGTCAGATCTGAAATATGTCCTGTCCTGAGCCAATCTCACCGACTCTGACACATCTGGCCTTATTACTACTGTCAACTTTTCAGTTAGAAGTTAAGCACTTATTTGATTGTGTACTCCAACTCTCGAAGACTTTACAAAGCAAAGTGGTGAAAAATCTTTCTTTATACTCCTTGGTCATATGGCAACTATTTCAAAATTGAGACTGGAATGTATACTGCATTGTCTCTACCATTTGACAAATGAGCATCAAAAGACTGTAGATTTTTTTTAAAATCTCTGGAACAATGCAGTTGAAACTTTTTTATTACTTTGGTTCAAGATAAACATGTGCATCAGTATTGGAAGAAGACTCATTAACAACGTCCTGTGATATGCAGAATCATGCTTATTGAAAGTGAAGAGGATTTGAAGCACTTACTTAGACTATAACCTTTAGTAAAGATTATATCTTCATATAAAGAAAATAAAAAATCCTCACAACTAGACAAGTTGTTGTTGTTGGTATGTGCTGTTGAGTCACCTGTGACCTATGTACAATAAGCTTGCTCTATCCTGAGCCAGTCTCCCGACTCTGTCACATCTACCATCATTACTTCAGATGCTACGACAACCCAACTCATCCAGGGTCTTCCTCTCTTATGCTGTCTGCCTAGTATTCCAAGTACAATGTCCTTCTCCAGGGACTGGTTCCTTCTGTCAACATACCCAAAATATGTGATACAGAACTTCAAAATCCTTGCCTCCAGCTCTCTGCTCCTCGTTGATCCAGACTGCCCTCTCTTCTTGTGCAGCCTCAGCCGCATCCCTGAGACACGATGGTGAAGGTCGGAGTAAACTGATTTGGCCATATTGGGCACCTGGTCACCAGGGCTGCTTTTCACTCTAGCCAAGTGGATATTGTCACCATCAATGATCCCTTCATTGACCTCAACTACATGGTCTATATGTTCCAATATGATTCCACCCATGGCAAGTTCAACGGCACTGTCAGGGCTGAGAATGGGAAGCTGGTCATCAATGGGAAAGTTATCACTATCTTCCAGGAACGAGATCCCGCCAACATCAAGTGGGATGATGCTGGTGCTGAGTATGTTGTGGAGTCCACTGGTGTCTTCACAACCTTGGAGAAGGCTGTGGCTCATTTGAAGGGTGGTGAAAAACGTGTAATTATCTCTGCTTCTTCTGCTGATGCCCCCATGTTTGTGATGGGCATGAACCATGAAAAGTATGACAACTCTCTCAAGATTGTCAGCAATGCCTCCTGTACCACCAACTGCTTGGCTCCCGTGGCCAAGGTCATCCATGACAACTTCGGCATTGTAGAGGGACCCATGACCACAGTCCATGCCATCACTGCCACCCAGAAGACTGTGGATGGCCCCTCTGGAAAGCTGTGGCGTGATGGCTGTAAAGCTGCCCAGAATATATCACCCCTGCATCTACTGGTGCTGCCAAGGCCACGGACAAGGTCACCCCTGAACTGAATGGGAAACTTACCAGCATGGCTTTCCGTGTCCCCACCCCCAATGTGTCAGCTGTGGACCTGACCTGCTGTCTGGAGAAAGCTGCCAAATATGATGACATCAAGAAAGTAATAAAGCAGGCATCAGAAGGGCCCCTCAAGGGCATTCTGGGATACACTGAAGACCAGGTTGTCTCCTGTGACTTTAATAGTGACACCCACTCTTCCACCTTTGATGCTGGGGCTGGCATTGCCCTGAACGACCACTTTGTTAAACTCATTTCCTGGTATGACAATGAATTTGGCTACAGCAACCGGGTGGTCAACCTGATGGTTCACATGGCCTCCAAAGAATAAGATCCGCTTGGACCACCAGCCCCAACAATAGCACTAGAAGAGAGAGACCCTCAGCTGCTGGGGAGTCCTTGACCCAACCTGATCCTCCCACACACTGAGAATCTCACACCCTTGACACAAGTTTCCATTAAATCCCCCTGAGAAAGGGGAGGGGCTTGGCGAGCCCATCTTGTCATGTACCATCAATAAAGTACACTGTACTCAGCCAAAAAAAAAAAAATAAATCCTTGCTTCCAAGGAGAAACTTGGTTTCACCCTCTTCAAGAGAGAAGATATTTCCCCCCCCCTTGGTGGTCCATGGTATATTCAATACTCTTCCCAGCACCACAACCCAAAGGCATTAATTGATTCTTCTTCTGTGGTCCATCATCACAGTCCAGTTTCTCTGATGCATAGCAAGTGATTCCAAAGACAAAGGCCTGGATCAGTTGCACCTTAGTCTCTAGACTGACAACATTGCTCCTCAGTAATCTAGAGTGGTTCCTGGCAGCAGATTTTCCCAGTGTAATTCGTCTTTTGATTTCCTGACTGCTGGTGCCAAAAGTGTTAATTGTGGAGCCAAACAAGGTGAAATTTTTAACTACTTCAATATCTTTTCCATTTATCATAGTGCTGCCAATTGACCCCATAATGAAAATTTTTGTCTTCTTGATGTTGTTTCAATTCATATTGAAGACTACAGTTCTTGACTTTCTGCAGCAAGCGCTTCAGGTCCTCAGTTTAGCAAGCAAAGTTGTGTCATCTGCATAAAAGTTATTGATGAGTCTTCCCCCAGTCTTGATGACACATTCCTCCTCATAAAGCCCAGCCTATTTGTTCTGCATATTGATTGAAAAGATATGCACTTCACCAAAGAAGACATTCAGATGGCAAACACACACATGAAGAAATGTTCAAAATCCCTAGCTCTAAGTGAGATGCGGATAAAAACAACTATGAGATATCATCTCACCCCAGTCAGAATAGAAAAATTTGACAGAACAGCAAGCAACAAATGCTGGTGAGGTTGTGGAGAAACTGGAACTCTTATGCACTGTTAGTGGGAGTGTAAAATGGTGCTGTGGAAGACAGTATGATGCTTTCTCAAAAAGTTGCAAATAGAAATACCATTTGATCCAGCAATTCCACCACTGGGAATATACCCTAAAGAAACCAGAACAGCCACTAAAGCAGCTATATGCACATCCTTGTTTATTTTGTCTTTGTTCACAATAGCAAAGAGTTGGAAACAACCAAAGTGCCCATCAACAAACAAATGGACAGAGAAGCTCTGATGTATTCACACAATGGACTATTATGCTGCATTGAAAAACAAGGAACTCATGCAATATTATTCAAAATGGATGACCCTGGAGGACATTATGCTGAGTGAAATATCTCATTCACAAAAGAACTAATACTGCATAATGCCACTGTTATAAAAGAGGACTGGTATAGGGGTTGGGAGGAGTCTGAGAAAGAGAGGCTAAATCATGTATACTGCATTGAAATAAATGAGGGAGAGATCTGTTTAAAGGGATATATGATTAGGTATTATTGTCATGACAGGAGTCCAGAATGAAGGCTAGTGGACTTGGGAGGCTAGTGGACTTGGGAGGAGGGATTGTATGACAATGAAAGACTTTTATTTTTCTTTTTGTTTTTTTTTCAAATACTAAGGGACCAGTTAAGTGTTTATTTTATACTCCATCTTACTGCAAAAAGGATGTAAAGAAGCTTATAAAAATACACAAAACAAAGAGAAAATGTAAGAGAAGGAGTCACAATGACAGGAAAACATTTTCTCTAAAACACATGCAGTCTGAGCTTGACTGCTTATTCTCTG
>NW_006399796.1:6967128-6975025 GCF_000299155.1 Elephantulus edwardii | reverse complement strand
ATAGTGCAACAATGAATGAGTGGAAGCCCAAAATCTCTGTAAATGTTTATGAAAATTAATAAAGTATAATTATAGAAGAAAAAAAATAAAAGTTGTACAGAAAATTTTTATATGTCATATTTTTGTTTATTGATGTAGCTAATGTTATCAATGATATTTCATTGACCAATAGCAATGGATGATAGTTTGGGTCTGGAAGTCTAACAGACCTGAGTTTACTTTCCTACTTTATTCCTCAAGTCAAACAATGTGATCTTTCTTTAGGTATCAATATCCTCATTCATAAAATAAGGATAATAATGTGTACTTGTGGAGTTGATGTGAGATTTATATGAGAAGTCGACGAAGCATTTGGAATAGTGTCTAATCCAGGGTATACTCCATATATGTTAAATATTTTTGACATTGTTTTTAGTAAGATAAAAGAACTAAACCATCAAATTTAAGGAATTAAATTGTCTCTCTTATACCTTATTTAAAGGCATAGCATGTTTCACTGCTAACCAATATACCTTGGGTTTCCTATGGTTCAAATGCACCAGTTGCTCAGTGGGAGAAAATGAAAAATCCTCCCATAATGATTTATAGCTTCAGAAGCCTGATAGAGGGTCATCATGAGTTAGAATCAACTTGGCAACAGTGAGTTTGATTTCTTAGGTGTTTTTTAAAAACATATTCTTTAACTCTCACCTCTTATTTCTTTTGGAGCAGATAGAAAAATCAGAATGATTAAAACTATTGTCCTACCCTAACCCTATATGGTGTGACCAAAGTATTAGGCCAGATTGGCCTGCTTGTATAATTTGGAGCTGACTGGGCTGTGTAAGGTCATGGATGGAAGGTTTGCAGGAACCCAGTAGATCCTGATAGGCCCTGGAATCCAATTACAAAGTAAGCAAAGATCTCAAGGAAAATGGTTGGAAGTCCAGGGGAACAGCAATTCCTGGAGGAATTTGTCCAGCACAGCACCTCCCTGGCCGGCCCTGGCCTCTTTCCAGGTGTGCCCCACCTCTCTGAACACACACTAAATACAGCAGGTTTGTGCATGGGCCATGGGTGGGGAGGCATGGAACTTCCTGGCGGGCCTTTGGAAGTCAAAAATAAAACATCTATAAAGCCCTAAGAGAGCATAGAGACCTCTTAAGAGACTTCTCCTATAAAGGAAGGAGCTCGTCTCTACCCATTTTAATAAATTGAAATGCAACAATCTCCTGACATATGAAGCTGGTTCTGGTTCTGAAATATCTCTGTACCAATTTTGTTATTGGAAGGGAAGTAGAGTGAGATATGGTGCCAGCACTTTAGGTCCTCAGTAATTTTTTAAAATTTCTTCTTTTTTTAATTGTGTTTTTAATGAAAGTTTATGGAAAAGTTGGACTTTTTTCTTTCATTCATTGTTGTACATTTTCCTCCCTACCCTGGCCACAGTTTGCTTTTAAAAAAAAATATCCACTCATCGTTGTATAGTTTCTTCACTTCTTCCCACCCCTCCCCCAGTCTACTCTCCCTTCCAGTCCACTTTTCTATACACCTCTTATTCTGGACTATTGTCATACAAATATGCCTCGTCATATATTCCCTTTAAACAGTTCTTCCCTTCAACCATTCAGTCTTTTTTTAAATGTCTCTCTGGTTGAATGATCTTCTAGAGAAAAGCATTTTCCCAGTCAATAATGCAATTGAAAAAATTTCCCTCATACAGGATTGAGAAGGAATCCAATTCTTCCTGGCGCTAAAGAATGTATTCAGTAGCTCCCTTGCCAAAGCCTCTCTACATGGAATAGCAGTCTTAATTGTGAGTTTCAAAATCTTGTTCAAGAACACAGAATGGAAGGGAAATGGGGACAATTGGCTTTGAGTTTCATTTAGATAAAAATGTCAGTTCTGACAAGCAACAGCCCACTTATAATTCTGCCTCTCCAAAGTGTGAAAAAGTCCCCAGAGCATGAGGTAAGTCTCCCAGTCTCCCGGTGGCAAACTCCAGCTTAAGGACAACTTCTATTTGCCCTTTAATGTTATGTAAATTTGCCTTTGCTTCAAACCTATTCATACACACAACAAATTCGTTATCACAATCATCTTCACTTGCAGTTTTAAATTCTTGGAAAGGTTTCATTTTATTATTATTATTAATTTTGGAATTAAAATAAGGCTAAATCAGAACCATATGCACCTGTTCTGACTTAACTACAAATTGTACTTAAAGGCACACTTAGCAACGGATCTTATTTATAACCCACAGACTGCCTGTATGTACATGTAGCTTCCTGTTAGAACTATGCCTTCAGGTCAATGGCGGGCATCTGGACCTACACACCAGAAACGTGGAACTGGACTGCCAGCGCTCAATCTTTTGTTGTCCAGTACCAGTTTTTCTTGTCTCCTCCATCCTCACGTCCTTTTTTTCCTTCTCACAATATCTCAATTTTTTTCAAAGGGGATTTAATACCCATAACACTTCAACAGCAAGAGAGAGCTTTACTTGGCCACTTTGGGTTTACAAGATCGTTGGTGAACAATCAGTCTGTCTGGCAGGAAGGTACGCCCACAAATATTACAAGGAACCAACTGGCTCTGGGCACTTGTCCAAGCAGCTTCATTCAAAGCGTCAAGATCATAGAAACCTTTGGCTGGGAAGCAAAAAAAAAAAAAAAAAGAAAAGTAAAAGGTAAAGTGAATCCATTTTCACACAAAAGAACCACCATATTTGAGTTTTTATGGAAAATATTTTCAGGAAATACATGTTGACTGAAACAAAAAAAATAATATTGCTTTAAGGGGGAAAAAAAATCCTGTACTGCTCACCCTTTTAGGGATTGTGTAAAGTTAGCTATGAACCAAAGACTTTCCACTCCTTGGACTTTAAAGGAAGGAAAACTATTTCATGTGTTGTGATGTGCATTCTTCACTAATTATTAACATCTTTGCTTACACATTATTATCTTGCAAATATAACTCTTGGCTTCCTTTCAGTTGACTCCACATATAAGCTTACAATGCAGGAAAGAACATGCATTTGTATTTCCCTTTTCTGTTACTTTATTGGGATGTTTTTGGAGCCAAAACTGACAGTTGAGAATGAATGTAAGAGGAATTGTATCTGAGAAATTCATCATCTCTTGAGTATGAGTTATGGTCAAGAACAGATATTCTTTATATAGTTAAATTGAAGTATGCAACCAGAATAGTTGTCTAATGAAAAGACATGTTCCTACAAAAGCAACAAAGATAGCTTGGTGATGTATAATCTTCATTGGCAGAGCATAGGCAAAAATGCATATGGCTTTATTTTAGAGAAACAGTGTGGGATTTAACTTTAATAAACCTTATTTAAGTTGAATGACTTTAGTGAATTAAATTAACTACATCTTAGAAGCAACCAAAATAGGTTCCCCAAAACACAACCAGACACTCAAAAATATTCCATGGTGGTGTTTTGTTTTGTTTTTCCTGTCACTGGCACAGCATTTACTTCTTTATTAAAGCCCTGTCAATGCTCATCGATTTCTACCTAATGGTTTACATGACCAGTGAAACTTAGATTCCTTAATATGTTTGATCCTTGTGTTTTATTACTTTTCTTTGTGTGGGAAACTCAATTCCAGAACAACCTAATAATTCTCCTTTGGATAAAGAAAGTATCACTTTCTTTGTTGGATATAAATGTACATTTTTATGTGTGTTCTGAAAAGTCTACTAAAAAATGACAATGTCTTTCTTCCTATTCATATGATTGTTAATACAGACACAAAACTTTTGGAATATTTATTGACTCTTAAAGATGATTTACAACATACATTTGAGTATGTTGACTTTGAATCTGAGAGAAGAATAATTTAAACTCTGTAACTACAGTGAATTGATGCATGGCAAAAGATAATGTGAATTCTCTTTACTTAGAGAAGGGTAACTTCAGAGATAAATACAATGTGGAAACAAAATATGTGAGCAAATGCAATTCAGGACCTGGCTTTCCCATCTGTAGCAATACCAGAAAAGTGGATCCACTAGGGCTCATTTTTTTTCCAGACTTGTGATAATTATGGTCAAGCAGGGAATATAATGAAGATCAGAAAGGAAGAAATAGACTTTTACATGAAATGAAAATTTCTGGAAAGAATTTTCATTATAGTATATAATCTTTTCTAAGCTCTTACTCTCATTTCAATAGGCGGGTGTTTTCATCTTGTACTCTTGCTCCCTGCTTACAAAACCTTCTCCTTGACAATAATTCTAACAGTATTTAGAAAGTCTAGAATTTTCTCAATACCCACCATGATTCACTCTGTGGGTTACATTAAAACTTTCTTGGGATCCTGGCTTTAACAACAGTGCTTTAGACTAATTGTCAATAGCTTTGAAAGTACCTTCCAGAATTGAAACTCTACGGTTACCTATGGAAAACTTTCTTGCTTTGAATGAAGTCAAGGGATCAGTTGAAAAAATAATGCTGGAAATATGGTAGACAAGTCTGAGTTAGTATGGCAAGAAAACATTCTCTTAACTGCTTTGTTGTCACATTTAAGTTAATTAATATACAACTCTGAGAAGAGACCACACATACAGCATGTAAAACTGCAGTTTTATTCCGTTTACACAAAATATTAATTCCCAAAGTAACTACAAAAAAGTCTAGATGGGTTATATAAATTAACATATGAAACTAGTAATTAGTTTCTTTAGTGTTCTTGAAAGATCTCACTAAATTGGGCTAAATTTCCTAATAATAGCATTGACTGGAACTGGGTAGTAGCTGTCTCCTTCAGAGAAACTATGTGCTCTCCAATTATTGCATCTTCCCTTTTTATGCCTGGAAGGGTTTTTAATTTTTGTACTTGGCTAGTAAACATTTGTCAGTCCAGCTCTCTGAACATCAAGGTTTGAAAGTGGATGTCGAGAAGGGTTTTCCTAAGCTTTATTTTGCTGAATTATTTTGTTTTAAAATATTAAAAGTAACTTTTGGAAAATAGAGTAAATTTTAATTGAGTCTCTCTCTCCTTGCACAGCTTTGCCAGGACATAGTGCTTTTATGTTTCACTCTGTGGAGAGGCATTCCAGAAGGTTTTTTTCCTATTTGAATATTGTTGCTGTGTATTATTTAGTGGGAACAGACCCATAGCTGACCCTCCAGCAGGTTTTCAGAGGGAGTTAATCACATGACAGGAGATGGCTTATCCTTCTATTTGACTATAGTTAAGATAATAAATGTTGCTGATTTAAATTGAACAAGTAAGATAAAACTTCTTCAATATTACAAATTTAAAAAGGGAAATCTCCCTTTATAAAATGCTTTCCATTCTTTTTCTCTAGAAACTTACCGGTAATGGCCTTGACTTCTGGCTTTTTGGGTACAGGCCTCCTTAGCTCCTTTGGTAACAAATTGTTTTCATTATGCCATTTTTTCAGACATTGTGGCTCATGGATGCTTATCGATTTTGTTCCATATTCACGACCACAGATATAACAAACAACTGTTGGTGGACGTCTTACTATTGCTGGCTGAAAAGAATATAAATATCAATGAAATAAAATGTAGCTGTAGAAACTGTATTTTTAAATCTCAAATAATTTAAATTATCTGGAAAATCAAGATGTTTCCTACATAAGAAAAAGAAATCGACCAGTCTGAGAGAGGGTTGTTGAAGTACTTTAATAATCTCAAGCCCATTTCAGTTATCCCTCATTCCATTCCACTTAACTGAAAACGTTAAAATTTACATACAATCACAATTTTATAACTATAAGATAATTTAAAAAATATTTAAAGAGGAAAGTAAAAAAATTACTAAAAGTGAATAAGCACTTTGTATTGTTGTTAAGTGTCATCAAATACACTACGACTCATAGTGACCCTATGAACAACTGATCTGAAGGCTGTCCTATCTATTTCTGTCTTCACAATCTCTGACACCCTGTACCCCATTGCTGCAGTCAGTGTGTCAATCTACCTGACTGAGAATCTTCCCTCTTTCACCATCCCTCCACCTTTCCAAATATAAAGTTCCTTTCTAAGAAAAAGCAACATAGTCAAAGTATGTGAGATGAAGCTTCATAATCTTTGCGTCCAAGGAGCACTCTGGGTGCACCTTCTCCAAGACATATCTATTTTTTCTTTTGGCAGTTTAAGGAACCTTCAGCACTCTTCTCCACCACCACAGATCCAACGCATCTATTCTTCTATGTCATCCTTAGTCAATGTCTAGCTCTCAGACACATAGCAAGTGACTGAAAGACTAAGTAAATAAGATATAAATATAACAGCTGGACAAGCTGTTGACAGACTAGGACAGTTATAAAACTGTTATATAAAAATGGATTTAACTTTAGACCAAATACTATAATTATGGTTGATTAAATGAAAGATAAAGAGCAAAGGTTTTTTGTCCTAGAAATACAAGTAATCGGGTTTAAAAAAAATTTTTATTATTATATTTATTTACAAAATTTGAATACATTGTTTTCAAGTACAGATTCTTCCAATTTACCTTACCGTCCTGTCAAATTGTACAACCCCATGATTAATCCCCATCTCCTTGCACATCCTCATCCCTCTGCTTCCACCCCACCCCCCTTTGGATCCTATACTCATTCTATAATGATGGTTTTATACAATATTTGAGTTAGTTCACCCAGCATAATGCTCTCCAGTCCCTCCCTAGTTAGGTAATAATTTACAAAATTATTGGTCCTGCGTGCTGCATAGTATTCAATTGTGTAAATGTACCATAATTTCTCAATCCATTTGTTTGTGGTTGTACATCTGGGCTATTTCCATGTTCTTGTGATGGTGAATAATGCTGTTGTGAACACTGGTGCACAAGTCTCCATTTGTGCTTCAGTTCTCATTTTTTCAGGATATATTCCAAGCAGTGGAATAGCTGGTTCATATGGAATTTCTATGTTCAGCTTTTTGAGGAAGCGCCAAACTGTCTTCTAGAATGGTTGTACCATTTTACAATCCCACCGACAATGTACAAGAGTTCCTTCCTTGCCACATCCTCTCCAACATTTATTACTTGCTGCCCTGTTAAACTTTACCACTGTTACTGAAGTGAGATGGTGCCTTATTGTGGTTTTGATTTGCTTCTCTCTTATTGCCAGTGATTTTGAACATTTCTTTATGTGTCTGTTTGCCATTCAAATATCTTCCTCTATGAAAATTCTTTCCATGTCTTTTGCCCATTTTGTAATTGAGTTATCAGTCTTTTTCTTATCGAGGCCCAGGAGAATTCTGTAGACTTTCGTTACGAGACTCTCTTGAGATGGTATTATCAAATGTTTGTTCCTAGTCTGTAGATTTTCTTTTCACCCTGTTGAAAAAAGTTTTTGATGCACACATGGATTTAATCTTTAGAAGATACCATCTATCAGTTTTATTCTCATTCGATCAACAGGTAATCTTAAACCAAGCATAAAGACTGTGTGTGATTCTTACAGACTGAGTCACAGTCATTACCATGGACGCAAAATCGACTTATAGCTGAGCATTTAGTGGGTTTCAGGAGGTTATACATTGCATGGATGGAGACTGTCAATCTCTCTCAAGGAGCCACTCACTGGCAAATTCAACTTCCCGAGAAGCTCAGCCTTTTAAAGTTAACAGTCAAATCCCTTAGGGAATATGCAACCAGAGCTTTTCTCTTAGTAAGGAGATTGTTCATCTTTCTCCTGCTAAGCAGCTAATGGATTTGAACTGCATGCCTTAAGGTTGACAGCACAACTTCTTACCACTAAGTCACCAGAGATCAGAAGTTACACATGTATAAAATAGCAAACATTGAGAATTTACTTGGGAATGTAATTTTTTATTTGGGGAGGGAGGAACCAAACTATGTTGACATTAATGATTAAGATAGAGTGGATATAGCTTAGGGTTGTTGTTGTTGTTATGTGCCGT
>NW_006399796.1:6966524-6967028 GCF_000299155.1 Elephantulus edwardii | reverse complement strand
AGTCCCATTCTACAACAGTGGCACCATGCAATATTTGTCCCTTTGTGACTGGGACATTTCACTCAGCATAATGTTCTCCAGAGTCAGCCATTTTATTTTTCAAAGAGAAGAGCGAATTGGGGGGAGGTGTGGGCAGGGAGAAAATTGCAACACTGAATGAATGAAAATCCAAAGTCTCTATAAACTTAAAGTTAATTTAAAAAAATATGGAGATAAGACACATCAAAAAAGCAATGCGTTGTCCCACAAGGTCACTATAAGTTACAATTGACTTGACAGTAACTAATGTGACAGCACTTAATGATATTAAAGATAAACCTAAACTAGCAGATGAACTGTAATTATATAAATATTCACGACCTCTTTTAGTTACTAAAAGTTGTACATGAGCCCTTCTCCTTTCAGGGTATTGGTATTTCTGTCATCACAGGAGACTAGAGCGAGGGCTGCATGGTGGAGGGGACCTGGGGGAGGGTTTGTAAAACAATGAAAGAATCTTTTCTT
>NW_006399796.1:6956109-6965175 GCF_000299155.1 Elephantulus edwardii | reverse complement strand
GTTTGTTTTCCTAGCAGTCCATGGTATTCTCAATACTCTTCTCCAGCACCACAGCTCAAAGGCATCAATTCTCCTTCTATCATCCTTGGTCATTGTCCAACTCTCTGATGCATAACAAGTGATTGCAAGTAGAAGATAGAAAATAAGAGCTAGATAGTCAGAGATGCAGCTAGAATTAGTATGTTGTTGTTATTGTTGTGTACCATAAAGTCAGAAGCGACCCCTCAGTGACCCTCCGGTGGATATTAAGAAGTATCACATGGGAGGATATTACCCATCCCTCTCCCAACAAGCAGCTGGTGGTCTTGAACCACATGCCTGTGTGATTGCAGTGCAGCTTCTTGCCACTAGGTCATCAGAGTTCCCTACAATGAGTATAAAGAACTACAATTAAAGTGTTTGCTTGGTGTTCAGAATAGGAGATCTACAGTCAGACAGGTGCAAGGAACTATTAACAGAGTAACAGAAATATTTTTCCAAGGATTGTTACACAGTGTTGTATCTAATCAAGCTAGCCAAACAGCTTATTGATGAGAAATGGAGCAAATATGGCATGGAGAATAAATAAATTATGACCCAAAATAATCTCAGTACCTATCAAAGTATCCTTAGTATATTCTTTTTTTTTTTTTTACTCTGGGAAATATGTTTTACTCTTGACAGTGGAGGAGATAATGTTATTTTGGAAAAGGTGGAGTTAAGGAAAATAGAAAGGTGAAAAATGGGTTCTGTTTGGGGCCTGCTGCTTTTGCCATATCGGCAAAATTTAAATGTGAATCTGTCTAACTATAAGGGGAAACAGACTTGGAATTCAGTTTAAAATCTGTAAACTATTCAACACAAAGCATGTGTACAACCATGACAATTCCAGAAAATGAACCATATAGAGAGTGAAACAAAAATGTTAAACAATGCTCGAAAGTTGATGCCAATTTAAAGCAACATTATTGTGTTGTTGTTGTTGTTGTTGTTGTTATGTGCCATCGAGTGGCTTGCGACTCATAGTAGCGACTCTATGCACAAGAGCCCTAAACACTGTTCTATCCTGTGCCAACCTCGCTGTCTCAAACATACTCATTCCCACCACTCCACTCACAGAATCGATCCATCTCATCGAGGGTCTTCCTCTCCTGTGCTGTCTCTCCACTCTCCCAAACGTGATGTCCCTCTCCAAGGACCAGTCTCTCCTTGCAACATGCCCAAAGTATGTCAGACAAAGCTTCAGAATCCTTGACTCCAAGGAGCATTCTGGAATCACCCTCTCCAGGACAAACCTATTTGTTCTCCTAGCAGTCCATGGTATATCCAACACTCTTCTCCAGCACCACAGCTCAAAGGCATCAATTAACTATCATCCCTATTCACTACTGTCCAACTCTGATGCATAGAATGTAATTGCAAAGACTATAGCCTGGATCAGGCACACCTTAGTCTCCAGCCTGACATTGTTGTACTTCAGTCCTCTTGAGAGGTCCTTCCCAGCTGACTTTCCAATGCAATTCGTCCCCTGATTTCCTGGCTGCTGTTAGCAAGAGTGTTGATTGTGGAACCAAGTAGACTAAAACTGTTAACTATCTCAATCTCTTCACCATCCATACTGCTGATGCCAATTGGTCCAGTGGTGAGAATCTTTCTTTTCTTGATGTTGAGCTTCAATCTATATTGAAGAATGCAGTCCTTGACCTTCTGCAGCAAGCGCTTCAGGTCCTCCTCAGTTTCAGTAAGCAGGGTTGTGTCATCTGCATAACACAGGTTGTTGATGATTCTTCCACCAAAAATGATGCCACATTCCTCCTCATACAGCCCAGCATCTCGAATGATCTGTTCTGCATACAGACTGAAAAGGTATGGAGACAAAATACATCCCTGATGTACCCCTTTCTTGATTTTGAGCCATCCAGTGTCTCCCAGCTTTGTTCTGAGGACTGCCTCTTGGTCCAAGTATAGGTTTCGCATTGTTGTTATTGTTGTTGTTATGTGCCGTCGAGTTGCTTGTGACTCATAGCGACCCTATGTACAACGCCCTAAACTCTGCTCTATCCTGTGCCAATTGCACTGTCTCTGACACTCCCATCCCGATTATCCCAGTCACTGAATCAATCCACCTCATATAGGGTCTTCCCCTCCTGCTCTGTCCCTCCACCCTCCCAAGCATGATGTCCTTCTCCAAGGACCAGTCTCTCCTCACAACATGTCCAAAGTATGTTAGAAGGAGCCTCAGAATCCTTGCCTCCAAGGAGACACCCGGTTTAACCCTTTCCAGGATGAATCTGTTTGTTTTCCTAGCAGTCGATGGCACTCTCAATACTCTTTTCCAGCACCACAGCTCAAAGGTATCAATTCTCTTTCCATCATCCTTAGTCATTGTCCAATTCTCTTATGCATAACAAGTGATAGCAAAGACCATGGCCTGTATCACACACACCTTATTCTCCAGAGAGACACCATTGCTCTTCAGTACTTTGGAGAGGTCCCTAACAGCAGACTTTTCCATCGCAGTACGTCTTTTAATTTCCTTGCTACTGGTGCCAAGAGTGTTGACTGTGGAGCCAAGCAAATTAAAGCTGTGAACAATCTCAATCTCTTCACCATCCATCCTGATGCTGCCAATTGGTCCAGTGGTGAGAATCTTTGTCTTCTTGACATTGAGCCTCAATCCATATTGGAGGCTGCAGTCCTTGACCCTCTGCACCAGGTGCTTCAGGTCCTCCTCAGTTTCAGCAAGCAGGGTTGTGTCATCTGCATATCGCAGGTTGTTGATAGATCTTCCACCAATCTTGACCCCACATTTCTCCTCATAGAGCCCAGCCTCCCGGATAATCTGTTCTGCATGCAAGTTGTAAAGGTATACAGATAGGATGCATCCCTGGTGTACACCCTTCCCAATTTTGAACCATGCAGTGTTCCCTTGCTCTGTTCTGACGACTGCCTCCTGGTCCAAGTATAGGTTTTGCATTAGGACAATCAAGTGTCCTGTGATTCACATTCTTCTCAGACTTAGCCATAGTTTGTTATGATCCACACAGTCAAATGCCTTTGCCTAGTCAATGAAACACAGATAGACATTCCTCTGGTATTCCCTGCTTTCAGCTAAGATCCATCTAATATCAGCTACAATATCCCTAGTACCACTACCCCTTCTAAATCCAGCCTGTACTTCTGGTAGTTCTCTGCTGATGTGCTGCACTGGAGGGCAGAGAAGCCAAAGCACAAGGAAGAAATCAAGATGCTAAAGAGTTGAAAAGAAGATTTCAAAAGGCAGGAAGGGATGACAAAGTGAAATATTCCAATGAAATGTGCAAGGAGCTGGAGTCAGGTAATCAAAAGGGCCGAACTTGCTCAGCATTTTTTAAGCTCAAGGAACTGAAGAACAAATTCAATCCTCGAGTTGCTATAATCAAGGATGCTTTCGGCAGAATGTTAAATGATCCAGGAAGTATTAAAAGAAGATGGAAAGAATATACTGAATCACTGTATCGAAAGGAATTGGAAGACACGGAAGAATTTAATGAAAAAAACACATGAGCAAGAGCCTATGGTGATAAAAGAAGTTCAGGCTGCTTTGAAGGAAATGGCAAAAAATAAGACCCCGGGAATAGATGGTATACCAATTGAGATATTTCAGCTAACAGATGCTGCTCTGGATGTGCTCACCATGTTGTGCCCAGAAATCTGGAGAACGACCACTTGACCAACTGACTGGGAGAGATCTATGTTTGTTCCCATCCCAAAGAAAGGTGACCCAACAGAGTGTGGAAACTATAGAACAATCTCACTGATTTAACACGCAGGCAAGATTCTACTGAAGATTATCCAAAAACGACTGGAACAGTACATCAGCAGAGAACTGACAGATGTCCAGGTTGGATTTTGAAGGGGTCGTGGTTTTGCATTAGCACAATCATAGTTCTGGTATTCCCATTTTTCTCAGAGTTAGCCATTACTTGTTGTGATCCACACAGTCAAAAGCCTTTGCATAGTCAATGAAGCACAGATAGACATTCTTCTGGTACTGTCTGCTTTCTGCCAAGACCCATTTAACATTAGCTATAATATCCCTAGTACCTCTTCTAAATCCATCCTGTACATCTGGCAGTTCTCTGTTGACATATTGTTCCAAACGTTTTTTGATAATTTTCAGCAGAATCTTGCTTGCATGTGATATTGTTCAATAATTTCTGCACTCTGTTGGGTCACCTTCTTTTGGATTGAGAACAAATGTTGATCTCTTCAAGTCAGTTGGCCAGCTGGCTGTCCTCCAAATTTCCTGACATAACTTGGTGAGCACATCCAGGGCAGTGTCTGTCTGTTGAAATATGTCAATTGGTATGTCAACTCCTAGAGCCTTGTTTTTTGCCAATTCCTTCAGAGCAACTTGAACTTCTTCCTTCATCACCATAGGCTCTTGCTCATATGTTATTTCATGAAAGTCCTCCGTGTCAGCCAATTCCTTCTGATACAGTGACTCTGTGTACTCCTTCCATCTTCTTTTGATACTTCCTGGATCATTCAACATTCTTCCCAAACTGTCTTTAAGTATTGCCATCCGTGGCTTGAATTTGTTTTTCAGCTCCTTCAGCTTAAGAAATGCTGAGTTAGTCTGGCCCTTTTGATTTTCTGACTCCAGCTCTTTGCACATTTCATTATAGTATCTTGCTTTGTCATCCTGAGCTGCCTTTTGAGATTTTCCGTTCAGTTCTTTGATTTCTTTATTTCTTCCTTTAGTTTTGGCTTCTCAGCACTCTACTGCAATATTCAGAGTCTCATCTGACATCCATCTTGGTATTTTCTTCTTCTTCTTCTTCTTCAGCCTTTGTAATGATCTTTTGCATTCTTCATGGACGATTTTCTTGATAGCCTCCCAGAGCTCATTTGGTCTATGCTCATTGGTGCTCAAGGCCTCAAACCTGTTCCTGAGATGGTTTTGGAATTCGAGTGGTACAGACTTAACGTCAAATCTTGGTTCTCATGGACTTGATTTAATTTTCCTCAACTTCAGCTTGAACTTGTATATGAGTAGTTGGTGGTCTGGCCTGGTTTTCACAGCTGATATTGAGCTTCTCCAGAGACTCTTTCCACAAAGTAGCATTATAGGGTGGATCATTCTACTTCTTAGGATTTCCAAGGCTATAGTACTATGGACACTACAAGTTAGGGCCAGCTCAAGGACATCCAACAATTAAAACAAATCCTTAAGGAAGGAGGTTACCATCTCTTTCTCCCAAGAACTGTTTGCTACTCTTATTGTTAGGTGCTATGGAGGTGACTACAACCCATAGCAACCCTATGAAGAGCAGATCTGTACTCGGCTTGTTCCTGTGCTATTTCCATCATCTCCAATATACAATCCATCTTACTGAGGGTCTTCCTTGCTTTTGCTGATCCTCCACCTTACAACCTTACCAAGTATGATGTTTCTTTCCAAAAACTGGTTCCTTCCAACAACATGCCCAAAGCATGTGAGATGAATTTGTATCATCCTTGCTTCTAAGGAGCACCCCAGTTGTACTTTCCTCCAGACCTATGTTTGTTCTTCTGACAGTCCATGGAATAGTCAAAACTCTTCTTTGACACCACAAATCAAATGCATCAATTCTTTTTCTATTATCCTTATTCATCATCTAACTTTCAAACACATGGCACATTTGAAAAGACCATGGATTGGATCAGTCCCATATTAATCTTTAAACTGACAGTGTTGCTTGTTAGGAATTAGGGGAGTTCCTTGACAGATTTTCCCAGTGCAATGCTTCTTTTGATTTCTTGACTGCTAGTTCTAAGGCAATTGATTATGGATACAAGTAAGATGCAATCATTGACAATTTCTATCCTTTCTCTGTCTATCATGATGTTGTCAACCTGTCCAGTGGCAAGGACTTTTCTTTTTCTTGATGTTGAGTTGTTACCTCTATTGGAGGTTTATAGTCTTTATCTTCTTCAGCAAGTGCTTAAGGTCTTCCTAACTGTCAGTGAGCAAGATTGTGTCATCTGCATAATTTAGGTTGCCGCTGTATCTTCCATGGATCCTGATGGTCAGTACATAGGTTAGTGATGAGTTTTCCACCAATCCCTATGGCTAATATAATTCAAACTGCTAACCTCTCAATTAGCAGCTAAGTGCTTAAACAATGTGTCACTAATATACAAAAAATTCCTGGAGAAAAAAAAATCCATGAAGATTGACTATGAGACTAGTCAAGGAAAATTGCATCTAGAACAGAGAAAGAAAACTCCCCAGTTAACACAAACCAAAAAAAAAAAAGAAAGTCAACCCTTAGACAATACTTTTGTCTTTTGAGGTTTTTTAAAAAATATGTTTTATTCTATTGTTCCATACTGAATTTTATCAGTCTCAACTCAATTCATTGCAGTTTAGTGGGAACTGATAGGTTTTCCAAGGCTGTAGATTGCACAGGAATACATTTGGAAGCAGGAGTGGCATCCACTTCCTAAATAACATGCCTCTAGAAACTCTATGAACTTTGATAAATATCAATAGTTATGGAAAAGCTTCAGTCCTTTTGTTCACAGGGTCACTATGAGTCGTGCTCTACTCAAAGGCAATCGACACGACGACGACGACAACAACAACAACAAGGACAGCATTGTCCATCTTTTCCTCCTGGAGCTGCTGGTGAATTCAAAGCACCAGAGATCTGTCATCTCTGAATTAGCAGCGCAACTCCCTATGTATAATAATCCCGCAACTCCCTGTGTATAATAATCAAAATAAATAGTTTCCTTTCCATTAGCCATAAAGCACAGTTTAACACCTGAAAAGTAATTTTTAATACTTTGAGGAATTTAAGCCGGAGGACAAAGTTTAGGAGTTTGGAGTGGGTTGTTTCTTTTTTCTTTCTTTTTTTGGTTTATTTTTCTGCTAGCTAAAATAATTTTCAAGACATCCAAAAGTTTCTTGGTATTTTAACATGTTCTTTCACTTGAAAGATTAATTAAATACAGATTTCTTGTTAGAAAATGAAAAGTTATTCTTTTAATTTGGAGAATAATGAATTTATTAAAATTCCATATGGAAAGTATGAACCAAATCCAACATTTAACCAAGCATATAAGCAAAATAAATGACACGGGTCACAAATGAAGACATTCATGTCACACTGTCAAAAGGCTTGCTTTGGTGGGAAAGGTTAGAAGAAAGCAGGCAGACAGAGGAGCCAGGAAACCTGCACAGAGTAAATAAAAAGGATGTGAGAGAAAATTAATACCATAAAAAGGCCAAGATGTTCTATATTTTTCCAAAGCTTGTCCCATACCCTATATTTGTGGCTGAACTGCAGTTGAACTTGCAACATATTCCATATTCTTAGGTTTTGAACGTCTTACTCCTAAACTGTACTCTAGGGAAGTACAAACAACTCAGCCACAGCTAAAGAGAAAATTACATCTCCATTGGCCTGGACCAAGATAAGAGAACCCGGTTCTCATTAATTTCATGACTGTCAGTCTGCAGCGTCTAGGGAAAAGCCAGCCACCTCCAACTGTGGTTATAGCCACCACCCCAACTGCCAAGGTTTTGCTATGCAGCCTCTTTCGTTGGCGTCTACAGATGGCAATGGATATTTAGAGTTTGGAAAAAAAGGAACAGGAAGAAGCGATTATAACCCTGCCCAAAAGCCCTGCCCAAAAGCCCTGCCCATCCTTGGCTAATGTGCTGCCCCCTAGTTTTTAAAAATAGGATGTGAAACGAAAGTCAAGGGCAGTGTTGGTCTTCAAGGACCATGGAGAACTCTATGTTGTGCTTTATCAGGGCTAGCTGACTCCAGGAAGGTGTAATCACAGGAAAACATACAGGAAGTTGATGAGTGTGAAATTTCTGCAGAGCAAAGAACTAGACTCAGGTGTTTTGGGTTTTGGTTGTTTTTTTTTTTTCCTCCATCAACCTTCAGATAATATTTAAATGGCACAGCATTATTTGTATAACATTAGAGCATAGGCGTTTTTAAAGTCACTGAATATACAACTTTCACAGAGGTTGAAGTGAAGTGGCAGCTAAATGCCTCTGTAAGGACCATACCCATGTAGGTCTGTCAGGCATTCTCACAATTCTGCTTTGGTTGTGAGTTTCCTGGGAAAGTCTTCTTAGGCTGTATTTACAGAGGCACTTGAGCACTCAAGAGAACGCTTTTTGTGTGTATTACTTTTAACTTGAATCCAGTAACTTTTCATATGTTTTCAATCATACTCCTGGCTACTATTGTAATGATAATTATATTTTCTATGGAGTATTCTTTTTTCTTTTGTGCTAATGTCTTTTTTTTTTTCTGTCAGAGACACCTCATGTTCACTCTCTTAGGACAGGTTTGTGTGAAACAAAGAGTAATAGACACTTAACAATTATTCTTCTAATGCACATAGATAGCCCCTCATTCATCCATTCATTTCACAGTTTAAAATAAATAGCTAGGATATCATTATTAAAGCACAGGACAAAGAATGTGGACCAAGAAAATGGAATGTTTGGAAGAAGGCCTGTGGAGAGAGATTAATGGAAGAGAAATGGACTTTTGTTTAAGAAAAATTAGATTAGTCTGGGGAACTCTGGTGACATATTATGTAGTGAGATGCCCTACTAACCCCAAAAGTTATGTCTCCTGTGGTTCAAAACCATCAAAAGTATCATTATGAGTCAGTGAAACTGAATCCAAGGTAGTGAAGTTTTCAGTTAGACTAGTTGTTGGTAGTATGTGCCATCAAGTCGCCTGCAACTCACAATGACTTTATAGCTCTGAACCATGGCCTGTCCTAAGCCAATCTAACTATTTCCAACACACCTACCCCCTTTACCCCAGTTACTGTGTCAATCCATTTCATAGGGTTTTCCTTTCCTATGCTGTCCCACCAACCTTCTAAACATGATGTTCTTCTCCAAAAACTGGCTCCTCCTAGCAACATGCCCAAAGTATGTGAGACAGAACTTCAAAGTCCTTGCTGCCAAGAAGCAGCTGGTCTCACTCTCTCCAAGTAGACCTGTTTGTTCAGCATGGCTATTTAAATTGCTTCAAATACCTTTTCATGATTTCTAAAGTGTAACTTAGATACTAGGCT
>NW_006399796.1:6911078-6946163 GCF_000299155.1 Elephantulus edwardii | reverse complement strand
CTGTTCTGTGAACTGCTTCCTGGTTCAAGTATGTTGTCACTGTTAAGTGCTGTCAAGTGGAGCATAACTCATAGCAACCCTATGTACAAAAGACCTGAACCCTGGTCTATAACAATTGACATTTCTCTATGTTCATAGAGTTTCCAGAAGTATATTGTTTAGAAAAGTGGATGTCACTCCTGCTTCTAAGGCTTTCTCAATTCTGGGCACGCCACCAAACCTTGTCCATGATGGGTAATCATTATGCCATTTGACATACCAATGGTACAGCATTCAGCATCCCAACAACCCTATTTCAGTATAGCATATTGACAAACCAGTGCTGGACCACTTAGAAGAATGTACATCTCAAACATAATTAACCACCAGGGCCAAGGGCCCAATTGCCTCTTAAATACATCCACCAGGTCCTGGTTTACTCTAAACAGACTTTCAGTCCACAGCCCAGTGTTAGCTAAATCTGGCAATTTCAATCCCCTCACACCAAATTGTGAAGGAATAAAAATCAACCAAATAGTCCAAAACAGACCCTCACCAAAGCAAGAGAACCCTTTTTCCAGAATTCTACATAGATGAGATTCCCATTTAAATGTTTCAAATGGCAGGCCACCAGAGGTCCCTAATCATCTACATAATGAACAGCAAATTTAGATTAGAAACCTGGTAGTTTGGAAACAGAGTGAAGTTTCAGAATAGAAACACAATCAAGTGTTCTGAGATTTCCATTCTCCTCAAGGTTAACCACATTTTATTTTGATCCACACAGTCAGATGCCTTTGCATGCTCCATGATACACAGATAGATAACCTTCTGGTACTCTTTTCTTCCTGCCAAGATCCATCTAACATTAGCTACAATATCTCTAGAACCACTGCCTCTTTAGATCTGATCTGTTGCTGTCATTTCTGGAAAATCTTCAGCAGAGTTTTGCTTGTGTGTGATGTGGATGACATTGTATGTTAATTTCCACTTTCTGTCAGGTCATCTATTTTTGGAATGGGGATAAATATGTATCTCTTTCAGTCAGTTGGCCAAGTAGTTGTCCTCCAGATTTTTTGCCACAACCTGGTGAGCATGACCACTGAAGCATCTGTTTGTTGAAATATAACAATTGGTATTTCATAAATTCCTTGTGCTTTTGTGTGTGTGTGTGTGTGTGTGTGTGTGTGTGTGAAATCCTTCAGAGGACTGAACTTCCTCCTTCATCATCATTGCCTCTTTAATCATGTGTTGTTTCTTGAAAGTCTTCTGTGTCATCCAATTATTTTGGTACAGTGACTCTGTATGCTCGTTCCATCTTCTCTTAGTATTTCCTGGATCATTGAGTATTCTACCCATAGCATCCTTAAGTATTGTGACTTGAGGCTTGAATTTGTTTCTAATTTTTTCAGCTGAAGAAATGTGAAGTGAATGTGGCTATTTGGATTTTCCAACTCCAGCTCTTATTTCATTATAACACTTTGCTTTGTCTTTCTGAGCTGTCCTTTGAAACCTTCTATTCAGCTCCTTATCATCTTGATTTCTTGCCTTTGCTTTGGCACTTCAGTGCTCTAGTGCAATATTAAGAGTCTCTTCTGACATAAATTTTGGTCTTTTGTTCTTCTTCTATCTTTGTAATGACCTTTTACATTCTTTGTAGATACTCTTGATATCCTCTCACAGCTTATCTAGTCTTTGTTCACTACTATTCAAGGCCTCAAACCTGTTCCTGAGTTGGCATTTAAATTCAGATGGGATAGACTCAAGGTCAAATTTTGATTTCTATGATTTTGATTTTACTTTCTTTAGCTTTAATTTGAACTCGCATATGAGTAATTAATTGATGGTCAGTTTTGCAATCAGCATAAAGCCTAATTATCACTGCTGATACTGAATTTCTCCAATGATCCTTCCACAGATGTAATCAGTTGGATTCTTGTGTATGTCATCAGGTGAAATCCATGTGTATAGCCTGCATTTATGATTCTTATAAAGGTATTTGCTGTGAATAAATCATTCATTGTGCAGAATTCTATCATTCTATCCCCAACCTCATTTCTTTCAGCATGTTTTCTAACTACTAATCCTTCTTCCTGATTATCAACTTTTGCATTCCAGTCATGAGGTATTCTTAATGCATCTTCATTGCATTCTTGATTGATTTCTGACTGCAAAAATTGGTAGAAATCGTCTTTTTCTTTCTCTTTGACTCTGGGTGTTGGTGCATATATTTGAATGACAGTGGTGTTAACAGATCTTCCTTGTATGTGTAATAGAAATTAAGACAGACTAGGAAGAAGGATTGGTCATCCATTTCTGAAATATAATCGGTATAGAGTAGAAAAACAGATATGGGAACTGAATGTGAGCACTCAAATGTGGAAACACAAAGAAGGAGGAATAGTTGGAATCAGAAATTAATGACTGGAATGTGGAATGTGCGAAGCATGAATATAGGAAAATATTGACATATTAGGAATTGGTGAAATGAGGTGGATTAGCATGGTACATATTGAATCAGACTGTCTACTATGCTGGGGATGAAAAGGTGAGGAAAAAAGACACTCTTCTATAGTTAAAAATGTCATTTCTAGATCCATCTTGAAATACAATGTTGTAAGTGATATCACTACTCTTCAATAAATGGAAGGTCCCTAACTGCAGATCTTTCCAGTTCAGTGTGGCTTTTTATTTCCTGACTGCTGGTACTAAGGGTGTTTATTGTGGATCCAAGCAAGATGAAGCTGTTAACAGATTCACTCTCCTCTCCATCCAACATGATACTGCCTATCCATCCAGTGGTAAGAATCTTTGTTTTTCTGAGATGCAATCTATATGGAAGGCTGCATTCCTTGATCTTCTGCAACAGGTGCTCCGAGTCCTCCTCACTTTCAGCAAGCAAGGTTCTGTCATCTGCATAACACAGGTTATTGATAGGTTTCCCTCAAGTCCGATGCCACACTCTTCCTCATAGAGTCAAGTTTCTTAAATAATTTGCTCAGCATACAGATTGAGTAGGTATGGATAGAGAATACAACCCTGACACAATCCCTTCTCAATTCCAAACCATGCAGTTCTCCCCTGTTCTTTTCACACAGCAGCCTTCTGGTCCAGGTATGGGTTCTGTGAGGGAATGATAAAGTTCTCTGTGATTCCCTTGTTCTTTGCTTTGTTAATGTGATGATGTACTCTGATTGTATTTCATATGTTGAACCATCCTTGCTTACCTGTTATGAACCCCACTTGGTCATGGTGAATTACTGTTGGTGTTGTTTGTTGTTTTTTGGTTTTTTTTTTTATGTACTGTTGTATTCTATAAGCCAGAATTTTTTTTTTAAATAAAGCCAATGGTTATTTATTTATAGGAATTTTAAAAGATACAAAGTGTAGAGTTCCAGTTTGGAAGCATTTAACTATTCACAGTATGTCCTGTTAATGCCCGAACAAAGCAGCCATGCCCAGTCATGCAGTGGACACACAATTATACACACATACACAAGCGCTTTGGCAAGTCACCTCTCCGGAGCACAGCACCTGGAATTAGCAGTGTTCAGAGCAAGGTGGTGCTGAGAACAGAGCACCTTCATAGAGACCACGCAGACAGCTTTGCATGGTCTCACAGCCCATGGAGAAGCAAAATGTCTTTCTTAATGGAGAAAAACTGGAAAATGGTAAGAGGGTTGTCACCTAGGCTGGGAATCAAGACTGACTAGGGTGAGCAAGATCTTTGGGGAGACACTATTAAAACAAGAGTACATAAATATAATAGAACTTGAAATGCAGGGTACTGTGGGCATGTTACTGAAGGGAGTAGAAAACTATCTTACAAGTAAAACAGCTTTAACAGAGAAAAAAAGTGTGCACACTTTGACAGCTAACACAGATAAGATTGGCCAGGATTTTATTGAGGATTTTGCATCTGTGTTCATGAGACATATCGGCTTATAGTTTTCTATTTGGGTGGTGTCTTTGCCTTTCTTTAGTATCAAAGATGTTTGCTTCATAGTATGAGTCTGGGAGAATTCTATCTTTTTCTATTTTCTGAAATACTTTAGAATTGGTGACAATTCTTCTTTGAATATTTGATAAAATTCTAGTGAAACCATCTGGCCTGGGACTTTTTTATGTTGGAATTTTTTTTTTTTTACCAGTTTAATTTATTTTGTAATGGGTCTTTGCTAGTGTACTGCTTCAGTCTGTGTCAGTTTGAGTAGGTTGTGAGTTTCTAGATATTTGTCCATTTGCTCTAGGTTTTCTTATTTGAGTATAGTTTTTTCCCCCATAATATTCCATTGTTAACTTTTCTATTTCACGTTATCTTGTTGTGACATTGTCTTTTTTTTCTCTTATCAGATTCTTTGTCTTTTCTTTCTTTTCCTTTGTTAGTTTTGCTAGTGGTCGTTGATTTTATTGAACTTGTTGAAGAACCAACTCCTGTTGTTGTTGATGATTTCCAAAGTTTTCTATTTCATTTATTTCTGCCATAATTTTTGTAATTTCATTTTTTAAAGAAGGTGTCAGGTTTCTTGCTATTCTTTTTCAACTTGTTGGAGACATTGTATTAACAAATCAATTATCATTTTTTTTCTTTTCTTTTGATGTGTTTGCTTATTGCTATAAATTGATTTCTAATTACTGTTTTGGCTGTTTACCAGAGGCTTTGATGCACTGTGTTTGCATTGTCATTTATTTCAAGAAATGTTTTTAATTTCATTTTTTATTTCTTCTAGTACCCACTCATGTTCAAGCAGAGTGTTGGTCAACTTCCAAATGTATGGTTTTTTCTCCTATATCCTCTTGTTATTAATATCTAATTTTGTAGCATTATAGACTGAGAAGATGCTCTGTATTATTTCTCTGCTTTATCATCTAAAATATGATCTATTCTGTAGAATGTTCCATGCACATTGGAAAAGAAGATACACTGTGCTTTTTGGGGTGAATAATCTATGAAATAAAGTTAGATTATTGTGTGGTTTAATTCTTCAGCATCTTTGTTGAGTTTCTTTCTGGCAATTCGATCTTTTCTTGAAAGTGGTGTATTGAAGACCCCTACTACTATTGTGGTCTTGTCTATTTCTTTTCTCAGCTTTGTTAATGTTTACTTTGTATATTTTGCAGCTCTATCATTTGGTGCATAGATATTTATTATGGTTATGTCCTTTTGTTCTATTAACACTTTAAGCACTTTTAGTGACCTCCTTAGTCCTTTTGGGGTTCTTAGTGCTGAAATCTATTTTATGAGAGATTAATATCACCCCTCCTGCTTTATTTCTGGTTGCCATTTGCTTGGGATATTTTTTCTAATCCACCTTTTTAATTTTAGTCTTTTCTCTTTACTTTTCAGGTGTGTCTCTTGTAGACAGCCTATTTATAGGTTTTGGGTTTTTTTTTTTTTATTCAATCTAATACACTTTTTCTCTTCACTAATGCATTTAGAGGCAAGTTTTTATAGCTATCATTTTGTTCCTTTTGGTGTTATTGCTGGTTACTTTGGTCCATTCTACTTTCTGTAGCATCTCTGTAAGAAGAACTTCCCTCATTATTTCCTGCAATGCTGGTCTCTTTTGTCAAACTCCCTTCGGTTCTGCTTTTTTGATAATATCTTCAGTTCTCCTTCTAATATGATGGAAAGTTTTTCTGGATGCAGTATTCTTGATTGACAGCTCTAATCTTTGAGTGTTTGATACATGTCATTCCACTGTCATCTTGCTCACATGGTCTCTGCTAAGAAAGTGCCACTTAATTTTATTTGATCTCCCTTATGGCTTACTGTTTGTTTATCTCTAGGTGCTTTCAGAATTCTCTCTTTGTCTGGTTCTTACAAATTTGACTATGATCTGCCTTGGTGTTTTTCTTTTGGGGTCTGTTCTATATGGTGTTTGCTCAACTTCTTAACTATATAGTCTCTCATTCTTTATTATGCCTGTAAAGTTTTCTTCTAGTAATTCTTCACAAATTTCTCTGTGCCTTTACTTGTTTCTTCCTATTCCCTTCCTTTTTGATTCTGCTTTTTATTCTAGAAGATCAGAGATGAGAATTTTGTCTTCTATTTCACTGGTTTTGTGTTGGTGGGGTTTTTTGTTGTTTGTTTTGTTTGCCTTGCTCAGACACTGGGGAAGCAGTAGCATGAATATGGTACTGGACCAGGCCAGCCTCAGAGGCCTTGGCAATTTTGCAGTGGAGGTATCCTAAGGATCCTTGTGACTCACGTGACTACCACAACTGACATTCCTTTACTTAAAGAGCAATTAGACACTAAATACCTCAAAAGGTACCACCTTGAACTAAGTAAGGATCCATAGAATACAGTACAACTGACTTTAAGTTTATCTTAAATCCTGTTTTGCCATATTAAAACCCTATTTAATATACATATTTTCTAGGCTTGTTGTGTTATTGTTGGGTATCATCGAGTTTTATACAAAATCTTTAATTGGGTCACGACGCAGTCCTCAGAACAGACCAGAGAAACACTGCATGGTTCAAAATCAGGAAGGAAGCATGTTAGGTATGCATCCTGTCTCAACACTCTTGGTATCAGAAACTAAGAAATCAAAAGATGAATTGTATTGGTAAATCTGCTGTCAGGGACCTCTCTACTGAAGACCAGCGATGTCAATCTGGAGACTAAGGGACTCAGGTGCACCTGATCCAAGCCATAGTCTTTGCAATTACTTGTTATGCGTCAGAAAACTGGACAATGACTAGGGATGATATAAGGAGAATTTATGCCTTTAAGTCGTGGTGCTGGAGAAGAGTATTGAATATACCATGGATGCTTAGAACAACAAATAGTTTCATCCTCGAGATAATAAAACCAAGCCGCTCTTTGAAAGCAATGATTCTTAAGCTTTATCTGACATACTTTGGGCATATTGTATCGAGGGACCAGCCCTTGGAGAGGGACATCATGATTGGGAGGGTAGAGAGACAGGGTAAGAAAGGAAGATTTTCAGTCATGGATTAACTCAGTGACTGGGATAATGACGGTAGGTGTGTCAGAGACACTAAGATTGGTACAGGCTACAGCAGGGTTGAGAGCTGTTGTAAATAGGGTCTCTATGAGTGATAGCTGAAAGCAGGGAGTACCAGAGGAATGTCTATCTGTGTTTCGTTGACTATGCAAAGGCGTTTTACTGTGTGGATCATAACAAACTGTGGCTGACTCTGAGAAGAATGGGAATCCCAGAACACTTGATGGTGCTAATGAGAAACCTCTACTGGGAACAAGAGGCAGTCGTCAGAACAGAGCAAGGAAACACTGCATGGTTCAAAATTGGGAAGGGCGTATACCAGGGATGTGTCCTGTCTCCATACCTTTTCAACCTGTATGCAGAAGAGATTATCCAGGAGGCTGGGCTCTATGAGGAGAAATGTGGGGTCAAGATTGGTGGAAGATCTAGCAACAATCTGCGATATGCAGATGATACAACCCTGCTTGCTGAAACTGAGGAAGACCTGAAGTGCTTGCTGCAGAGGGTCAAGGACTGCAGCCTCCAATATGGATTGAGGCTCAATGTCAAGAAGACGAAGATTCTCACCACTGGACGAATTGGCAGCATCAGGATGGATGGTGAAGAGATTGAGATTATTCACAGCTTCAGTTTGCTCGGCTCCACAGTCAACACTCTCAGCACCAGTAGCCAGGAAATTAGAAGACGTATTGCCATGGGAAAGTCTGCTGTTAGGGATGTCTCCAAAGTAATGAAGAGCAATGGTGTCTCTTTGGAGACTAAGGTGCATCTGATACAGGCCATGGTCTTTGCTATCACTTGTTATGCATCAGAGAGTTGGACAATGACTAAGGAGGATAGAAGGAGAATTGATGCCTTTGAACTGTGGTGCTGGAGAAGAGTATTGAGAGTACCATGGACTGCAAGGAAAACAAACAGATTCATCCTAGAAAGGGTCAAACCAAGCTGCTCCTTGGAGGCAAGGATTCCAAGGCTCCATGTAACATACTTTGGACATGTTGCAATAAGGGACAGATCCTTGTAGAGGGACATCATGCTTGGTAGGGTGGAGGGACAGGGCAGAGAGGGAAGGCCCCCTATGAAGTGGACTGATTTAGTGACTGGGGTAATCGGGAATGAGTGTATCGGAGACGGTGCGATTGGCACAGGACAGAGCAGAGTTTAGGGATGTTGCACATAGGGTCGCTATGAGTTGCAAGCGACTCCAGGGCACATAACAACAACAACAGCAACATGAGCGACAAAGGACTCAAAGGGACATAACCGCAACAACATTCCCCAGGCTAAATAAGTATTATGAACATTTTTCTTTAAATTAATTAAACATTTTGCCCAAAGCATCTCTCAATATTTTAACTCAAGGCTTGAATTTTTATTTTTAATTATTTATGCTTGAGAATAGAATGCCAAGGAGTTCTTTCCTTTCACCCCTCCAATTCCAGGTCTCTGCACATTCCATTCTAATACTTTCTTTTGTCTTCTCAAGCTGCCCTTTGAAATATTTTGCTCGGCTCTTTCACTTTAGTACTGTTCCTTTTATTTTGGCTCCTTGACACTCATGGATGATACTATTTATCAAGTTAGCTCACGAATCATTTGGTCATCAGCCATTTGGTGTTCAATGTCTCAAAGCCTATTTTTAAGAAGACTTTAAATTCAGGTAAGATAGAATCAAGGTTTTATCTTAGTTCTTGTGAAATTGTTTTTCTTTTCTTTAGACTCAATTTGGATTTACTCATTCCTCTGAAAGCCCAAGAGAGGGTCAGCTATCAGTCAGTTCCTACCCTACAGTACACAACAACTGATATTCTGTTCCACTGTCATCACTTGACTTAGTTTGACTACTGATATTGAGCTTCTCCAACCATTCCTTCACCTTATATATATTCAAACTATGCAGTTAATTAGATGAAGTCCATGTGTATCACCTTTTGTGTTTTTTAAAAGTGTTATTTGCGATGACTATATCATCGGGCATTCAAAATTCATACATTTGATTTCCAATCTTATTTGTTTCACCAAGTCCACACTTTCTATCATTCTTCTTCATTGTTTACAGCCTTTCCGTTCTAGTCATCAGTTATCATTAACACATCTTGACTATATGTTTGGTCAATTTCAGATTGCAAAATTAGGTACAAATCTTCAGTTTCCTCCTATTTTAATAGCTGGTGTGTATATTTGAATAATAGTCATATATACAGGTCTTAGTTGTATGAATATGTAGTTGTTGTAGGGTGCCCTTGAGTGTGACTCATAGCAACTCTGTGAACAACTAATCTGAACCTTGTTCTATCTTGAACCAATTTCATAATCTCTGACACAGTTGAGCCTACTTCTGCAATCACTTTGTCAATCCACCTTGTCAATCACCTTTCCAAGCATGAGATCTTTCTTCAACGAATAGCCTTTCCTAGTAATATGCCCTAGTAATATGAGAGATGAGGCTTTGCCATCCTAGCCTCCAAGGAGTCCTCTGGCTGCATCTTCTCCAAGAAATGTTTGTCCTTTTGGAAGTCCGTGGGGATATTCAGTACTCTTCAAAAGTACAATTCATTTTTTTCCTTTTTTCATCCTTATTCATTGTCTAGCTCTCACCAGTATAGAAAGTAATTGAAAAAAAAAAACCCCACAAACAAAAACCCCCACATAGTCTGAATCAAGTTTCTCCCAGTTAGTCCTTAAATAATATCACCAGTGATGTGGTCAGGTCTGAATACAGACTTTCCCAGTGGAATATGTCTCTTGATCTCCTGACGGCTGGTACCAAGTGGATCCAAGTAAGATGAAGGTGTTGACAATACCAATCTCTTGTTCATCTTTTATGATGAACACGCATAGATAGCATCATGTCACTCATAACACTGTACTTCAACAAAGAACTTGAAATTGTCCTTTTAACTATGAACACAACAAAAATGTTATTCCTTCCATACATATCATGTGTTTGTCTGGTTCAAAGGGGCCAATGGCAGTCCATCTCATCTTACTAATGCCTAGAATGTCAATTTTTAAAAACAATTTCAAGCCTCAAGTTGCAATATTGAGGCTGTAATATTGAATAATTACTATGAGCATAATATTGAGTAATGCAGAAAGAATAGAAGATAGAGGGTGTATCTAGAGTGACTATACCAAAAAGTATTATCAGACACTAAAATATTTGAAGAAGTATCTTATAATCAAGAATCAATTGTGATAAAAGAAGAAGTTCAAGCTACACTGAAGACATTGAGTGGAATAGATAAGGCCCCAGGAAGCAAGGAGTTACTGACTGACTGATTCTAATAACAAATGCAACCATGGATATGCTCACCAGTCTGTGCCAAGAAATTTGGAAGGCAGCTATCTGGCCAACTGGCTTGATGAGTTCCATACTTGTTCCTGTTCCCAAGAAAGGTGGTCCAATAGAATGTGGAAAATATCAAACTATATCATTAATATCACATGTAAACAAAATGCTGCTGAAGATCATCCAAAATGGATAGAACAGTACATTTACAAAGAACTTATAGAAGTATAAGTGTGGTTTAGAAGAGTCTGTGGAACCAAGGATATCAGTACTGATGTCTGATGATGGATCCTGGATAAAAGCACAGAATGCCAGAAAAATGTCTAGTTATACTTTATTGACTATGAAAATATTTGCGTTAAGTGGGGAAATGACAGCCTTTTTAACAAATGCAAAATTGAAAACTATTGGCAAAATTAAAAACTATCTGCAGAAAACTCAAGCAAGATCCACACCTCACTCCTTACACAAAAACCAACCCAAGGTGGATCATGGGCCTAAGACTAAAAATAATGATTATAGATTTCATTAAAGAAAACCTTGGAAGAACTCTCGTAGTCCTAATACACAACGTAAACAGTCTCCCAAGCATCCTGAAAAATCTACAACCAGGAGAGGATAAAATAAATGAATGGAACCTTCTAACAATCAAATCCCTATGCACATCCAAAAACTTCTCCAACAGGGTAAAAAGGGAAGCCACAGACTTCGAAAAAGTCAGATAAGGGACTTACAGCTAGAATTTATAAAATATTCAAGCACACACAAGATAAAGGTAAACAACCCAATTGCAAAATGGGCACAGAATATGAACAGACACTTCACCAAAGAAGACATTCAGATGGCCAACAAACACATGAAGAAAATGTTCAAAATCCATAGGTCTAAGACAGACGCAAACCAAAACAACTATAAGATATCATCTCACCTCAGTAAGAATAGCAAAATTTGACAGAACAGCAAACAACAAATGCTAGCCAGGTTGTGAAGAAACTGGAACACTTATTCACTGTTGGTGGGAATATAAAATGGTGTAGCCACTGTGGAAGACGGTATGGCGCTTTCTCAAGAAGTTGCAAATAGAAATACCATTTGACCCAGCAATTCCACTACTGGGAATACACCCCAAAGAAACCATAACCGCCACCCTACCAGATTATGCACACTCATGTTTACCGTGGCTTAGTTCACAAGCAGCAAAGAGTTGGAAACAATCCAAGTGCCCACCAACAAATGAATGGATAGAGAAGCTGTGGTATATTCACATGATGGAATATAGTCACAAAAGGACAAATATTGCAAAGTGCCACTGTTGTAAAATGGTACTGACATCGGGGTTGGGCAGAGACTGAGAAAGATGGGGAAAATTATGTATATTGCATGAAACAGATGTGGGAGAGAACTGCTTAAAAGGGATATATGATTAGGTATTATATTCATGACAGGAGTCCAGAACGAAGGCTACATAGTGGAGTGGACTTGGGGGGAGGGATTGTATAACAATGAAATAATTTTTCTTTTACTTTTAAAAGAGAGGGGCAAACTGAGGGAGAGGTTGGGTAGTGAGAAAAAGGCAACAATGAATGAATGAAAATGCAAAGTCTCTGTAAACTTTCATTAAAATTAATTTAAAAAAAGAAACATGACACACACAAAAAAAAAAAAGGAAAAAAGAAGCTGTCGTCTGAACAGAGCATGAGAACACTTTTTATTGTTAGGGAACACAATTGCGGTGTTATTAATGTTTTTATGCTCTGTCTAGTTGAGTATGACTCATATGAACAGCAGATCTGTCCTGTCCTGTGTAATTTTTTCCATATCTGATACACTTGAGCCTATTGCTGCAGTCACCTGTCAATCCATCTAGTTGAAGGTCTTTCCTTTTTTCATCAACCCTCCACCTTTCTATGTATGATATCCTTTTCCAAGGAATAGCCTCCTCATGACATGTCTACAATATGAGAGACAAAACTTTGCCTTTCTTGCCTCCAATGAGCACTCCAGTTGTACTTTTTCCACGACACACTTGTTCTTTTTTTTGGCAGTCCATGGTATGTATACTCAGTGCTCTTCTTCAACAGCAAAACTCAAAGGCATCAATTCTTCTGTCATCCTTATTCATTGTGCAGCTTTTAGACATTTACTAAGTAATTGAAAAGACTGTAGCCTTAATGAGGCACTCCTTAGTCTTAAAATTGGCATCATTGCTCTTCACTATTTTGGAGATGTCCTTGGCAAGGAAAAGTGTTTGTCAAGGTTGTATCCTCTCTTCATACCTATTCAATTTATATACTTAGAAAACCATTTGAGAAGCTGGATTCTGTGAAGAATGTATCATGAGGATCAGAAAAAGACAAACCAACAACCTGCATGATACAGATGACACAACCTTACTTTCTGAAAGTGAAGAGGACTTGAAGCATTTGCTGCGTAATATTAAAAACTACAGCTTTCAATATAGATTACATCTCAATGTGAAGAAAACAAAAAAATCTCATCACTGGGCTGATAGGTAAATTCATGATAGATGCAAAAAAGATTGATACTGTTAATGACTTCATCTTATTTGGATCCACACTCAATACACTTGGGGGCAGCTGTCAGGAGATCAGGAGATGTATTGCACTGGGAAATTTTCTAGTCAGGGGCTTTTCCAAATTACTGAGAAGCAATAATATTAGTTGAAGACTTAAGTGTACCTGACTCAGGTCATGGTCTTTTTAATCACTTACAATGTGTTTGATATATGGACAATAAATAAGGATAACAGAAGAATTGATACGATTGAATTGTGATGTTGGAGAAGAGTATTGAATATCCCATGGACTTCCAAAACCCAAACAAATGTCTTGGAGAAAGTACAGCCATAAGTAAAGATGACAAAGTTTAATCTCACATACTTTGGGCTTTTGTTGTTGGCTGTTTTCGTTGTTAATCGTCATTGAATCATAGAAGACTCATAGTGACCCTATGAATGAAAGACTTGAACGCTGTATAACTTTCATCCTTTCTCTAAATCCATAGAGTTTCTGGAGGCAAGCCATTTTGGAAGTAGATGCCACTCCTGCTTCTAAGCCCGTTTTAATCTGGAAGCTCCGGCAGACACTATTTACCATGGGTAATCATTATCTCATTAGACAAATCAATGTCACAGTGTTTAGCATCACAGCAACCATGATTTACTTCTGTACAGCAAATTGAGAGATCAGTGCTATATCACTTAGAAGAAATTTTGATCAAAACCAATTAAAACCAGGCCTGAGGGGTGCAGATTAAAATCATTCAGCTTTGGTTTGGTAGCATAACTCCCTCACCAGTAGGCCAGCAGAGCTCTCTCTATGACTCAACAGCAATTCTACAAACAAACAGATCTAACACCTGCCCTATCCTATGCCATCCTCACAGAGACCTGCTCAATCTCATTGTTACAGTCATCGTGTCAATCCATTGTGTAGAGAATCTTTTCTTCTCTGACCTTCCACTTCTCTCACATGATGTCATTGCCCAAGGACTGGAATCTTAACTCTTGTTTGTTGTTGTTAAGTGCCATCAAGTCATAGATGACTCATAGTGACCCTATGAATTAAAGACTTTACCACTTGTATAACTTTCATCATTTTTCTAAATTCATAGAGTTTCTGGAGGTAAGCTATCTTGGAATTGGATGCCACTACTGCTTCCAAGTTTGTACTAATCGGGAAGCTCCATCAAACACTGCCCACCATGGATAACCGTTATTGCAATAAGACACATCAGTGTCACAGTGTTTAGCATCATAGCAACCATGATTTACCTCTGTAACAGAGGTGAGCAGTGCTATACTATTTAGAAGAATGCTTGACCAAAACCAATTAAAACCAGGCATGTTGTTAGGAGAGGCTATTCCTTGGAGGAGAGCATCTTACCTGGAAGGTAGAGTATTTGGAAAAGAGAGGAAGATTCTTGACCAGCTAGATTGACTCAGTGTAAAAACAGCAAGAGCCACATAAGGATAGCCATATCTGATCTTTACCAACTCCTCAAAGAGGAGCTGTCCCCACCAACAATATGAACACAAACTCAATTCCTATATTGTCAGGCATGACCCGCCCCCCCCATTCCCACACTTCATTCTACTTATCGCAATACCAATCTTATTGCTTTACTGGGTCCAAAATCCATTACAATAGCTCACAGACCACACAAAATTATACTAGAGAAATCAAAAGTTTATAATTCAGGTTAGTAGCAAGATACAATCAATCAGGACAGCTTCGAAAATGTAATTGCAGGCACTTCAACCTTCAATCTTGTGGCTTTAGGGTCTTTGTCTTGCCAATTATGGCTCTCCACTTCAAACCCCGCTCCCCAATTTTACAAACAAACTTGGGCAAATGGTTTTTAACCCTGGTTCTGTGGAGTCGCAGTCTCAGGATCAGCTCCATCTCATTTCAGGACTCTGGTTCTTTGCTGTTGGTTGCTATGGATGCTGCTTCTGTAAGCCTTGGTCTGAGAGACACAATGATCTCTGGCCCAAAAATAGATGAGGAAAACATGATCTAACTTTATACTTTCATTTTTATATTTTTAAAAATATAAAAAACTAGACATTTTGAAAAATGAATTTGTATCTTTTTTTAAAGAATAGTAAAGCAATAAAAATAATATTAACATGAGAGTTAAAACTTAAAAGCAGATGTTTTTGTCATTTCATTGTTGTTAGGTGCCATTGAATCGAGTTCATGTAGTAATACAGTCTGAATTCTCTCCTATCCTGTGCCAGCTCATCATTTTTTACATACTTGAACGCACTGTTTGAGTCACTATGTCAATTCATCTCATTGAAGATCTTCCTCTCTTTTGCTGGCTGTCTACCTTTCCAAGCTTGACATCCCTTGCCAAGGAAAAGTTTCTCTTGACATGTCCAAAGTACGTGAGACCAAGTTCCAGCATTCTTACCTTTAAGAAGCTGACTGCACTTTCTCCACGAAGTATTTGCTTGTTCCTCTGGCAGACATTAGGATATTCAGGACTCTTCTCAACATCATAATACACAACTCAAAGGCATTTGTTCTTCTGTAATCCTTCCTTACTCATTGACTAACTCTTAGATGAATAGCAAGTGATTGAAAGACCATGAAAAGTCAAAGTGGTTGTTCAGTAATAAAAATAAGTCCACAGATAAAATTAGAGTAGGACCCAAATGAAGCTTTAAAAATTCTTTAAAACCTTATAAAAGCCAATGTTTAGGATTAAATATATATGTAATACTTTAACATGATAATGAACCTTTCTATAGCATAAAATGTCTTGAAAATAAAAGGTCAGTGAAAGACAGGAAGACTTTCAACAAGATTGATTAATGCAATGATTGCCACATGGGCTTGAGCATGGCAGACATGATGAAAGAGGCACAGGACAGGGCAAGATTTTATCTGTTGTTGATAGACTTGCTGTGAGTTTTAGCTGGCTGAATAACACATAACAAAACAACAATATGATAAAATAAAACTGTAATGGGAATTAAAAAGACATTGTTTTAGATTTCATTATTCAAAACTTCATTAATCAAATGATATCCAGTTTTTGGATTTTTTTAATAGCTGAATACATAGCCATTAAATGATTGTATGTTGTTATTAGGTAAGGTCATATCAACTGTGACTTAGTTCTTAGCGGTTAAGGAACCGCATATTGAAACCTTGCCCTAACCTGGACAAGTTTCATGGCCTCTGCCACACTCAAATCCATTGTTGGAGTCATTGTGTCAATCCATCTTGATGAAGAACTTCCATTTTTTCATTATCACATACATATGAAGCAATTCAAAATGACAATTGAAAATATCATGACTAGAATCAGGAGTACATACGTCTTTATTAGGACTTTATAAAGATATCCTCAGCTGCAGATTTGTCCAATGCAGTATATGTTTTGATTTCTTGACTGCTGCCACCAGGGGTGTGATTGTGGACCAAATAAAGTAAAATCATTGACAATTTCAATCATTTATTTATTTGTCATGATATTGCCTTTGGTTCAGTTGTGGAGATTTTTGGGGTTTTTTTATGTTGGTATTTAATCCATATTGAAGCCTGTAGATTTTGTTTATCTTCACTAAGTACTTTCAGTCTTCTTCACCGGTGACAAAGTCTGTAGGGAGTTGTACTGCAGGCCCAAAGATGCCTGTTTGGTGGTTCAAATCGATTCCACAGTAGCTCTGCAGGAGAAAATTTACACTTCCCCAAATACCTGTTATAGGGTCAACCATGAACCAGTACTGACTCAGTGACAATAAATTTCAATTTTGAGAGTTTTTACTTCCTACAACTAATGTTATATCATCTATATAATTTAAGTTCTTAATAAGTCATCCTTCAATCTTGATGCCACTTTTTTTTCCACATAGTCCAGTTTCCTAAATTATTTTCTCAACATACAGATTGGGTAATCTCTTCCTGTGTGATTAACTGCCTCTGAAAAGCAGCCAGAGGGTCAGCTATAGCTTGGTTCCAACTCTACAGTAAACAACAGGTTGAATCAGTTTGGAGAAAGGATGCAATCCTGACACATGCCTTTTTTTTTATTTTAAACCATGTAGTGTTCCTTTGTTTCGTTCCCACAATTACTTTTTAATCTACAACTAGATTTCACATGAGAAGACTTAAGTATTCTGGAATCCCTGTCCTTCTCTATATCGTTAGTAATCTCTTGTGATCTACATACTCAAATGCCTTTTTGTCATCAATAAAATATAAGTAAATATGTTTCTGATATTCTTTGCTTTCAGGCAAGATCCATCAGCAATAATAATCTTAGTCCTACAGTCTCTTCTGATAAATACTTAAATTTCTATAAATTTCTTGTTGATGTACTTTTCCAGTCACTTTTGAATAATCTTCAGGAATATTTTGTGTGTTTTATTCATGATATTGTTCAGAAATTTACAAACTCTGTTGGATCACCTTTTATCTCCCTGGGAATGGGACAAAATATGGATGTCTTCCAGTGATTGACCGGGTAAAATCTTTCAAATTTCTTATAATAGACTAATGATATTGCATTTGTTTACTCAACTACCTCAATCAGTATCCCATCAATTTCTGGGGGCATATTATTTGCTAATGCCTTCAATATACTTGTAAGAAGCAACTCAACTGAAATTCTGAAATTTTGCACTATTATTTTAAAAAAGTAAAAACAAAAGGCTCTAAAAAAAATCTGAGGACAGAATTTAACAAGAATCTGTTTCTGAAATAAGACAATGAATATGTGATTCTCAAGTTTGTTTGTCTGGCTTGAATGTGCTAGTCATAAACTACAAAAAAAGAAATCCAAATAATTAAAGGTAATCATATGGTGTTTTTGTTCTTAATGTTGAAAAGTGAGTGCCACAAAAGATCGTTATTTGGGAGATAATGAGGTAGACCCTTTCTTCAAGTCTTGAATGGCCCATTCCTGATGTACAAACAAAAATATATTATTTGTCCCCTAAATTTCTTCTCCCTTAACTTAACCCTACTTTGTGTAAATTTGTCCTTTATCATTTTAGTAACCAGTAATTTCTGTCAGTAAAGTAATTTTCAGTCAGTAAAGTCCACATATTTCATTCTGAAGTCATGGCCAACGTTAACCCCACTCAACTCCTAGCCACATCAGATTAACACCATTGCCCAAGCTAAAAGACACAGTCTTCAATTTTACTGTCTTCATGTTTCTATTCATCTGCTGTCTTCAGCAACATTTAATTGAGTACAGAATGTTTACTCTGCTGAAGGCTTTAGGAAATCCTAATATTAAACAGTCTTTAGTAAAAGAGAATGACACAAAAACTACTAAATGAATTAAGAAACAAAACATGTAAGTGCTATGAAAGTGGTACACAGGGTTCTTGGAGACTGAAATAGAAGAAAGGTGAGAGTTCAAATCAGTAAGAGACATTTGAAATTGGCTCATTGCAATATCAGAAGATAAGAGAAAGTCGGTGCTCTCAAAAATAATCTGCTAAGCAAGCTGACTTTTCCCACAACTGCTTAATACAGTCTGATATCATTGAGTTGATTCATGATGACCCTATGGGACAGAGTAGAACTGCCACATATGGTTTCCAACACTATACAGCAATGAGATTTAAAAAACAAAAAATTACGTGCATCAAGTTTGTATCCTTTCACCAAACTTACTCAAACTGTATGTTGAGCAAATTAATTGATACCCTGGACTGTAAGAAGAAAAATGTGGCATCATGACAGGAAGAATATTCATCAACAGTTTTCAATATGTAGATGATACAGTCTTATCTACTGAAAGTGATGAAGACTTTACATACTTATTAAGATTGAAAAGTACAGCGTTCAATATGGACTATATCTCACCATCAAAAAAATGAAAATTCTTATACCTGGATCAATGTGCAACATCATGAAAAGTTGAAATTGCTAATGATTTCAATTTTCCTGGATGCACAAGCAATATCCATGGAACCAATAGTCAAGAAATTATATATTGCATTGAGAAAATATGCTACAAAAGCTCTCTTTTAAGGTATTAAAAAGCAAAGATGTTACTTTGAGAACTAAGGTATACCAGACCCAAGCCATTTTCAATTTCCTCATCTACATTTTAAAGCTGGACAATGAAAAAAGACCAAAGAGGAATAGCCAATGTCTTTGACATCAGATAATGTGTTTTAAAAAGTTGTTTGCAAGGGACAGGGGATTTAAAAATATTATCTGGATTGTAAATCTTTTACTGTATCTCAGAAGGTGTCCTTCAGTTCAATAAAAAACACCAAAAAATGAAAAGAACTAGAAAAAAACTAGTATGGTAATATACTTAGGGTTGTTTTGTTTGTTTTTTGTGGGTTATTTTCAGGACAAGTATTCTCATGTGCTTTCTTTAGTAAAGAGTGTGAGTAAGGAATAAACTTGATAGAGTTTCATGAAATATGATTCTATAGTGCAAGGAACTGTGCTTGGCAGTCAGAAATAGAAATAGTTGAAACAGGCTTTGCCTTCTGTGATCTTGTGCATAACATTTGATCTATTTGAAGCATAGCTGACAAGATTCTTCATCTTCCATAAAGACTTCAAACTCATTTGGTATTTGAGTATGCATGTACATATGTATGTGAGTATATATATGTGCACAAAGGATGTATAAGATCAGTTGGTCATTTCTTTTTGTTGAGTTCAGCAATATTAAACATTCGTTTGACCTCAAATTAGTCATTCCTTTAAAAATCGATTAACTTTTTCTTTGTGCTCTTTGCGAACTACAGTTTCTGAGTATATTCACCTCAGGCAAAGAGATAAAAATATCTGCACAATTTTGTTCTGGAATAGAACAGGTAAAATTACACAAATGCTACTAAGGAAGACAGGAAATCATCAACATTTGCAGATTAGTCTCTTTGGCAATAGTCTGAAAGAGTTATTTTGGTGTTATTAAAATAATTTTCCTGTTGTGTTTCTGATTTTGGTTTTTTGTGGTCTTTTTTTTTAAATGAAGCCATTTCAGTGAGACTGTGCCCAAGCAGCTTTATGAAAATGTGAAAGATGCCCTGTTTTTAATTGCATCTCATTCATATACATTGTATTTTATACAATATTTTATTTATATTGTATTTCATATGATCATTTATATATATTGCATTTTATATAATTAATCACTATTGAACTGTTCCTGTTAATACCCCAGTTTCAGCAAGCAAGGTTGTGTCACCTGCATAATGTAGGTTGTTGGTGAGTCTTCCTCCAATCATGGTGCCACATTCTTCCTCATAAAGCCCAGCTTCCCAAATGATTTGTTTTGTATATGGACTGAAAAGGTTTGGAGACAGAATGCATCTTTGATAAATTCCTTTCCTGATTTTACTCTGCAGTGTTTCCTTGCTCTGTTCTGAGGACTGCTTCCTGGTCCAAGTATAGGTTTCACATAAGCATAATCTGCAGAAGGTCAAGGACTGTAGTCTTCAATACGGATTGAAGCTCAACATCAAGAAAACAAAGATTCTCACTACTGGTCTAATTCACAGCACCATGAAGATGGAGAGGAGATTGAGGTAGTTAACAATTATAGCTTGCTTGGCTCCACAATCAACACTTCTGGTACCAGCAGTCAGGAAATCAAAAGACAAATTGCATTGGGAAAATCTGCTTTCAGGCACCTTCCCAGAGTACTGAAAAGCAATGATGTCAGTTTAAAGACTGAAGAGTGCCAATCCTGGCCATGGTCTTTGCAATTACTTAGTATACTTCAGAGAGCTGAACAATGGCTATGGATGATAGAAGATAAATTGATGCCTTCAAGTTTTGCTGCTGGAGAAGAGTCTTGAATATACAACGGACTGTCAAGAAAATAAATAGGTCTGTCTTGGAGAGGGTGAAACCAAGTTTTTCCTTGGAGGCTAGGATTTTGAAGCCCTGTCTCACATGCTTTGGGCACATGGCCAGGAGGGACTGGTTCTTGGAGAACATCATGCTTGGCAGGGTGGAGGGACAGCACAGGAGAAAAAGACCTTGGATGAGATGGATTGATGCAGTAACTGGGCAAAACGGGGTAATGTGTCATAACCAGTGAGACTGGTTCAGGACAGGGCAGGCTTCGTAGCTGCTGTAGATAGATAGAGTCACTTGAGTTGAAGGCTACTTGATGGCACATAACAGCAACAATATTAGCACCCTAACTTTTCAAATGCTGATTGGAGTTTTCCTATTTCTTCATACCTTTACCTTGCCACTAACCTCTACGACGCTAGTAATTTCTACCTTTCCCCCTTTTCTGACCCTTCTCTTTTTAAACCTTTATATGTATCTTGTTCAGTTATCCTTCTGTTTTTACAATGATGGTCTTATTCAGTGTTTGTCCTTATGAAACTGAGATATTTCACTCAGCATAATACTCTCCAGACCCACCCATGTCATAGAGTATTTTATGAAATTGTTTTCCCTTAGTGCTACATAGTATTTCATTGTGTGAATATGACACTATTTCTCAGTCTATTCTTTTATTGATGAGTATTTGGCCTGTTTCCATTTTCTCGCCATTGTGAATAATCTTGCTATGAACTTGGGTATAGATCTCATTGTTCATATCTCAGTACTAATTTCCCTGTATATTCCCAGCAGTGAAATCACTGGATCATATGGGACTTCTATATTCAGCTTTCAGGAAATGCTCAACTGCTTCCAGATGGGTTGTACCATTTTATAATCCCACCAGCAATTAATGAGATTCTAATCTCTCAGTATCCTCTACAATATATATTATTTGCTGTCATGTTAAACTTTGCTAGTGAGGGAGATGGTATCTCATTGTGGTTTTCACTTGCAGCTCTCTGATTGCCAGTGATTCTGAACATTTTTTCATGTGTCTATTGCCCATCCAAACGTCTTCCTCTGTGAAGAATTTGTTCATGCCTTTTCCTCATTTTGTTATTGGGTTTTCAATCTTTTTCTTGTGGAGGCCCAATAATTCCTGTAAACTTCCATTATGGGACCCTCGTCTGAGACATCATTGTCAAATATTTTTCCCAGTCTGTAAGGCCCCTTTCGTTGATTTTATCTTCTACTAGTTGTACATTTGGAAGCCTATTTGTGTGACATCCTAGGGTCCCATTTTGTCTCTTATGGTCATTATGGCTCGGTGTTTTATCTCTAGGTCTCTGATCCACCTTGAGTTGATTTTTGTGTGTGGTGTGACAAATGGACCTTGTTTCTGTTTTCTGCAGGTAGTTTTGCCAGTTTTGCCAACACCATTTGTTGAAAGAGTTTGTCATTGCACCATTTGATAGGTTTTGATTCCTTGTCAAATACCTATTGATCATTGATTTGATTTCTGGATTATTGATTATTGATTCTATTCCATTGGTCTATGAGTTTGTCAGTCCCAGAGCTGTTTCTGGGAATTAAAATAGTTTTGGGGCAGCATGGAGGTGGCAGATCTTGACCTTGGAAATTAATAATACCATACTGATTTGGTTGTTACACCTGTGTAGTATGCTTTGCGATCAGGGAGTACTACACTTCCCATTTAATTTTGTCTTTTTCAGAAAAGTGTTGCTTATTTGAAGACACTTTTCTTTCCAAATAAATTTGCCAATGTCCTTTCTATCTCTTTGAAGAATGACTTTGGTATCTATATTAGGAATGCAAATATATATATATATATATATAATAATTTATAGATTGCAGTAGAACATATAGGTTGCTATAGAAGAATTGTAATTTTTACAATGTTGAGCCTTCTTATCCATGAACAGGGAATATTTTCTCTTAGATCTCTTACTCCTTCTTATAGTAGCATTTTACAGTTTTTAGAACATATCTGTTTGTTCTCTTTGCCATCCATGGGATGTTCAGAGCTTTTCTCCAACAGGTGTCAATTCTTTTCCCATCTGGACACACCTTAGTTCTCAAATTGACATCATTACTCCTCAATAATTTGGAGAGGTCCCTAACTGCAGTTTTTCTTATAAAGGTCTTTTATGTCTCTAGTCAGGTTTAATCACAAGTATTTCATCCTGTGGTTGGCTATCATAAATGGTATTGTTTACTTAGTTTCCTTTCCTATGCTTGTTTTCTTGCTGTACAGAATTCTTACTGATTTTATATATTGGCCTTACATCCTGCCACTCTAATAAATTGATCTACTAACTCTTAACAGTTTTTTAATTGAGTCTTTAGGAAGCTCTTTGCCAATTTAGATGCCTCTTATTTCTTTCTCTTGTTTTACATCATTAGCAAGTATTTCCAATACTATATTGAATAGGAGTTGTGATAGTGGGCATCATTGACTAGTCTCTGTTTGCAAGGAGAATGCCTTTAATCTTTCTCTTTTGAGAATTAAGTGGCTCTTACTTTTGCATACATACTTTCACTATGTTGAGGAAATTACCTTCTAGTCCTATTTTGTTAAGTGTTTTAATCAGGAAGAGTGTTGTTTCAGATTTTGTCAAAGGCTTTTTCAACATCAATTGATAAGATCAAATGGTTCTTGTTCTTCACTTTGTTAATGTAAAGAGTTAATGTTAATTGTTTTCTTCTGTTATCCTTGCATACCTTTTTGAATCCCACTTGGAACCATGATGAATTTTTAAAAAAATATACTGTTGGATTCTATTGGTCAGGATTTTGTGAGGCATTTTTGCATCTCTATGTTCATGAGAGATATTGGTCTTTGGTTTTCTTTCAAAAAGCATGTCTTTTTTTGTAGCCAAATATGCATGCAAATAAAATTCTTGGGTTTTCTCCCAAGAAACATACTTTACGCATATCTTGGAATTAAAAAATGAAATATTTAAGGATTAGTGTTTGTTCTGCCAGTGACTGCCAACTCACAGGCAAGTGGTTTAAATTCACCAGTTGATCTCTAGGGAATGATAGGCAATCTCCTCCAGTGTGATTTCCAGCCTCTGAAAACTGTTGTTAACTGGAAGCAGAAAGAAAGCGGGAACAAGAAGAAATGATTTCTGAAAAAGAGGAAGGCAAGAGGTCCTCTCATGGCTTAGCACTGTGAAAAGGGCCCTTTCTCAGTCTTCCTATAATTATTTAGTTTGCTATAATCAAGGATGCTTTAGGCAGAATATTAAATGATGCAGGAAGTATTAAAAGAAGATAGAAGGAATATACTGAGTCACTGTATCAAAAGGAACTGGTAGATAGAGAAGAATTTAATGAAATAACATTTGAGCAAGAGCCTATGGTGATGAAGGAAGAAGTTCAAGCTGCTTTGAAGGAAATAGCAAAAAATAAGGCCCCAGGAATAGATGGTATACCAATTGACCTATTTCAGCTAACAGATGCTGCCCTGGATGTGCTCACAAAGTGGTGCCAAGAAATCTGGAGAACAACCACTTGGCCAACTGACTGGAAGAGATCTATATTTGTTCCCATTCCAAAGAAGGGTGACCCAACAGAGTGTGGAAACTACAGAACGATATTGATTTCACATGCAAGCAAGATTCTACTGAAGATTATCCAAAAACGACTGGAACAACACATCAGCAGAGAATTGCCAGAAGTCCAGGCTGGGTTTAGAAGGGGTCGTGGTACTAGGGATATTGTAGCCGATGTTAGATGGATCTTAGCTGAAAGCAGGGAATACTAGAAGAATGTCTATCTGTGTTTCATTGATTATACAAAGGCGTTTGACTGTGTGGATCATAGCAAACTGTGGCTGACTCTGAGAAGAATGGGAATCCCAGAACATTTAATTGTACTAATGCGAAACCTTTACTTGGACCAAGAGGCAGTCATCAGAACAGAGCAAGGTAACACTGCATGGTTCAAAATTGGGAAGGGCGTATGCCAGGGATGTGTACTATCTCCACACCTTTTCAACCTGTATGCAGAGCAGATTATCTGAGAGGCCAAGCTCTATGAGGAGAAGTGTGGCGTCAGGATTGGTGGAAGATCTATTAACAATCTGCGTTATGCCAACCCTGCTTGCTGAAACTGAGGAAGACCTCATGCACTTGCTGCAGAGGGTCAAGGACTGCCGCCTTCAGTATGGACTGAGGCTCAATGTCAAGAAGTCAAAGATTTTCACCACTGGACCAATTGGTAGCATCAGGATGGATGGTGAAGAGATTGAGATTGTTAACAACTTTAGTCTGCTTGGCTCCACGGTCAACACTCTTGGCACCAGCAGCCAGGAAATAAAAAAAACGTATTGCCATGGGAAAGTCTGCTGTTAGGGACCTCTCTAACGTACTCAAGAGCAACAGTGTGTCTCTGGAGACTTAGGTGCATCTGATACAGGTCATGTTCTTTGCAATTACTTGTTATGCATCAGAGAGCTGGACAATGACTAGGGAGGAGAGAAGGAGAATTGATGCCTTTGAGCTGTGGTGCTGGAGAAGAGCATTGAATGTACCATGGACTGCCAAGAAAACAAACAGATTCACTGTGGAGAGGGTAAATCCAGACTATGCCTTGGAGATAAGGATTCTGGGGCTTCATCAGAATGGTTTCAAAGTTCAGGCATTGTTTTCACTGGCGGGAGGCTTGGAGGAACCTTCTGTTTGCAGAGGGCATCCAGTATCTCCTCCCGGGGTTTGGGTGGAATTGTCTGTTTGCAGTGGGTGCTCAGTCCTACCTGGACTCTGATCTCAGCTGTGGCCCAGCTATCACTATGCTGAGCTATCCCCAGAAAACCACTGGGGGATCAACTTTGAGTCAATTCCTATGCAAAGGCAATGGCATTATGTTGTTATGCTGTTATTTTTAGGTACAATCAACTTGAGTATGACTCATGATGATCTATGACCCTATGAACTACAGATCTGAACCCCTGTCCTGTATTGTACCATCCTCACAAGCTCTAATACACTCAAGCCCATTGCTGCAGTCACTGTGTCAATCTACCAGGTTGTCTTCTCCTCTTTTGTCATCCACCTTTCCAAGCATGATGACCTTCACCAAAGAATAGCCTTTCCTAGCAACTTGCCCCAAAGTATGTGAGACAAAGCTTTGACATTCTTGCCTCCAAGGAGAACTGAATCTGTTCTTTTGGGACATTCAGTACTCTTCTCCATCACCACAGTTCAAAGGCATTGGATCCCCCCCCTCCCCTTACATCCTTGTTTATTTTCCAGCTCTCACAGCATAGCGAGCTCACCTCTGAGCCGGCCAGGCCGTGATACCATGATCTGAATCAGGCACACCTTAGTCCTAAAACTAACATCATCTCTCCTCAATAATTTGGAGAAGTCCCTGACTGCAGATTTTCTCAGTGCAAATCACCCTCTGATCTCCTGACTGCTGGTACCAAGAGTAATGATTGTGGATCCAAATGAAATAAAGACATTGGCTCTTTTCTCCAACAATCATGTTGTTGTCTATCAATCCAGTTGTGATTCTGTTTTCTTGACTGAGGAGTTTGATCTTTTGAAGCAAGTATTCCAAGTCCTCCTCACTTTTAGCAAGAAAAGTTGTGTCATCTGTGTACTGAATGTTATTGATGAGTTTTCCTCCAATCCTATGCCACAATTTTCTTCATAATGTACAGCTTCTCAAATAATTTTATCAGCATAGAGATTAAACAGGTATGGATGAATGATACAACTTTCACACATACCAACCATTCTTACATATAAAACATATGGTATTCCCTTGCTCTCTTTGCATAAGAGCTTCTTGGTCTGGATCTAGATTTTGCATGAGCACAATTAAAATGTTTTGGGGTTCCCATTCTTCTCAATCTTAGCCATAATTTGTTATGGTGAACACTGCCAAGTGCCTTGCAAAGTCAATAAAGTACAAATAGACATTTTTTTTTCATATACTTTGCTTTCAACCAGGATCTATCTGACATCAGCCATGAATCCCTGGTTCCATAGTCTCTTCTAAACACAGCTTGAACTACTGGTTGTTCTCAGTCTATGTAGTGTTCTAGCTGTTTTTTTAGTGTCCTTCAGCAGTATTTTGCTTGAAGGCTATATCAATGATATTGCTCAGTATTCTCCATATTCTATTTGATCTCTTTTCTTGGGAACGGGAGCAAATATAGATCTCTTCCAGTTTGTCAGCCAGTCATCTGTCGTGAAAATTTCCTGCCATAGAATGGTGAACATGTTCAGGACTACATCTTTAATTTGAAACATGTCAAATTATATCCCATAGATTCCTGGGATTTTATGTTTTTTGCAATGCCTTCATTGCAACTTGAACTTCTTCCTTCATTAACATTAACTATGACTTTCTGAGCTATTTCCATGTTGGCCAATTCTCTTTGGTATAGTGATTCTATGTATATCCTCTATCTTCTTTTAATGGTTCCTGAATCATTCAAGATTTTGCCCATTGCATCTTTCAGTACTGCTACTTGAGGCTTGAATTGCATGGCAAGTGAAGGATTTGGGGGGAGAGTTATAAATCCTTGTAACAAACATTCATGCCTTGTATTCTTTTGGAAATGTTCATTAGCCTAACAGCCAAAGGGAAGTCAGGGTACTCAGAGATAAGAGAACGTTCTGAAAAGGAAACAGCCCTACCTAACTAACCTGAATTATGACTGAGCAAAATAGAAAAGACCCCTCTAACTTCAGATACTTTCCCATTTCTGATGATAATCTTTTAGCTTAATGATACGTCATAAATGCAAACCAAAATATGATGTCTATGAAAATACAGAGGTGGCTATCTTCACCAGTCCCTTGCCTAGAACTATTCTTGTATGTCCACATATATCAGTGGAGTTTGACTAGTGACTAGCACAATACAGCCAGTCTGTAAATATTTGGGTTTAAGAAAATGTTCTGCTCTTTTTAAATTTAAGCATTAAAGCAAACATAACAGAGCTCAAGGAGGCTTTGAAATCTACCTTTTAGGCTCAAGGACATCATACTTGAAGGGCCAAATTATTGCCATGTATATACAGCAAACATAGCTAATCCCAAGTAATTTATTTGCTGAAAGAACGTTGTTTTTTCTACCCCAGCTGGATTGTAGGCTGACAAAAACAAGGCACATCTTGCCAGAATCTGAGAATTGTTCAATAATTGTTCAGCTGTTTGAATGGGTATCATTCCATCAGTGATTATTTCTCTTTCCAAAGGACAAAATGACACATAAAGAATTTGGATCTTAACGGCTGATTTAGTTTTTTTAATATTTCTAATCCCCCTCCATTAGTCCAAATAATTGACATTTCTGTGGTAAGTACACAAAGCATATCAGGATGCAGAAAGTTTGAATGAGGAAAGTTTCCATTTTTCCACATTTCAGAGGGGGGAAATGTTTTATGAATCTTTGTAATGTAATATTTGTATTATTTATGAAACTTTATTAATTTTTTACATTAGTTTTAATTGGTTTACTTACAAAGTTTATATACGTTGTGTTTCACACTATTCTTCATTCACATTGTATTTCCTATAATCATTTTCATTAATCTTCATTTTTTTAATAAAATCAATCACTGCTGGATCTTGCCCATCATTAGCTTCTCTTTTTGCCTGCATCCTTCCCATTTACTTCTTCCCTCCATCCACCCACTAAACTGTGCAGCCCTGTGGTTTTACCCCTACTTATCCTCATCCCCTTCACGTTGTATGTAATATGATATTGAAAATGCCTGACCAAGTAGCTTATAGTAACACATTTTTACAGAGTGATTACTTGTCTGGACATCAATGGACAGAGACCCTGGGCTGGAATGTTGGTGACTCAGTTGTTAAGTGTTCCCTGCTATGGCAAATCATCTGCTAAAGAACAACTAGAACTCACCAGCCACTCTATAGGATAGAGATGTAGAAGTAAACTACCATAAAGATTAGATTACAGCTCTGAAAATCTTACAGCTGATTCCCTAGTGTGTTTTTAGAGGGAATTTAATCACATGGGAGGAGATTACTCTTCTTTCTTCCACAGAGCAGGGTGGATTAGAACTGCATTCCTTTGAAATTGCCACATAGCTTCTTACCACTAGGCCACCAGTGCTCCCTCTTCTAAGTCAAAACTGACGTCATAGTAAGGATTTGGATTCAATCCTTGTACTATGGTTTGAACTCAACTATTAACCTCTTAATGACTAGTTTAAAGACAAAGATGTAGTTTATTCAAGCTATGATCTTTTCAATTACTATGCATTTGAAAATTGGACAATGAGTAAGGATGGCAAAAGAAAAATGGATGCATTTGAGTTGTAGATTGAAGGAGAGTACCGAATATCCCATTGGCTGCCAAAAGAGCTATGTCTTAGAGAAAGCACAATCAGGGTGCTCCTTAGATGGTAACATTCAGCTCACATATTTTGGGAGTTTTTTAGGAGTGGCCATTCCTTGGTAAAGGATTTCTGCTTGGAAAGGTGGAGGGTGAGAGAAACGGAGGAAGATCTTTGATAAGATGGATTGACATAGTGACTTGAATACGTCAATAGGCTTGAACATATCAGGGATGATGAATATGGCACATAATAGGTCAAGGTTCAAATCCATTGTTATAGGGTTACTGAAGATTCATAGAGTCATAGTCAACTTGATGACACCTATCAACATAGCAATGAGCCAAAGGTTTGTGATTTTAATTTACCCAATGTCATCACAGAAGAAAGGACTGTCAGCCAGACCATAAAGATTATTGTTAGGTTCTATCAAGTCACAACCACAATATGTAAAGCGGAATGAAACAATTTCCAGCCCAGCATTATCTTCAGAATATTTGTTGGGCTACAGCCACTTTGTCGATTCAAATAATTAAGGGTCTTACTGGAATTTGTTAATTTTATAGTTTACCAACCATAAAAGTCAGCTTCGTGGCTTCTTCAGAGGCTGAATCCTCCTGCTAACATACCCAAAGTATGTGAGATGAAGCCTTACCATCTTCATTTCCAAATACTATTTTGTGCTTCGTCTAAGACAAATTTGTTTATTCTTATGATCCTAAAATGGCATATTCTATATTCTTAATCAACATAATAATTTAAATAAATCAATTATTCTTCATTCTTTCCTATTCATTTAACAGCAATTTTAAATACATGAGGTGATTGAAAATACCATGACTTGGATCAGGTACTTTTTGTAAAAATACTGGTTTATTCACAAAATTCAAATACAATGATTTCGAGAACAGATCCCTCGAATTTCCCCACACACACACCCACTGGATCAAGTATATCTTTATCCTCAAAGTGAGTTCTTTGTTTTTTAGCAATTTAAAGAAATCATTTACAGAATATTTTTCCAATTCAATGCATCCTTTGATTTCTTGACTAATACTTCCATAAACATTAATTGTAAATATAAGTACAATGAAATCCTTAACAACTTGAATCTTTTATTTATCATTGGTGTTGCTTATTGGTCCAGGTGTAAGATTTTTTGTTTCATCGATATAAAACTTATACTGAAAGGTGTAGTTTTGATCTTCATCAGTAGTGCCATCTGCACATTGCATGTTGTTAAGGAATATTCCTATAATCCTGACTTCATTCTTCTTCTGGAGATTGCATCTTTTGTAATTTGATCAGCACATAGACTTGATAAGTGTGTGGAAATTATACAACTCTGATTCACACTTTCATTCCTTTTAATCCAGGTTATATTCCTTCTTCTATTCAAACACCTGCTTCTCAGTCTATGCATATGTTCTAAATGAGCACAATCAATTGTGGTCTAGAATTTCCAGTCTTTCAATGTTATCCATAATTTATTATGGCCCATATGCTATTTGGATACATTTGTACACTCAATAAAATATAGACCCACATCTTTCTGGTATCCTCTGTTTTCAGTCAAGATGGACCAGACATCAGCAATGGCTCATTCCATGTCAGTTTTTTGGTCTTGTTTTTTTTTGTTTTTTGGTGTTTGTTTTTTTTTAAATCCAGCCTGAATTTCTGGAATTTCACTATTAATTCACTGTTGTTACCTTTTTATAAAAACATATTTTAATATATTTATTAATATATTAAAGATTAAGATGCATCTGATTCAGGCCATAGTCTTTCCAATCACTTGCTATGCATCTGGGAGCTGGACAATGAATAAGGATGACAGGAAAATAATTGATGCCTTTGAGCTGTGGTATTGGAGCACAGAATATCCCATAGACAGCCAAGAGAATAAACATAAACATCTTGGAAAGAATGCAGCTGGAGTGATCTTTGAAGGCAAGAATAATGAGGCTTCACCTCACATACTTTGGACACCAGCTAGGAGGTGCTATTTCTTGGAGAAGGACATGATGTTGGGAAGGATGGAGGGCCAGCAAAGGTGAGGAAGACCTTCAACCAGGGGAATTGACACAATGACTGCTGCAATGGACTCTTGCATGTCAGGAAGTGGAAGAGGGCACAGAATAGAACAAAGTTCAGATCTTTTGTTCATAGGGTCACTATTAGTCATACTCAACTCGACAGGACCTAACAACAACAACAACATGATGCATTAATTATCACATGCAAGCAAACACTTGCTGAATATTATTTTTAAATGGCCAGAATAGTTCATGGACAAAGAGCTGCCAGAAATTGGTGGTGCTAGATGAATCATGGCTGAAAACAGAGAATACTATCTGTAGTCCTAACAGAGGACTATCTATCTGTGTTTCATTGACTATGAAAAGGGATTTGACTGTGTGAATCACAAAGAACTATGACTAACATTGAGAAGGATGGGAATCCCCAACAGTTATTTGTGCTCTTACAAAATCTATACCTAGACAAAGATGTTGTTGTGTGAAGAAACCAAGGGCAAACTGAATGACTGAAAATCAAGAAAGGTGTGTGTCAGGGTTGTATCCTTTCACATATTCAATCTTTATGAAGAATAAATTATATGAGAAGGTGGACTTTATGAAGAATAATATGACATCAGGATTGGAGGAAGACTCATCATCAACCTGCATTATGCAGATGATACAATCTTGCTGAAAGGAAGGAGGGCTTAATTTGGTTGCTGCAGAAGATCAAAGATTTCTAAATGGATTATATTTCAATATCAATGAAACATAAATCCTCTCCACTGGGCCAATATGAAATGGAGAAAAGTTCAAAGTTCTCAATAATTTCCTCTTACTTCGATCTACAACCAACACTTGACAGTCAAGAAATCAAAAGATGTATTGTTGTTGTTGTGATGTGTCGCCGAGTTGCCTGCAACTCATAGTGACCCTATGTACGACAGCCCTAAACTCTGCCCTATCCTGTGCCAATCTCACCATTTCCAACACACCTACCCCCATTACCTCAGTCACTGAATCAATCCATCTCATCAAGGGTCTTCCTCTCCTGCACAGTCCCTCCAACCTCCCAAGCATGATATCCCTCTCCAAGGACTAGTCCCTTCTAGCAAAATATCCAAATTATGTCAGATGAAGCTTTACATTAGGAAATTGTGTTGTCAGTGATCTCTTAAAAGTGCTGAAGGGCAAGGTCGTCAGTTTAAAAACCAAGGTATGCCTGACCCACACCATAGTCTTTGAAATAATTTCCCACACATCTGAAACTTAGACAGTTAATAAGGTCGACAGGAAAAGAATCAATGCCTTTGAGTTGCGGTGTTGTAAAAGAATAATGAATATTCTATGGACTGACAAAATAAGAAACAAGTCTGTCTTGGAGAAAGTGTGTCCAGGGTACTTCTTGGAATAAAGGATGATGAAACATCATCTCATATACTCTGGACATGTTATTAAGAGGGGTCAGTCCCACTGACAAAGGAGATTAATCAGAACTGGCTTTGACAAGCACTGTGGCAATTGGACAATTAAAACAGACATTCGGAGGGGGGGAGAAGAAAGAACTGGGGAGGAGGGTAGAGAAAACAGTGAAACAATGAATGAATGAGAACCCAAAATCTCTGTAAATGTTCATTAAAACTAATAAAATTTAATAATAATTTAAAAAAAAAGTGGGGCCAGCCCTTGGATAAGGAAAACACACTTGTAAAAGTGAGGTGTCAGGTTAGGAGAAGACTGTTAGCAAGATAAATTGACAGGGTGACTGTAACAATGGGCTCAAGTACATTGGAGACGGTGAGGGTGGCACAGGATAGGTCCAGAGTCAGATATGTTTATAGGGTTGCTATGAGTCACAATTGACTCAATCGCACATAAAATCAACAACTACAACAACAAACCTGATTTTTAATTGTCTTCAGCAAAATGTTACTTGTGTATGACACTAATGATATTGTTGAATACACTATGGATTCTGTTAGATCACCTTTCTTGGTAATGGTTACAAATATGGACATCATCAGATTGGTTGGTGAATACTTCCAGCATTATATCCCTTTGATTACAGGCAAGAAAATTATATAGGACTTTTCTGCCTTCTAACACTTGGAGTCACCATGAGTTGGAATCAGTTAAGTGACAGAAAATTTGTTGTTTCTTACAGACCTTAATGAGACGAAGTGTGTTAGAGATAGGGAGTCTGACTTAAGATAGAGAGATTTGGAGTCATTATTCATAGGATTTCTGTGAGTAATAGTTGACTCAATGGTACATAACAGTAATAACAACATACTATGGACTTTCTATATTTTCATTCTCATAGTAACCCTCAGATTATAACATTATTAACATCATTTTACAAACCAGGAAATTGATTCACAGAGAAGTAGACAGCTTCAGACTCTTCATTTCACTACAAGTCACTTTTAACTATGCAGGAAGCGGCTAACAAATGGTTTATCAGCCATTTGCAGACATTCTTTCATTTAATGTAGGAGAAAGATTGACAATCTGCAATTTTTTTATTTATAGTTAAAGGAGGTTCAGCTATGAGTTGGTTTAGATATGATTGCAATGAATTAATTCATAATTGGGAACCAAGGCTTCAAGAGTTTAAATAATCTATTAAAAGAAAAATCTTTTAATTTGCATGCATTGTATGAAATCAGATTTGTCTGACTCAGATTGTCAGACATGCACAACCCAATGGCAAATAACATCAGCAAGGTTATCCATCATTGGTCAGAAGAGCATGCTACCTGGTTAGAATTCACCAGCTGCTTTGTGGGAGAAAACTAACCCATCTCATCCACAATTAACAGCCACTGAAAACCCACTGGAGCAGTTGTGAGTCAGTTCCAATTCAAAGGCATGTTAACAAACAACAGTCTGCTCATGATTTCAAAATTAATTCCTTAGTGTTAAGCTTCCCCCATCCTTTTTTTTTTAAAATAAAAATAAACATACTTATATGAAAGACACTCTAAGCAAACAGACCTGTGACATTTTTCTATACCAGAAGGAAGGGGATTGTTTGTTTTTTCTCTCTCATCAATATCAAAGGGAAGGGATTAGTGGAGGTAAATTGTGTACAGAAGGTGTGGAATTAAAAAGGAGATCAGGGAATAAGGCCAGATCAACAAAACCTTTCCTGAAGTCAGAATTTTGCCTCCAGCAGTTAAATACAATCACAACAAATCTGACTGAGATGGCATGTACACAATTAACTTTCCATCCCTTCAGGCATGCCCTAGGCATGCAGACAAGGAATTAGTATGTAAATATATAGTTAACTCTTGACAATGGCAGAGTTTGATTGTCTGGAAACCACAGACAGTGCACATCTACTTTTGGTGTTTTCAAACAATCTGACCCAAATGCCGCATCTGGAAGGATGAGTGTTTGAAATGAAATTGTTTTTGGAAATCACTGAATGCCTCGTAAAGGAATTTTCCAACCCAGCCTGTCAATAGGCCAATTGTTAGTCTGTTCCTTATGATTTGGAGTTTGTTTTGCTTCTTTTAAGGATCAGAAAGATCTGGCTATCTCTTTGAAACTATTGTTAATATTATCTTCACAAACTTGATTTAAAAAAGTATCGTTGATAGTTAGAGTATGTGTTTAATATATCAGTTGTCTAATTTTTGCCTGAAATTTAGGGTTTATAAATACAGATCAAGGAAATAATTCTAAATTATACTCTATGTTTCTGAAAGGCCTTAAAGTTTATTAATGAAACTATCTTTTTTTCCTTTTTCACATTTGAGATAGACCTTATTTAAATTCTCTAAGAAAGACTTGCTGGAAAAGAAAATGTTTGAAATATTGATTGTCCCTCTCGGTAATATCAAGAACTTCCCAACAGAGCCAATCAATATTTTAAACAACTCATGAAGAGAATTAATGAATGATGTCTCTGGGTTTGGGTTCCTGTGTTCTTAAGACTGACACCAGGCCTAACTCTTATGGACAGATTGTCTCTGGGTCAAAGAGTAAAATGAAGCAACAAAGGAAAAATGAGGACAAGAGTAAACTGTTTAAAAGGGATATATGATTGGGTATTATTGTCATGATAGGAGTCCAGAATGAAGGCTGCACAGTGGAGTGGACTTGTGGGGAGAGATTGCACAACAATAAAAGAGTTTTTCTTTTACTTTTCAAGGAGAAGAGTGAA
>NW_006399796.1:6907234-6908843 GCF_000299155.1 Elephantulus edwardii | reverse complement strand
TTTGGTCTTTTCTTCCTCTTCTGTCTTTGTAATGACCATTTGCACTCTTCCTGGATGATACCTTTGACATCCTCCCACAACTCATCTGGTCTTCACTCATTAAAGTTCAAGGCCTCAAACCTGTTCTTAAGATGATTCTGAAATTCAGGTGGTATGAGAACAATGTACATTAATTTTAGGGTTTCTTGGGAAAACGGATTTTAGTGCACAGACCGTTGAAGTGTAGGGCCAAGCTTTCTGTTACAGTGAGAGGCTGAAAAGACAAGGAAGCAGAAGTTAAGGTGAAAAGTAAAGATAGATTTATTATGAATTTATGTCCCAAAGGAAAAGATGGACCATTCTCTTGGAAAGGAAATATGAAAGGAGGAGGCAGCATGCCAGCAAGGTGAGGTTGTATTTATGGCTTTCTTGTCTGAGCAAGCGTAGGGGACAGAGTCTGAGCCAATGAGACTGTCATGAAAAGTTCAAGTTTTGAAGGTGGTTCTTATTCCAGTCCACTGCCTTTGATATCATCCATGTGCCCAAACGGTCCACTGCTTCTGACATCAGTCGTGTGCCCAAAGCACTAATTCTTCACTTGTTAATATCTGCTTCCTCATTTTGAGTTTCCAAGCTCAATTTTTGAAGCCTAAACTTCTGCCTCTCCTATGTCTTTGGTTCTAATCCAAATATACTCATTGCCCGAAGTCATTACCCAAAGTTGTAGATTTCTAGAGCAACAATACCTTTCACTCATTGCCATTAATCCAGAAACACACAGCTGACTTTCCATCAGATTTTCAGAGACTATAAATCACTCAGGAAGAGACTGTTTTATCTTTCTTTCACAGAACAACTAGTATGTTCAACCACTTGCCTCTGGGTTGGCACTGCAAGCACTTACCCATTATCTGACCAAAGATTCCTTGAGAAAATATGTGGTATGTACCACTGAGTCTCCTCTTATTCTGAGGCCACAATCTTCTTCATAAAGTCCAGCTTCATTAATTATTTTCTTAGCATACAGACGGAATAGATATAGAGAAAGGATAAAACCCCCGAGGCACACCTTTCATGATTTTAAACCATGCAATGTTCCCTTGTTCCAATCAAACAGTTTCTTGGTCTAGGTATAGATTTTGAATGAGCATGAGTAAAGTGTTCTGGAATTTTCATTCTTCTCAATGTTAACCATAGTTTGCTGTGATCCACACAGCCAAATGACTTTGCTTTATAAAACACAGATGGACATTCTTTGGATATTCTTTATTTTCAGCCAGGATCCATCTGACATCAGCAATGATATGTCTCATGCCATGGCCTCTTTGACTAGCTTGAACTTCTGGAAGTTTTCTGTAAATTCATGTTACAGCCATTTTTGGATGATCTTCAGAAATATTTTGTTTGCAGCTTATATAAATGATCTTATTGTTATGTGCCATTGAGTTGCTTGCAACTTAAAGCTACTGTATATACAACAGCTCTGAACCCTACTCTATCCAGAGCCAACCTTATTGTCTCTGATATACCTATCCCCATTACCCCAGTCACTGAGTCAATACATCTCATCCAGGGTCTTCCTCTCTTGCACTGTCCTTCCAAACTCCCAATCATAATGTTCCTTTCCAAG
>NW_006399796.1:6905120-6905867 GCF_000299155.1 Elephantulus edwardii | reverse complement strand
TGAGACAGAGACAGACTGAGATGGAGCTAGTTCAGCAACAACATAGAATCGGGGACTAAAGTGAGATAGAGCAGAGAGGTGACTGCTGCCCCAGGGATCCTGAGCCAGAGCGAAGTACCTTTGCCCAAGCTTTCTGAAGGACTGAGCTGAAGAGGAGAGTAAGATGCCATAATCTGCAGGACTTAGAGAGCTTTGTAGTACTGACCTGAAGCAGGGAGCTGAAGGTCAAAGGACCTATGAACACGCCTGAGAAGCTAGCTGAAAAATTATATCCTGTTTCCAACCTGAATTGTAGTCTGTTAATTTCCAAGTAAACTCCACAATCATGAGCATGGGTCTGTGTGGTCATTGAGTTGTGAGAGTTGTGTGTGGCCATTGTATTGGATTAGTGGACCTGGTGGCAGAACACTGAGAGCCCTGGGAGAGACAGCTGGTGTCAGAATTGATTGAAGATGTGAGAGCACAGTCTCACATAGGAATAAATTTTATACTGTAGGTGTTGTGCTTGGCTAACTCTGAGAAGAATGGGAATCCCAGAACATTTAATTGTGCTAATACGAAACCTATACTTGGACCAAGAGGCAGTCATCAGAAGAGAGCAGGGTAACACAGCATGGTTCAAAATTTGGAAGGGTGTATGCCAGGGATGTGACCTATCTCCACACCTTTTCAACCTGTATGCAGAGCAGATTATCTGAGAGGCTGGACTCTATGAGGAGAAGTGTGGCATGAGGATTGGTGGAAGAT
>NW_006399796.1:6902138-6903810 GCF_000299155.1 Elephantulus edwardii | reverse complement strand
TTGAGGGAAATTAAACCAAATCCAAGACTACCAAAGTATGACTTTGAGTCTATCCCACCTGAATTTCAGAACCATCTCACAAAAAGGTTTGAGGCCTTGAACACTAATGAGCGAAGGCCAGATGAGTTGTGGGAGGATATCAAGGGTATCATCCAGGAAGAGTGCAAACGGTCATTGAAAAGACAGAAGAGAAAATAAAGACCAAAATGGATGTCAGAAGAGGCTCTGAAATTGCACTGGAACACAGAGAAGCCAAAGCACAAGGAAGAATTCAAGATACTAAGAGTTGAATAGAAGATTCCAAAAGGCAGCACGGGATGACAAAGTAAAATATTACAATGAAATGTGCAAGGAGTTGGAGTCAGAAAATGAAAAGGGCCAAACTCGCTCAGCATTTCTTAAGCTCAAGGAACTGAAGAACAAATTCAAACCTCGAGTTGCGATAATCAAGGATGCTTTCGACAGAATATTAAATGATCCAGGAAGTTTTAAAAGAAGATGGAAAGAATATACTGAGTCACTGTATCAAAAGGAATTGTCAGACACCGAAGAATTTCATGAAATAACATATGAGCAAGAGCCTATGGTGATGAAAGAAGAAGGTCAGACTGCTTTAAAGGAAATGGCAAAAAATAAGGCCCCGGGAATAGATGGTATATCAATTGACATATTTCAGCTAATAGATGCTGCCCTGAACGAGCTCACCAAGTTGTACCAAGAAATCTGAAGAAAAATCACTTGGTCAACTGACTAGAAGATATCTATATTTCTCCACATCCCAAAGAAAGGTGACCCATCAGAGTGTGAAAACTATAGAACAGTCTCATTGATTTCACATGCAAGCAAGATTCTACTGAAGATTATCCAAAAACGACTGCAACAGCACATCAGCAAAGAACTGCCAGAAGTCCAGGCTGGGTTTAGAAGGGATCGTGGTACTAGGGATATTGTAGCTGATGTTAGATGAATCTTAGATGAAAGTAGGGAATACCAGAGCAAGGTATATCTGTTTCATTGGCTATGCAAAGGCATTTGACGGTGTGGATCATAACACACTATGGCTGACTCTGAGAAGAATCAGAATCCCAGAACACTTGATCATGCTAATGTGAAACCTATACTTGGACCCTGAGGCAGTCATCAGAACAGAGCAAGGGAACACTGCATGGTTCAAACTTGAGAAGGATGTATGCCAGGGATGTGTCCTATCTCCACACCTTTTCAACCTGTGTGCAGAACAGATTATCTGGGAGGCTGGGCTCTATGACGAGAAATGTGGGGTCAAGATTGGTGGACGATCTATCAACAATCTGCCTTATGCAGATGACACAGCCCTGCTTGCCGAAACTGAGGAGGACCTGAAGCGCTTGATGCAGAGGGTGAAGGACGGCAACCTCTAATATGGTTTGAGGCTTAATGTCAAGAGGTCAAAGATTCTCACCACAGGACCAATTGGCAACATCAAGATGGATGGTGAAGAAATTGAGATTGTTCACAGCTTTAGTTTGCTTGGCTCCACAGTCAACACTCTTGGCACCAGCCTGGAAATTAAAAGGCGTATTGCCATGGAAAATTATGTTGTTAGGGACCTCTTCAAAGTACTGAAGAGCAATGGTGTCTCTCTGGAGACTAAAGTGCATCTGATACAGGCCATTGTCTTTGCAATCACTTG
>NW_006399796.1:6892199-6902038 GCF_000299155.1 Elephantulus edwardii | reverse complement strand
ATCAATTTTCCTTCTATTGTCCCTAGTCATTGTCCAGCTCTCTGATGCATAGCAAGTAATTGTGAAGACCATGGCCTGTATCAGATGCCCCTTATCTTCCAGACTGACATCATTACAACAGTACTCTGGAGAGGTCCCTGACTGCATATATTCTCAGCGTAATTTGTCTTTTGATTTCCTGGCTGCTGGTACCAAGATTAATGACATTGTTTGATAAATATGGATCTCTTCCAGTCAGTCATCCCAGCCATCCTCCAAATTTCCTGTCATGGACTGATGAGCACCTTCAGAAATGTGTCCATCAGTTGAAGCATATCCCACCTATTCACTGGCCTTCCTTGTATGTGTGTGGATATTATCCTACCCCGAACAATATTTTATTTCAAGATGGATCTAGAAATGACTTTTTTAACTATGAAAGCAACCCCATTTTTTTATTATATCTCCAGTCACTGTGAGTTAGGATCACTTCAAAGGTAAATGACAACAACAGCAGAGAGGGAGATGTAGGTCAAAGCAGACATAGAAAATTATGTAGGCTGAACGAATTCTTTGAGATTATGACCATACTGTATTTTTGTTGGTGATGTGCATTTTACTCCTGAATAGTATTTGTTAAGTTTATAATATGTGTTTCTTTCTAATCATGTTCAATCAGTGTATTTCTAGATAAACAAGAAGTCACATATTAGAGCCACAAGAGTGAAGTCCACTTCCTGTTGTTAGGTCTCTAAGCTCCAGGTTATTGTTGCTGTGTGCCATTAAGTCTGCACTGACTCAGAGCTGACCATCCAATGGGTTTCAGAGACAGTAAATCACACAAGAGATTCTCCTCCTCTGTTAGAGCAGCTGCTGAATTAGAACTTCATGCCTTTGGGATTTCAGCACAACTTCATAGCACTAGGCTACCAAAGAGTCACCCTTTGTATGCTACTGTCTCTTCTCACTTCTATGTAATTATAAAATGAGGCTATTGTTGTTGTTCTGTGCCATCGAGTCACCTACGACTCATAATGACCCTATGTACAACAGCTCTGAAGCCTGTCCTTTCCTGAGCCAGTCTCACTGACTCCGATACACCTACTCCCATTGAATCGTTACTATATCAATCCATCTCATTTGAAGTCTTCCTCTCCTGAGCTGTCTCTCCACCTTCCAAGCATGATATCCTTCTCCAAGTATGAGTCCCTTCTGGATGCATGCCCAAAGTACGTGAGACAGAGCTTCAAAATCCTAACCTCCAATGCGAAACTTGGTTTCACCCTCTTCAAAACAAATTTATTTATTTTCTTGGTTTGTTTAAGACTCTTTTCCAACACCACAACTCAATAATTTTATGACAGGATAATTTGTGCAGATAAAGACTGTCCTTCACAATTTCCTGTGAGGAAACTACACACATAATCCACTGCTTGTTGGTGTTATTTTTCAATGTTACTACACTTTACAAACCCTCCTTCTTTCCCGCTATAACATGCACATACTAATTCACTCTTTGAGTTGGTCTTTGGGGCTAAAAGCACAGTAAAGAGATGTTTCCATTACCTTAAAGTTGTTTGTACTGCTGTGAGCCATGAGGTCCTAGAATGTTACTCTAGTATACAGGCATGGCTGGCATCAGGAAAAGATGAAAAATGTTGCATGGAGTTGGACGTTAATAGTGCACTGTCAGCATCAACAAAGGCCAGCTTGTGACATCAAAGTTGGTTCCCATGACACCAGTACAGATAAGCAGGTGAACTAAAAGATGATTATAAGGACCAGAAACCCAGAAAGAATGTTGACGTATGTTTGGTCTACAACCTCCAAAGAGTTCCAAGTTATTATTGTGGTATAAATATGGTTATAGGGGCAAAAGTTTTAGGAATCCTTTTCTTTATTTCAGGAACTCAGTTTAACAGAAGATTTGAAGAGACAAAGAACTAAGACATTTAATAGTAACCCTTTGTTCCCACTTTATAACTCTTTTTCCTTTGTCTGATTGGCTTGATAAACTTATAGGGTCTTTCACTAAAATAAGAGATGGGGGAAGATATAAATTAATAGATTGTACCTACTCAATTTTCAACCACTAACTTACAAATGCTTCCATTTGCACACAGCATCCTGTGTGAAATAATGGAGCAAATATCCTAATCTACATCATTTGAGGAAGACTTATCAACAACTTGCGTTATGCAGATGACACAAGCTTGGTGCTCAAAGTGAAGAGAACCTTAAGTTTTCGCTGCAGAATGTCAAGGACTACAGTCTCCAATATCAATTGAAGGTCAACAGCAAGAAAACAAAGATTCTCACCACTCTGTCAACTGAAAGATAGAGAAGAGATTGAGATTATTAACAATTTCAGCTTGCTTGGTTCCATATTCAACATTCTTGGCACCAGCACTTAGGAAGTCAAAAGATTAATATTATTAGGAAAGTCTACTGTCAGGGAGCCAGTGTGTTCAAGAGCAAAGATGCCAATCTAAAGAATAACATGTGCTTAATCCAAGCAATGATCTTCACAATTTCTTGCTTTGCATCTGAGAGCTGGACAATGACTAAGAATGACAGAAGAACTGAAGCATTTGGACTGTGGTCTTGGAGAAGAGTATTGAACATTGCATGGACTGCCAAGAGAACAAATGGGTTTGTCCTGGAGAGGGTGAAGCGAAGTTGCTCTTTTGAGGGAAAGATTTTGAAGTTCAAACTGAAATACTTTGGACAGGATGCCTGGAGAGACCTGTCCTTGGAGAAGGACATCATACTTGCAAGGGTGAAGGGTTGGTGCAGGAGAAGAAAACTATGGATGAGACGGATTGATACAATAACAGGGGCAATGAGTGCAGGTTTGTCAGAGACAGTGAGATTGGCTCAGGATAGGGCAGAGTTCAGATCTTTTGTGCACAGGGTCACTATGAGTCACAGGTGACTCTCTGGTACATAACAAAAAAAAAAAACAGGCTCATGCCCAACACCTCTTTTTTTTCTGTTGTTGTTGTTGTTGTTAGGTACCACTGCATCAAATAAAACTCATAGCAACTCTATGAACAACAGATACGATCCTTGTGTCATCCTCATCATCTCTGATATTTTGAATTAAAGTCACTGTGTAAATCCTCCCTGAGGGTCTTCCTGTCTTTCTCTGAACCTTCAGTTTTTCAACCATGATATCCTTTTCCAAAGAATGGTCCCTCTTAACAACACAGCCAAAGAATGTGAGAAGTTGCACCATCCTCAACTGTAAAGAACACCTTGTTTGCACTTACTCCAAGATGTACTTGTTTGTTCTCTTGGCAGACCAGGTATGTTCTCCAACATCACAGCTCAAAGGCATCAATTCTTCTGTCCTCTTTAGTTATTATCCAATGTTCAGATGCATGCAAAGCACTTGAAAAGATCATGGCTAGAATCTGGCTCATCTTTGCTCCTTAAAACTTGAAGAGTTTGTGATTGAGTATCATGGTTAGCACAGGAATACAGAATTAAGGTTGAATAGAGATGTGTACTCGGGGTGGAGGGTGAGGGGAAGGGATAGGGGAATTGTATACCAATGAAGGAATTTGTCTTCTTTTTCTTTTCAGAGAGGGGAGCGAACTGGTGGGGAGAGGTGGGCAGGGAGAAAAGTGCAGCAATGAGTGAATGGAAATCCAAAACCTCTGTAAATGTTTATTGAAATCAATAATAATAAAAAAATTTTAAAAAAACCTTGAAGAGTTTCCTTAGAACAGTCTTTCCCAATGCAATACTTCTAAGCTCATGTATGATCTCTGGTAATAAAGCTGTTGATTGTGAATCTAAGAAAGATGCAATTTTGATAACTTTAATCTTTTCTCCATCTATCATAATGTTATCTTTCAATTGTGAGGATTTTTGTTTTTTTTAAATAAAAATTTTCTTTTATATTGGTTTACTTACAAAGTTTCATATACATTATATTTTAACAACAGATCTTTCCCAATTCTTTTCCCTACCACTCCTCTACCTTTAACATTTTGCAGCCCTGTGATTATTCTCTGTTCATCCTCACCTCTCCGTTCCAACCTTCTCCCTGCCTTGGATCCTCATACACATTTTACTGGTTATCTTTCTATTTCTACAGTAATGATCTTACATATTATTTTGTCTTTATGGGACTGAACTAGTTCACTTAGCATAATACTCTCCAGTCCCTCCCAACTTAGGTAGTGAATTTCAAATTCACCATGTGGATATAGCTCAATTTCTCAATCCATTTGATTGTGTTTGGACATTTAGGTTGCTTCCATGTTCTTGTGATGGTGAATAACGCTGCCATGAACATTGATGTACAAATCTCCATTTGTGCCTCAGTTCTCATTTTCTCAGGATATTTTCAAAATAGATGTATTGCTGGGTAATATGGAATTTCTTCTATTCAGCCTTTTGAGGAAACTCCAAACTGACTTTCAGAGTGGTTGTATCAGATTTTTGTTTTCTTGATGTTGAGATGTAATATATATTGAAAGTTTCAGTCTTTGATGTTCTGCAGCAAGCTTTTGAAGTCCTCTTCACTTTTAGGAAGCAAAGTTGTGCTATCTGCATAATGTAGGTTGATGATGAGTCTTCCTTCGATTCTGATGCCCTATTGTCTTCACATAGTCCAGCTTTTCTAATCATTTGCTCAGCATATTGATTGACTGGGTATAGAGAAAGGATACAGGCCTGAAACACCTTTCTTGATTTTAATCCAAGCAATGTTTCTTTGCTCTCCTCAAACAACAACTTCTTGGTCTAGGCATTGGTTTTACATGAGCATAATTAAGTATTCTGGAATGTATATTACTCTTAATTTCAGGCATAATTTGCTATGATCCACAAAGTCAAAAGCCTTTATATAGTTAATAAAACATAAATAGACATCCTTCTACTATTATCTGCTTTCAGTTATTTGACACCAGCAATGACATCCTTTATGTCATGGATTCTTCTACATCTAGCATGAATTTCTGGCAGTTTTCTGTCTATATAACATTTTAGCAGTTACAAAGTAATCGAGCAATATCATGCTTGCATGGGATGTTAAGGATACTATTCGACAATTTCCACCACATTCTATTGAATCACCTTTCTTGGCAATGGGAACAATTGTGGAACTTTTCCAAACAGTTTACCAAGCAGCTATCTACCAAATTTCCTGGCATAGACTGGTGAGCATGTCCAGGGATGAATCTGTTTGTTGAAATATCACAATTTGTATCCCATAAATTCCATGTTTTTTGCTAATGTCTTCAGTGCAGCTCTAATTTTTTCCTTCTTTATCATTGGTTCCTGATCATATGCAATTTCCTAAAATGATTCTGTGCCAATCACTTCCTTTTGCTAGAGTGGATCAGTTTATTCACTCAATTTTTGATACATACTGTATCATTCAGTATTTTTTCCACAGCATCCTTCAGTATTGCAACTTGAGGTGATCCAACAGAGTGTGGAAATTAGAGAATGACATCAGTAATATCACACACACAAAAAATCCTCTTCATACTTTGAAGTGTCCTGTCTTCATACTTTTTCAATCTATAGGCAGACCAGATCTTTCAAGAGGATGGATTTCATGAGGAAGAATGTGGCATCAGGATTGGAGAAAACTCATCAACCTGTATTATGCAGATGGCACAACCCTGCTTGCTGAAACCGAGAAGGACCTGAGGCATTTACTGCAAAACGTCAGAGACTACAGCCTTCAATTTGGACTGAATCTCAACATCAAGAAAATGTAGATTCTTACCACTGTGCCAATTGGCAACATCATGATAGATGGAGAAAAGATTGAGATTATTGGCAATATCTGCTTGCCTGGTTCCACAAGCAACACTCTTGGCATGAGCAGTCAGGAAATCAAAGGAAAATCTGCTGTCATGGACCTCTCCAGCATGCTGAAGAGCAAGGATGTCAGTCTAGGGACAAAGATGTGCTCGATCCGGCCATGGTCTTTGCAATTACTTGTTATGCATCAAAGAGATGGACAACGAACAAGCATGAAAGAAAAATTGATGCCTTTGACTTGTGATGCTCGAAAAGGGTGGACTGCCAAGAGAACTAACAGGTCTGATCTAGAGAGGGTGAAACCAAGCTGATACTTGAGGGCAGGGATTTTGAGATTCCAACTCACACACTTTGGGCATATAGCTAGGAGGGGCCAGTCTTTGGAGAAGATATTATGATTGGAAAGGTTGAGGGACAGCACAGGAAAGGAAGACCCCAGATGAGTTGGATTGGCACAGTAACTGAAGTATTAAGGGTAGATGTGTCAGAGACAATGAGATTGGCTCAGGATAGAGCAGAGTTCATTCCCTACCTCCCTCTCTTCTATCCAAACTCTAAATATTTTAATGTCTTGACTTAGGCCTCCATCTTTCTATTTTTTTTCTGATTCTATGGTCTATCTTCTTTCTTAGTCTTAGTTTGTAAGATCTGCTGAAGCTTGTCCACCATGAGTCATCCTGCTGACATTTGAAATACTGGTGGCAAACTTCCAGCAACACAATAACTTGTAAATGATCAGACAACAGCAAACTATGAACAAGCGAACATACACATACGCAGACTGTAATCAACAACATACAATTTCACCCCCCACCAATAGAACAAACTGACAGATAAGTGCTCTATTCCTAACAGCAAACCATGAAACACACAAACTTTCAAATTTCATAAAACAAACAAACATACTATGGAAAAGGCTGGATTCAGAAGATACCAACGAATGAGAGATATCATTGGGGTCTATAAATGTATCTTGGCTAAATGGTAAGATTATAAAAAGATATTTATTTGTATTTTTTAGATTATGCAGTCATTAGACTATGTGGATAATTGTAAATCATGGCTAGCATTGAATCCCAACACACTTAATTGTGCTCGTGTGGAACCTTTACATATGCCGTGAAGTAATTGTCTGAATAGAACAAGGAAATAATGCCTGGTTTAAAACAGAAAAAGTGTGTGTCAGAGACGGGTGTATCTTTTATATTTATTCAATGTTTATGCTAAAAAAATCATTCAAGAAGTTTGAATTTATGAGGTAGAATATGGCATCAGAATTGGTGAAAGACTCTTCAACAACCTGCATTGTGCAGATGACACAACCTTGCTTACAGAAAGAGAAGACTTGAAACACTCACTACGGAAAACCAAAGATTACAATCTTAAATATGTATTACATCTCAGCACCAAGAAAATCAAAATCCTCACCACTTGGTCGATAGATAACATCATGATAGGTGAAAAAAAAGATTGAGGTAGTCAAAAATTTTATATTACTAGGATGCACAATTGGTATTCATGGTAAAAGCAGTCAAGATATCAAAAGATTTTTTTTTACTGGGAAAATCTGCTGTCAAGGACCTCTCCAAATTGTTAAAGAGCAACGATGTTAGTTTAAAGACTAAGATGTGCCTGAGCTAAGTCTAGTCTTTTCTGTAAATAAGGATGATAGAAGCAGACTCATTGCCTTTGTGTTGAAGTGTTGGAGAGAAAAGTGCTGAATATCCCATCGGTTGCCAAGGAAAAAAACAAGTCTGTCTTGGAGGAAATACACCCAGGGTGCTGCTCAGATACAAAGATGGTGAAATTTCATCTCACATACTCTGTACATGGTTTTTTATGGGGGATGGGCAGTCTTTGAAGAAAGACAACATGTTGAGAAAGGAAGAGAGTCAGAGAAAGAGATGAAGAACCTCAACAAGATAGGCACAGTGACTCTAACAATGGTCTCGAGCATATCATAATAAGGATTGTGCAGGATAGGGCAAGGTTCAGGTCTGTTGTTCACAGGGTCACTATGAGTCATTGTTGACTTTACAGTATGTAGCAACAGCAACATGATTAATTCAATGACTTTGAATATATAATAATCATGAACAAATGTATAACTCTAGCACAGTGTTCTTTTCTGAGCTCCAGATGCAATGTTAGGCATTGTGGGGTCATCTCTGACTCATAGTGACACAATAGAAACATGACCTGATCCTGTGACATATTTACAATCTCTGCTGTATTTCAGACAATTTTTGTACTCGCTGTATTAATTCATCTCTTTTAAGTTCTTTCTCTTTTTTGATGACACTCTAATTTACCATGCATGAAGTTATCTAGAGACTGGCGATTTCTGATAACAAACTCTATGAGATGAAGTCTTGCCATCTTTGCTTCTAAGGAACACTCTAGCTGCTCATCTTCCAGACAGATTTTCTTCTTCTGGTGGTAATTTATGCTGTGTTGCTGTTGTTGTTGTGTGCTGTCAAGTCGCCTGCGACTAATAGCGACCCTATGTAAAACAGCCCTAAACTCTGTCCTATCTTGTGCCAATCTCACCATCTCTGACACACCTACCTCTATTACCCCAGTCACTGAATCAATCCATCTCATCGAGGGTCTTCCCCTCCTGTGCTGTCGCTCCATCCTCCCAAGCATGACATCCCTCTCCAAGGACTGGTCTCTCCTTGCAACATGTCCAAAGTATGTCAGATGAAGCTTCAGAATCCTTGCCTCCTCCAAGGAGCAGCCTGGCTTCACCCTTTTCAGGACAAACCTATTTGTTTTCCTAACAGTCCATGGTATATTCAATACTCTTCTCCAACACCACAGCTCAAAGGTATTAATTCTCTTTCTATCATCCCTGGTCATCGTCCAGCTCTTTGATGCATAGCAAGTGATTGTCATATAATGAGTTTAAATTATATTTTTAATTTTATTTCCTTATTACTTTTCCTCCATAGGATGATAACTTCATGAAACCAAGAACTATTTTTTGGAGGCATTATAGCCAGGCCTATGTCATTTTCTTCTACTTCCCTTTATTGTGCTTCAGATACCGTGCTTTTCATAAATTAATGCTTGTAGGAGCCCTTCATCAAGCGAGTGTTACTTGTGTCATTTTTCCTGTAGTATGGTCTCACTTTGTGTCTCTGCATCCACGTTAGTGATTCTCAGAATAGTTCAAACTTTTCCATAACACCATTATGTTTACTAGACAATAGTACAATGCTTTCACAGGAATTGGAAAAAAATCCCTCTGACTCATTTTATGGCTATATGTTGCTTTGTGACAATGTTGATGGTGATCAGAATGAAACCTGCAATATCTCTGAGGTAACTCCTCCATGAGAGAAAGATGGGCAGTCTCTTGTACAATTTACCATCTTCAGAATTCTTTGGGAGATCAGCTACGAGTCCATTTTAACTCAACAGTAATGAGAAAAAATTTAGTTAGGACTTAGTCCAGTGTCTAATATTTGTTGAATGGACAAGATTCTGTTTTCTTTGTCCCACTTAACACTCACAACTTATCAGGTAAGCCATAACCCTTTGTTGTAGCCTATTCACACTTCCCTCACAGTGACACAATATGTGAAGACAGAGATAAAGACATATAGATAGAGGTGATTCTAATACCTACAATCATACTTTGTGTATCTTTAGCTAATTTCTTCACTGCTTGGAATCTAAGTCACCTCTTCTGGGAAATGGAGGGAAATTATTATGAGTTGAAGTATCTCACATCAAAAGAAAAAAAAGAAAAGAAACATTCTAAACTTTCTATGAATGTGGTCCTATTTGTAAATAGGACTTTTCCCATATGTAATTAAGTTTAGATGAAGTCACTAGAGTGGACCTTAATCCAGAAGATTTAGTAGGAAGAAACACAGACACAGGAAAAACATCATGTGAACATACAGGCAGAGAGCAGAGGAACTGCCATCCAAGGACTATCAAGATTTCTTGAGATACAAGAAGCTAAGAGAGACCCAAGGAGTAGCTACTTCCACAAAGCCTGCTGCCATCTTAATTTCAGGCTTAACAAGTTCTTATCATTTTAAGCCACCCAATTTATGTCT
>NW_006399796.1:6880865-6884886 GCF_000299155.1 Elephantulus edwardii | reverse complement strand
GGAGGGACAGCACAGGAGAGGAAGACCCTCTATGAGGTGGATTGATACAGTGACTGGGGTAATTGGGATGGGAGTGCCAGAGACAGTGTGATTGACACAGGAGAGAGCAGAGTTTAGGGCTGTTGCACATAGGGTCGCTATGAGTCACAAGCAACTCGACGGCACATAACAACAACAACAACAACAACAAATAGGTGTTGTGGATAAAGACTGTTCCCCCTATAGTGTTAGTGGACGTCAAACTCAACCACCCTCAGGCAGGCCACGTTCTTTTTGTAATCCATCTCCATTTATATGATTATAGCATTAAATATATTGAAGCTGTTTGCTTCAATATTGATTATATCTAAACAACAAGCAAACAAAAATTCTTGCTATTGGACTGATAGATAACATCATAATAGATGGAGAAAAGATCGAAATTACCAATGATTTAATTTTCATTGGATCCACAATAAACATACTTAAGACTAGCAGTCAGGATAATAAGAGACATATTGCGTTTGGGACAGTTTGTAGTCAGGGGCCTCTCTAAGTTACTGAGAAGCAATGATATCAGTTTGAAAACTAAGATGTGCTTGACTTGGTCTTTTCAATCACTTGTTATGCATCTGAGAGCAGGACAATTAAGGATGACAGAGAAGAATTGATGCCTTTGAGCTGTGGTGTTGGAGAAGAGTCCTGAACATCCCATGAACTGCCAAACAACGTACAAATATGTCTTAGAGTAAGTTTAGCCAGCGTGCTTCTTGGGGGCAAAAATGACAAAGCATCGTCTCACATACTTTGGGCATGTTGTTAGCAGAGGCTATTCCTTGGAGAGGAACATCATTCTTGGAAAAGTGGAGGGTTGACGAAAGAGAGGAAGACCATCATCAGCTGGATTGACACAGTGACTGCAGCAAAGAATTCAAGCGTTTCAGAAATTTGAGTGTGCAGACCTGTTATTCATAGGGTTTCTATGAGTCATATTCGATTTGATGGCATCTAACAACAATAGCAGCCTCAAAGAGCATGAAGTATTGTTATGAGGACACTTTCTCAAACATATCTGAAGTAACACACACAGAAAGGCAATGTTTCATACTGTGGTGAAGGAATGAAAAGAAAACACCAGATGGCAGCACCAGATGCTGGAGAATTGTCTGGTGAGGTTTTAGTTCAAACAGGGGTACCTGGAATGCAAAAGGTGACTGAAAATGATGTTCAAAGAAACTGGCCATTATTTATAGAACCACAAATATCCCTTTAAAAAAATAATTTCTGTCTTGTAATAGAGATAGGATTTTTTAAAGAACCATATTATCCATGTTTTAAATAAAATCTTAAGAAAATATGCTTCAGTATTATATAACTAATGAAAGCTAATCAGACAAAGGTTTCATTTTGGTTTGTAGTTATATTTCATTAACTTTGTCAGTTTGTGTTCCAATTGTTGTTGAGAAAAAGGCCAAGACTGTTGTCTTTCTGTGTTACTTTCAGATATGTTTGAGAAGGTGTCCTCACACTGTTTCAGGTTGTAATTTTTGTTGTCAGATGTTGTCGAGTATAATGACTCAGACTATAGGAACACAAATCTGAATCCTGTTCTATCCTGCACCATCCTTATCATCCCAACATATTTGAGCTCAATAGTGAAAACATTGTGTCAATCTATCTTGTTTGAGCGTCTTCCTCTCTGCTGACCGCCCCCCCCCGAGATTTCCAAAGCACAATATCTCTCTTTCTAAGGAATAACCTCTCTTATAAACATGTCGAAAATATGTGAAATGAAGTTTCATCACCTTTGCCTTTGAGGAACACTTTGGTTATACTTTCTCCAAGACGTATCTGTTTGTTCTCTTGGCAGGCCATGGGATATTAAGTACTCTTCTTCACAACTCAAATGCATTGATTCTTCTTCTGTCATTCTTACTCATTGTTCATCTCTCAGATGCACAGCCGGTGATTGGAAAATATCAGGGAAGCCTTTGTCTTCAAACTGATATCATGGCTCTTCGGGGCTTTGGAGAGGTCTCTGATAGCTGACTTTTCCAATGTTATATAGCTCCTAATCCCACTCCTTCTATCAAGATGTTGCTTATCGATCCAATTGTTGTTATGTGCAGTCAAGTCACTTACAACTCATAGCGATCCTATATACAACAGCCCTAGACCATGCTCTATCCTGTGTCAATCTTATCGTCTCTGACACACCTACCTCCATTACTCCAGTCATTGAATTAATCCATGTCATCGAGGATCTTCCTCTCCTGCACTGTTCCTCCATCCTCCCAAGCATGATATCCCTCTCCAAGGGCTGGTCCCTCCTTGTAACATGTCCAAATTATGTCAGACGGAGCTTCCGAATCCTTGCCTCCAAGGAGCAGCCTGGCTTCACCCTCTCCAGGACAAACCTGTTCATTCTCTTAGCAGTCAATGGTATATTCAACACTCTTCTCCAACACCACAATAGTGAACATTTTTTGGTTTTTTTTTTTTATGTTGGGATGCAATCCATATTTAAGGCTGCAGTGTTCTAGTTATCCTGCCTAAAAGACTAAAGGCCAAAATATAATATACTATCAGAAAAAAGCAGTTTTTGTTTCATGTCTTCAAGTTGACGATGACTGATAGTGACTCTATGATACAATAGATCTGAAACCTGCCCTATCCTGTGCCAATATCTTTTGACAAATGTTGTCATTGTTGTGTGCCATCAATTCAGTTTTGACTCGTTACTAAATCATCACCTTCAAGTCAGATTCTAATCAGAGCTTTATCCTTCTATCAAGTTTCTGATGTTTCCATAAATCTCACAGGAGACTGCCATTGTGAATCCAAACTGCCCGAGAGGCTAACAGTGCCACTCCCTATGGACTAAGCCAACAGAATTCCCTTATGTATTGTTTTGATTCATTGTTCCTCTACATACAACAGACCAAAACACCGCCTGGTCCTGGGCCAAGCTCACAATTCCTGCAGTGCTTGGTAGCACTGTTGTAGCCACTGTGTCACTCCAGTTTGTTGAGCTACTTTTACTCTCTGACTCTCTATGTGAAATGAAAATACAAAAATGTATTTATTCCCATTAAAACTAAGATCATAATTTTTTTTATAAACTTATTTTTTACATTGTTTGGGAGAGACCTTACTCAAATAGACATCAAAAGATCTCATAAAACAGATGCTAAAAAATATTTTCAATTATAATCTATGGCTTTCTATAGAATGAATCAAAATTTTGTAAAGAATTAACACAAGTTTTAAAATCTTGCCAGATTAGACATCATTTATCGATAGTCTTCTCATGTTAGGGTAAATAAAGGAGAAGTGATTCTGCTCATTAAATATATATGGGATAACACTAATCTTAAAATAGTCCAACTTTTAACTTCATTGGGGAATCAGAGTAGGGGAATCTATCACAAACATCAAAACAGGATCCAGTGACCATGGCTATGGCCGAACTCAGTGTCATTTCACAATATTTTTGGTAAGAGATCAAAAAGTATATATTCTGCCCCGTATATCAGATGAGGAGCAATGTAAACAATCCAAGTCCATGCAGTGGTTAGACAGCAAAGAAGAACTAAACCAAAATGCACATGTAGGTCTTGGGAGGGATCTTTTCTTAGCAACATTTATATGTGTTTAGATTTGATTGAAGGGTATCAGGAGCATCTGTGTCATAAGGGAACTCTGCCAATCTGTGTTGGAGGAACATTCTGAACATTGCAAGGGAAACAGTCACTGTCACCCAACCAATGTGAATTGTTTTCCTATGTTGAGCTAAGCTAATAAAGGATCCAAGTCCTGAAAAATTCTGAAAATAATTTCCTCACTTGTAACCACTATAAGATTGGTCTCTTTGCTAATATTCATAATAGCCAAAGAGTGGAAACAATCTAAGCAATCATCATTAAATGAGTGAGTAAACAAAAGGTTGGAGGCAAGGATTCTGAGGCTCCGTCTAACATACTTTGGACACGTTGTGAGGAGAGACCGGTCCTTGGAGAGGGACATCATGCTTGGGAGGGTG
>NW_006399796.1:6866453-6873100 GCF_000299155.1 Elephantulus edwardii | reverse complement strand
AGCCTCTACACCTTGTGATTCCTAACCTTTATACTAATGCTAGTCAATAAGCCTTTTATTTTAAGAACTACCTTCCCTCTGTAATTTGATTTGTGCCACTGTTAGAACCTCTACTTGGTATATTATTGCTTTTAATTTTTGACTCATATACTTTTAACTTGTTAGTTAAATTTGTGTCTTCTAGGCTGCAACATTTCCATGATGCATCTTCAAGGATATGAACATGTACGGCTAAGCACAATAGATAACAGTGCATCTAAATCCCAAAATCAATCTCCACAATAGTCTACGTGTTTCCTATTGCCAAAGGGGACCTTTAGAGTAGTGAGAGAAGATTGTCACCCTGAAACCTACAGCATCCCTTTTCAGCAGGAAGTAGCTAAGAGAATACGCCATCCCCTTTTCCTTATGAATCAGGGTGAAATCTCTCTCAGAGAAGAGTGATAGGGAATGACAAAGGACACACTGACAAAGCTGAATCAGAACTAGTTTTGACAAGCACTGTGGCAAAGGGATAATTAAAACAGACTTTCAGGGGAAAAAGAAAAAGGAAAAAAAGAGAAGAATGAACTGGGGGGGGTGGTTATAGAAAATAGTGCAACAATGAATGAATGGAAATCCAAAATCTCCGTAAATGTTCATTAAAATTAATAAAAAAGAATTTTTTAAAAAAGAAAAAATTACCCTTACACCACACACACACACACACACACACACACACACAAATTATCCGGAAAACTATTCAGAAGGTATAGCCTCTTTTGACCCATAACGTAAACACTTTTCTTTCTTTCAGAAATGGGGTACTTCTGCTTTGTGGGCATTACTCTCAAACAATGTAATAAAGAGGTCTACTCTTCCCTGAAGAATATCTGTAATGATTTCCTGGAAAAGAAAAGAAAGCTTGTGCTTGATGTGTGCCTTCTCTCTCTCTTCTGTACATTTTGTTTGACATATGACTTCAAAAGCTCCCGTATTTTTAAAATGTTGTTTTATAAATGACTAATCTCAGGAACAGTTTTGAGGCCTTGACTGATGAACAAGGACTAGATGAGATGAATTGTGGCAGGATACCAAGAATATCTTCCAGGAAATGATGCAAAAAGCCATTAAAAAGACAGAGGAGAAAGAAAAGACTGAGGTGGATGTCAGAAGACACTCAATATTGTACTAGAGTGCTGAGAAGCCAAAGGAAAGGAAAGAAATCAGGAACGTAAGGAGCTGTAAAGATTCCAAAGGGCAGCTTTTGAAGACAAAGGAAAGTATTACAATAAAAAGTTCAAAGAGCTGGACTCTGAAAATCAAAAGGGATGAACTTATTTTGCATTTCTTAAGCTGAAAGAACTGAAGAACAAATTCAAGTCTCAAGCTGCAAATGGTCAAGAACTGAAGTCTTCAATATGAATTAAAACTCAACAATCAAGAAGACAAAATTTCTCACCCCTGGACCAATTTTACAGCATTATGATAGATGGAGAAGAGATTGAGGTTGTTAATAATGTCAGCTTGCTTCATTCCACAATCAACACCCTTGGCACCAGCACTCAGGAAATCAAAAGATGAATTGCATTAGGAAAATCCACCATAAGGGGCCTCTCCAGAGTGTGTGTGTGGGAACCAATAAAAAGACAACTGTGTCTTTCTAGAGACTTAGTTGTGCCTGATCCAGGTCATGGTCTTCACAATTACTTGCTATGCATCAGAGCACTGGACAATGATTAAGGAAGAGAGAAGAAGAATCAATGCCTTTGAACCATGGTGCTGGAGAAGAGTATTGAACATATCATGAACTACCAAGAGAACAAGCATATTTGTCCCGGAGAAGGTGAAACCAAATTGTTCCTTGGAAGGAAGGATTTTGGGATTCCATCTGAAATACTTTGGGCATGTTGGCAGGAGAGACCTGTCCTTGGAGAAAGATTTCATACCTGGAAAGATGGAGAGGCAGTGCAAAAGGAGAAGACCCTGGAGAAGATAGATTGACACAGTAACTGGAGTAATGGGGGTAGGTGTGTCATAGACAGGGAGATTGGCTCAGGATGGCATGGGGTTCAGAGCTATTGTGCATAGGGTCACTATGAGTCGCAAGAGACTCAATGGCACGTAACAACAACAGCATATCTCACGATGATCTTGTGATGATCAGAAACATAAAGAGTTTTCACATTTGGGGATTTCTACAAGAGTAAGGCAGAATTACTTGCTATGCTGCTGAAAGCGGGACAATCAATAAGCATGATAGAAGAAAAATTGATGTCTTTGAACTATGGTATTAGAGAAGAGCACTGAATATCCCATGGACTGCCAAAATAACAAACAGATATCTCTTGGAGAAGGTGAAGTCAGAGTGTTCCTTGGAGGCAAGGATGGAGAAGCTTTCTCTCACATACTTGGGGCATGTTGCTAGGAAAGCCTATTCCTTGGAAAAGGACATCATGCTTAGAAAGGTGGGACGACAACAAAGGAGAGGAAGACCCTCAACCAAGTGGATTGGCTGTGACCGCAGCAATGAACTGGAGTGTATCAGAGACTGTGAAGATGACACAATGTGGAGCAGAGTTCAGATCTGGTGTTCATAGTGTCGCTATGAGTCCTACTTGACTCTACAGCATGACAAGAACCCGAGTAAGACAAAGTTCCATTTTTACTGAAGATTTCACTGGCCAGTCTTTTGGAAGTAAATCATCAAGTCCTTCTTCTGAAATTATATGGGGAAGAATGTATCATCAAATTTAGGGAAAAAAATCTCATTAACAACTTTTAATATGGAAATGACATAACCTTGTTTGCTGGAAATAAAGCAGACTTGAACTATTTATTGATAAGAATCAAAGATGGCAGTCTTCAGTATGAATTACATCTCAACATGAAGAAAACAAAAATCTTCACAAAAATGGACTAATAAGCAACTCATGACAACATAAAAAAAGACTGAAGTTGTCAAGGATTTCATTTTACTTGAGTACCCAATCAACGCCCATGAAAACAGTAGGCAAAATATCAAACAATGAATTGCACTGGAAAATATCTGTGCAAAAGATCTCTTTAAAGTGCTAAAAAAGCAATGATGTCTCATTGAGGAATACAGCTTGCTTGATACAAGCCATGGTATTTAAACAATGAATAAGGAGGATTAAAAAAATTACTAATGCCTTTGAATTTTGATGTTGGCAAAGAATATTGAACTTACCAGGGACTGCCAGAAGAACTAACAAATATGTCTTGGAAGTACAGCCAGATTGTTCCTTAGAAGTAAAAATGGCAAGGCTTCTCATGTATTTTGGAAGTATTAGCAAGAAGGACGAGTCAGTCTGGGGGAAAACATCATGGTTGGTAAAGTACAAAGCAAATGAAAAATAGGAGAATCCTCAGCAGAATGGATTGGCACAGTGGCTGCAACACTGAACTCAAGTGTAGCAATGGTTATGAGAATGGCACCAAACTGGGAAAGACTGTATTCTGTGGTGCAAAGCATTGCTGTGAGTCTGAATTGGAATGGTGGCAACAAGGGCGAGAGTAAAATCTATCAGAAGGCTTCTATCTTGTCCAAAGAAATGATTTCTGATAATCTCAGACCCTTCTATATTCTGTTGGACCCTGACTGAAGCATCCAGTCACTGAAGGGCAGAGCATCTGATTTAGGACTAGATGCTGCCAACCATGTTGTTGTTAGATGTTATAGAAGTCAAATATTACTCTTTTTAACTATAAACAACAGATCTCTGTCCTATCCTGTACCACCCTCACAATCTCTGCCACATTCAAGCCCTTTGAGGATCTTCCTCTCCTTTGACATCCCTTCACCTTTCTAAGCAGTGGGAAGCACCTTCCCAAGCAGTCTCTCTCCAAGGAATAACCCAAAAATGGCAAACACTTAATTCAGGCAGCACAAGGGCAGCAGTGCACTTATTATCTAACTATTGCTTGGGCATTTTATTGGAAAGGAACAAAAAAATCTCTGGGAGAATTTTCCCCCAGTTTCAGTATTCTGTTGCCAAGAAGGGTCGAACCCTTTGCAATTAAGAGTATCAAACCAGGTCTGGCACAGAGAAGAAAGTTATCCTTCATTTTGACAGATCCTAAGACAGTAATATTAACACATGTGACAAAAGAATGTGCTGGCCTCAAACACAGTGACCAGCACATAAAATGAAGCCTAGAGAAACAAAATTTATTACTTGATCGGTGCATCCAAAAGAGAAAGTGAATCTCGGGAGCACAAGGAATAGGGTTAAAGTATTTCATTGTATTTCTCTTCATATACGGATGAGCTTGGCCCGTAAACCATTATAATAATTTGTTTCTCATTTCTTCTTCCTCGATGATCTTCTGCTTTTGTTCCCAGATTCCGTGATAGCAGAAAATCAAAGCACTGAAAGTACTTAAGAAATGTTGTAAAAAAACAATGCAGTCAAGTACCTGTATCTTCTAAACTCTTTCATATGTACACACAAATAAACATATACAACTCTGTTCCTGGTAGATTAGGATACTAAGAAAAATCTTACTTCCACCTCAGATCTTTCTGCATCTTCATTCTGAGAACCAGTATTTACTGACTACCTACTTTGTGTCAGCTGTTGGATTAATGTTTTTAAATGCAGCTTTTCAGTTAAACTTCAAATTATTATAAAGCAGGTATTATTATTCCAATTTCATACACAAAGAAACTGTGACTCAGTTTGGGCAAGTAACTTGCCTCAGACAGTCAGCTTTGAAATGACAGGTCGGGGAATGGATTCCAGCTCCCTTTGGCTCTAATGCTCAACTCTTTCCATTATTCAGTCTGTCTGAAATTCCACCAGCAGAGCTTCTTCTCTGTAGTTTTTATCCCTGTTTCAATGTAATATTCATATGCCTCATAGGAAGGTATTACCAGCCTTTACACTCCCCTGTAAGCAAAGGAAGAGGCCTAAGGGAGGAGAGGAAAGAGCACAGAAAAAAGAGAAACTTTTAAATGGAAAATCCAGGATATTGGGCTGTGTTTTCCTCAAGTTTCAAGGCTTATTTTGTCTTGCTGTAGATGATATTCTAAATGAAGTTTTTTTCCAGCATAGAATGAAATATAAATCTTTTCCCCCCTGTTATAATCAACAACATTTAGAAAATATTCACTTTACTATAAAGTAGTGAAGAGAATCGAGCTGTTTAACAATGGCATATTGAGTCTGTCCCTTATAAAGCAAATGTTGCTTAAAGTTATCTTTAGTTTGTAACCACCATTGTGATTAGGGATGGGGATTTGTGCTCTGTAAGTATTTTCTGTAGCAGACAAGATGAAGGGAGCTCTGGTAAGCATAGTCTGTAGAGAGTTGAACTGCTAACCCGAAGGCCATACTTCTATGGCAGTTCAAGTTCACCAGTAATTCCAAGGGAGAAAAATGAGCAATCACCTCTCAAGTGACTCACAGCCTTGGAAACTCATGGAGGGTTACCTTTGGGTCAGTTCTGATTTGATGGCAATGAGGCAAGATAAAGTATGGTAATTCCCATTTGAATATTAATCTATTCCCCCCCACCCTTGTCATCCTTTTCTTTTTCCAGTGTCCCTGAAATTTCTGTCTTTGGGAGATGGAAGCTATGAAAGACAAAGTAACTAGAAGTAAAATTCTGGGGAGCAAGGATGTCTATTGGAGAGATTTAGGGTGTTTCCACCTGTAATTCTGCCAAGGCAATGTGCCAGAGTTCAGTGTGGTCAACTACTCCAGCCTGTAAGTTAGTTCAAAGAGCAAAGTGCTGGAAAATACTAAATACATATGCTTTAAACACTTAAGAAATTGGCCTGTCAACCAGACACATCATAAAAAAAAAAGTTACTAGTTTATAAAGAGAATCACTTTGCAAAGCCAGCCAGTTTTACCCCAAGCAATACGGACAACTTTTCACTCCAGTTTCCTTAAGTTTCAAGGCTGGCCTCAATTATTCAGTTTTTACATATTGGCATGTAGAACATTTCAAGAATGCCTGGGAAAGCTCCACATTTTATCAATAAGATGCCATTTTTCCATGTGATTTAAGGTTCATGGGAAGAAAAAGGCAAACTCACAAAGAGAAATGTAATAATCATGGAAATCCAGAATTCATCTGGGCATGAGAAATCTCTCCTCTAAAACAAGGGAGGCAGAGCACAAATCAAAAAAAAGAGGATAAAACTTTTATAAGCAATGTTCTTCTATGAAACAAAACAGATGTTAATGGCGCATGACTCCTTCCTTTGTTGGTATAGAATCTAAATAATAGAACAAAAATAAATAAGAAAGATGACTCTGAGTAAAACTATAAAGTAGGAATGATTGTTTTTGAAGTCCTCCACCCACTCAGATGAGCAGGTTTCACTCTCCCCAGCCACTGAACCTCATTTACTCTCCATTCTTGATGCAGAAAGATATCATGTTGGGAAAGACAGTGGGCCGCTGAAAAAGAAGCAGACCATCAAGAGAAGGATTGACCCGGTGACTGCAACAATGGACTTGAGCATGGCAGAGCTCCTGAGGATGGTGCAGAATAGGGCAAGACATAAGTCTGTTGTTCAGAAAGTCACTATGAGTCCTAAAAACTACCTTTTTCTCATTCTTACTCTCAAAAGAGGAGCAAATGAGATGGAGATACCATTTGACCCAGGAATTCCTCTACTGGAAATATACCCT
>NW_006399796.1:6859705-6866353 GCF_000299155.1 Elephantulus edwardii | reverse complement strand
CTCTATGAGGTGGATTGATTCAGTGACTGGCATAATTGGGATGGGAGTGTCAGAGACAATGCGATTGGCACAGGACAGAGCGAAGTTTAGGGCTGTTATACATAGGGTTGCTATGAGTCGCAAGCGACTCAACGGCACATAACAACAACAAACAAAAGGTGGCACACATATACAATGGATATTGTTCAGCTAGTGAAGAAGTGATCTTGATACATGCTACAATACAGAGGAAATCTGAAGGAATTATCCTCAGTGAAATAGTCTATCACAAAACGTAAACATCGCATGACACCACTTATATAAAAGAAAAGGCAAATTCATAAAGACCAAAGTTTATTAGTGGTTAACAGGGGTCCAGGATGAAGAACGGGGAAGGTTAATAATGATAGAAAAAAGATCACATTGATTAAAGTTAGGTGCATAGCTGATTAGTGTAATTGCTGTTAATAACTTGTACACTGGTAAAAAGCCGTGTGCTGAATATATTTACATCAATGGTAAAAAATGAGTAGTTCCTGAGACTGCCTATGTATAATTAAGACCTCACAAGATGTGGTTCCTTGGTTTAGAGGTTAAGATCATGGTTTCATGGAGCATCTCAGTTAACTGGTCTTAAAAAAAATCCCCACACATTTAGAGCCTCTATTCTACGTTCTACTTTGTTATATAGAGTCTAGGGTCTTCAGAGTTTGCAAATGCTCAATCAAAGCATGGCAATTGGTTTTTATCCACTGGAGGCAACAGGGAACGCAGGAGAGTTAGGAACATGGAAGGAGTACATGGACTCATCAGTTGTCTCTTCATGAACAAGTACCATGACTACCATGTCTGCTACAGAACCAGAAGAAGTAGATGGTCTTTGGTTAGAATTGCTAAATTTTTGATCAAAGATTCCATGGGAGAATCCTGACCAGGGAGGGGAAAATGCAAAATTGTTTCACATTTTCTTGATCTCCAGACTTATTGCAGCCATGAGGGCTGTGTTAATTCTTGATATTTTTAGATAATATTAAAAACTTAAACCAAAACAATTTCCTGAAATCTTCTTAAAGTCAAACAATAGTGAAGTTTAACTAGTAAAAAATAGTTTAACCAGTTAAAAAAACCAGTCTGCCTTGGGCATTATGCTCTAGAAACTATCTATATGAGATTAAAGTGACAACAGAAACTCAAAAGATTAAATAGGAAGCTTACGGGCAGTTTATGTTAGTGACTGAGGAACAATTCAGAAAAGAAAGATGAGATGGGTGCACAACTCAAAGAATGGAATCACATGTAACTGAATTGTAGGTGTAAAATGAGATGTATTGGTGTATGTGTTGCTATGTATATTCTTGAGAACAGCAACAACAGAAAGATTGAGGCACTTGAGAACATCAGACAAGATAACTTACTGTAATATAAAGTTAGATCAAGATGCTAATGTGAAGTTAATCTTCCTAGGGCACTCTGATGGCCTCGTGGTAAGAAGCTATGCTGCAATCCTGAAGGCACGCAGTTAAAATACACCAGCTGCTCTGCAGAAGGGTGGACAATCTCTTCCATTGCAATGTACTGCCTCTTGAAAACCCACTGGAGGGTCAGCTAAGGGTTGGTTCTGACTCACTGGTACTCAACAACAACAATAAGGATAAAGGGAGCTCTAGTGGCCTAGTGAGTAAGGAATTGTACTTGCCAACCCAAACATAGGTGGTTTGAATCCACCAACTGCCCCTAAGGAGAAAGATAGAGAATCTCCTCTCTGTGAAAGCCTCTGCAAATCTACTGGTGGGTCAGCTGTGGAGTTGGTTCTGAATCAATCAGAATGAGTCATTGTTCATTGTGTGATGAGAAGAAATACATAGACATTTTAATTGTACAAAAGAAAGCTTATGTTTCACAGTCAGGAAGGAAAATATGTATAAGATCAAATTGTAACAGAAAAAGAATACTACACTACCCAGAAAGAAAGTGTTTAAAGAAGTACAGTGAGGATAGTGAGATGGTATCTCTCACACACTGGTAGAGAGTCATGGGAAAAGAGGAAGATCATTATGGTCATAAGGCCCTGAATGCACTCGATCTCATAAAATCTGATAGGGACACAGTGAATCTAGCAATAGGCTCAAACAAAGAAGCTATCGGTTGGGAACTATTGAGAGGAAACTATTGCAGCACTGGCCAGTGTTTTGTGCTATTGCACATAGAGTTGCTTCAAGTTTGAACTAACTTGACAGTACCTACCAACAACAACACAGAAAAGCTTTCTGCTGAAAACACTAGAATGGCAATCTTCTCCTCGAAGTCTCGTGCCTCTCTGGCATCTAGGAGTTTTCTGCATTCTACATCTGGCAGCTAAAGAGACCCTATGTTGGATGACCTTTCTATGCCCTCTATAAAAGCCTGTGTGGTCTCCAAACTGGCCAGCACACATCCTGACAGGCGTGGGTGCCAATTTCCCACTGTCATGTCTGTTCTCAGGTCTGGGGGCAGGGTTGTACGTAATCTACATATCCAAAAGCACCAGATGTCCTAGTTCTGATGGACTTCCCTTCTCTGATCTAAACACAAAGGTCATGGAGGGCCTAATGTTGGCCTCTGTCCTGATGTTATCCCCTCCAGATGATGGAGTGAGTCAGGAAGGTGTCTTATGTGACCCGTGGGCTCAGGCCAGCCACTCAGCAGTCGTGACTGAGTGAGAACATGCTGTGCTCAGCCTGTTGGCTCCGCTCATGGGAGCACAAAGTATGTGTTACAACAACAAGCACAGAAATCCTGACCACACTCTTCCCTATCTGGAGATCTGTAATAAGAACATTTGAAGTAAATGCATACAATCAAGAAACAGGGCTGTAAGGCAGAAAGTGAAAGGAGTTTCTCATTTATAGCCCAGAGGCGTGGATTCTTTTCTGCTCTGAATTCAGACCCCACACATTTTGGAAGAAAAGGAACAACACAGATGGGAAAAACAGACCAGGCTTGCAAGACCAGCTTGCAGCCCATGCCATACTTAAGAGTTTGGATTTTAATTAGATGGAGAAATGAACTGCACTTTCTTCAGCGTGTGTCAGAAACCTTGTCCAGAATGTGTTATTCTAACTCTTCCACTTCCAAAACTTTGTACTGGAATCTTCTAAACCAGTAAATTTATTCTAAACATGAAGATAAGAAACTGGATTAAATATTTCCCAAAGGAATAAAACTAAAGTTATATTTAAAAATTGATGCCCACCCCTCAACGAGTATGTCTGATTTTATCTTTTACAGTAAATTTTATAACCTTCTTTTCCTAAAATAGCACATTAAAGAGTTCCCACTGGATGGATGCTTCAAATAGTAAGCTATGGAGAGAACAATTGGACTGTCTCCTGTTTGTCAGTACACTGTTTGTCAGCACATCTACTCCCTTGGTTTAATGGAAGGACAAAAATTAGGGAGATCCTCTCATGGGAATCTTTCTATAGTCCTCAAATAATGATTAAACACCAGATAAAGTGCCAACAACTCTTCACTCAGTAAGTTGGGGACACCTGGAACTATGGTTTTTTGTTTGCTTTTGTTTTTTAAATATGGCCCATGCTAGAGCTCAGAGCCTGGAATTCAACTCAAACACAGGTTATAGAAGCAGTGAAGGGAATTTAGTAGCTCTTAGAAATGTGAACATAACCATTGTTTTAGTAGCTACACTAGGGTTAATGTTATAAAGACTACAATCATCTAAGTGTTTAAAGAAAACATGTTATATTTGCAGAGTATGTGTATTTCTGAAAGTGCACCAGTGTTTAATTATTGCTAAAGTCATCTGGGGTTTTTGACACAGATTCTATTTTAGTAAGATAAACTCAACATAACCCAGCCTTGCCAAGAATGAATTCCTAAGGTAGATGACTAAAATAAACCGACAATAAATATTGGCTGTTGGAATGGGAATTATATCTCTGTAATGTAGACACAGCATTAATGAGTCATTTTCAACTAACAGTCTCTCCCAGGGATTATTGAGATGAGGGATCAGGAAAGAAAGAAGTCCTTCTTTATACAGCATAACTGAAGAAGAATAGGAAGCAATCGGGCAAGGGTATTCTTACATCTACTTTTGTTAAGAGAGGTATAGGTCCTGGAATCCAACAGAGGTCAGCTTGGACAGACAGCATTGAGGCAAAAATAACGAACCTCCTTCCTGGAAAGAGGAGGTGACTGATCTGGGACCATTTTCTCTCCTTTCTCTAGAGTCATTATATGTCCCAGGTCCATTTAGCACATCTTACGTGACATGAATTACCTTATCAGACACAGTGGGTGTGGCCATGTTCTTTTGCTGCTTGGAATTAGTGGCCTCATTTGGGCCACCTTTACTTCCTAAAGTAAGATTCTGTCCTTTCAATGGTGCTTTACAACTTCTCTGGTGCACCATAAGGCGGTCTGGGGCAAAGGTCCTGCCACAATTTGGACATGGCACAAGCTGAACTTGACTTGGTCCCTCCTGACTAGACTGTCCAGATGAAAGAGGCTGGGGCTTCTGTGGGAGAGGCCTGCGGAGCTCTCTGGGGAGCCGGTCGTTTTCTATTTTCCATTTTTCCAGGCATTTGGGCTCATGAATAGGAAGGGAGAGAGTGCCAAATTCCCGGCCACAAATGTAGCAGAGGAGAGTCCTTGGTCTGGCTGGAATTCCACTGGGTGCTTTCCTGAGGCTAGTATAATCATGAGAGCTGTTGGGCTTTAGTGTTTTAGGACCCTCATCCTTTGGTTTGCAGCTTCTTTGGTGAACTAGAAGACGGTCTGGCAAGAACGTGCGACCACAGTGTTCGCAGGGCAGCAGCTGAGCCTGGGCGCTCTGGAATGCAGTCTCATTAGCTTCCTGAAGGCTGTAGAATCCACTGCCACTGAGAGGCTGTGGCTTGGAGGGCTCTGGTCTTCTCAGGTGCTTGGGCAACTTGCTGTTTTCAATCCGCCACTTCTCCAAGCACTGAGGTTCATGAATGGAGATTGACTGAGATCCAAACTCACGACCACAGATATAGCATACCCTGAATCCAGGCCTGCGGGATGGGATTACAGGAGGACTAAACTGACTTTCTGACATAATTCTTGTACTTGACCGTCTTGACAATATCACAGTTCCAGGTCTATTTCTTTGAGAGTTTGTCTTTACGTGTTCAGAAAGATTGACACCTTCTGATTCTGGTAGAGTACTAGATTGAGAGTCACTCGAAAGGATGGCTTGGTTGATAAGGAAGGTGGGCTCTTTAGAATGCTGAAATGTCTGTTGCAGTTTGTTGGAAGCCCTCTTCTCTTTTCTTCTTTCCATTAACAAAGAACTCTTTCTCTAGTGCTTGCTGCAATTTCAGACCAGGCACATTCTGGGTTTCTGCTTAGAGGGAATGTTAGTGAGGTTGGCTGTCCTGGGGTCCACAGTGTTGCCAGTTATACCCATAGACCATGACTCAGAACTTCTGCAAGGCAGCAGTCTGGAATGCTTGAAAATCCCCGTTAAACCTTAGATGCTTCCAAGATCTGCAGCAAGAAAACATAAATAAAAAATTTACTACACACACACATACACACACTCCCTCCTTATTCTTTCTCTCAATTTCTCTTCCTCTCGATCTCTTTCACTTTCTCTCTAAACTACAGGCTGATGGTGTTCTAGGTGAATGTTTTTAATTTGGCCTAGTGTTCTGCTTGGCTAGAATAGTAAATACTGTATAAGATTTATCTAGCAAACTGCTGAAATAATTGTAAAGAAAGAAAATTCCCATTATGAATTGCAATGTTACCATATTGAAAGTATTATTTTATAATTGGAACATATCATAGAGCCTTGGCACAAACCAACAAAGGCTGAGACCATTGTGGTGAGGACATCAAAGGGAGAACCAAAACCTGTTAAAATTATATTACTAAAAAACAGCCTCTTATATTCTGTGGAAACTTGCATTACATCAAGGATGCTCAGCATTTTTAGTGTCATGGGGTCTTTTTGGCAATTCCACAAAGCCTAACAATCTTTTATGATAATAATATTATTAAATGCATAAAATAAAAGTTTTACTAATACAAAGGAAATGAAATTTATTAAATAGTATAGTGGTGATATATTTTTCAGTTGTGGTATAGTATTAATTAGACTTCCTGAGTTTTCATGGCTCAGCATCCTAGAGAATAAATTATTCTACTGAGTGACCATTGTAAAGATTATCAGGAATGCACACCCATGTTTATCACAGCTTTGTTCACAATAGCAAGGAGTTGGAAACAACCTAAGTGCCCATCAACAAACGAATAGATAGAGAAGCTGTGATATATTCACACAATTGAATACTATGCTACGTTGAAAAACAAGGAACTCATGCAATATTATTCAAAATGGGTGGCTCTGGAGGACATTATGCTGAGTGAAGTATCTCAGTCACAAAAGGACAAATACTGCATGGTGTCAATATTGTAAAACAGGACTGACCTTGGGCTTGGGGAGAGACTGAGAAAGATGGGTTCAGTAATGTATACTGCACTGAAACAGATGAGGGAGAAAACTGTTTAAAATGGATATGTGATTAGGTATTTTTGTCATGACAAGAGTCTGGAGTGAAGGCTACATGGTGGAGTGGACATGGCGTGGAGGAGGGTTTGTAAAACAATGAAAGAATTTTTCTTTTACTTTTCCAAAAT
>NW_006399796.1:6837131-6859605 GCF_000299155.1 Elephantulus edwardii | reverse complement strand
CTGGGGAGGAGGATAGAGAAAACAGTGCAACAATGAATGAATGAGAACCCAAAATCTCTGTAAATGTTCATTAAAACTAATAAAATTTAATAATAATTTAAAAAAAGAGGAGCAAATGGATTCATTCACACCAAACCATAACGATTAATGAGTTAATATTCTCCCCAGAATCTGACAGAGATTACTTCCTGACAGAGTTGCCTACCAATAATCCCTGGGCCAAATCTCTCAAATGCACAGCATACCTTTTTTAACATATCTGGATGCATAATTTTATAACTAGAAGTTTAAAATTCTTTTGCATATAATGGAGAGTTTTTTGTGGGATATAGAATAATTTTTCTTTGATAATAAGGACAAAAATATTCTTTCTTTACTCTATATGCTTTGAATGTTATGCAGCCATTTTGAACCAAGTTGCACCCATATGACAGCTGATTGGCCTGGGTCCTTGATAATGTTGGAATCACTATATAAGCCTTGGAGTACCCTCCTTTATTTACATGAGGGGGAAACGCCTGCTCATATTTAGCAAATTTTTAGAGGGTCTTTTACTCACAAGATAACAATACTAATTGAGTTGGGTGCTTCGTCTCTTGTATTTTGGACACATTGCCACAGTGGTTTCTGGCAAAGGGCATAAGTGAACAAGGGGCAAACCCTCAATGAGATGAACTGACATAGTGATGAGAGCAATGGGCTCGGACATTGCAACGGTTGTGAAGACAGTGCAGGATGGGACAGTGTTGCCTTCATTGGCCCGCAGGATTGTTGTAACCCAGAACTGACTTGATAGCACAGAGCAGCAACAACAATAACAAATGAGATTTGGCATAGGCCAAAATAAATTCTAATGGTGGTATTTCGAATATTTCAGTATTTTATTTTTCCTTAGTTTGATGAATCATTTTATTTGAGAGAATCTAGATCTACTCATTCAAAATTTCAAAATTGATTTATTGAATATACACTTTGCTTGTAATTTTCTTTCCTTCTTTCCTTCTTTCTTTCTTTCTTTCTCTCTCTCTCTCTCTCCTCTCTCTCTCTCACACACACACACACACACACACACACACACCCCTATCTTGTAAATCACACAGATATACACACACTCCTGGAATGAATTAATCTGAATCTATGTTAATTCACAACATTTCTTCCTATTCCAATTTACTGACTCTATTAAAAAAAACTTTCATTTCTTTATGTGACTTTGTGATTCTGGTACTAGGACTCTGACTATTCTAGTTTTTGCTTCTAGCCTAAATGCTAAGAAAATAAATTCCTGTTCATTAAAGCTGTCACTTGTCTTTCTGTTACATTGTTGTTAGGTGCTATCAAGTCAACTACAGCTCATAGCGGCCTTTATGAACAATAGATCAGAACCTTTTCCTGTTCTGTGCCGAATAGTCATTGTGTTAATCTATCTTGTCAAAGGTATCTTACAGCAGCCATAAATAACCAAGATACAAATTCTAGGCCCTTTCTACCAGACATCACCCAGCCAGTCTGTACCTTTTCCTCATAAGTCTGATTTCTAGCTCCAAGTTTCTCTAAGTCTCTGAATTTTAATAACTCAACCCACCTTTCCCCTTTAGACCTTCAACCCTATTAGCTACCACCTCCCTTGTATAGTCATGTTTTCTTTCCCATGTCATCCTTGTGCAGGGGCCATGCTAATATTCTCTGTATAGTTCCAATTTTAGCACATGTGCTGCTGAAGTGAGCACGGCAATGTTCTGTTTTACACTTGTTACTTACTCAGTCAATAAATTTATTCCTAGTTAACCAATATTTATAGTAAATATCTCTGTTTAAATAACTAAAATTGCTTTTTGTCCCCTGATTGAGACAATCATCCTCAGAATAGAAGTAGTAAAAACTCTACCATGTGTATTTACATATGGCTCTAGTACTACAAGAGATGCAGTTCAAATCTACCAGCTGCTCCATGGACAATCTTCCCTCATGCAATTTATAGCCTCTAAAAACACACTGGAGGTTCAGCATTGAGTTGGTTCTGACTTGATAACACAGAACAATTACTTTGCAGTAAATATAAATAAAATATGTTTTGTAGTGTCTTGGAAAATAACAAGGTATTTATCTTAACATTCAAGCCTTGACTCATTCAGACGCCCCCCAAATCATATTTTTTATAATTTTTACACCATCACCAAGTTTTAATAGCTAGAAAATTTTGCTCTTTCTTTTGCCATTAACTGAATTTAATCACAAGGGGAAGCCTAGCACCCTAAATATATTCGTATTTCCTTATGTTTTACATGGAAAACTCTGATGGCATAATCCATAAGGAGTTTTGTGCTGCTATCCCAAACAGAGCAAAGGAATCACTGCATGATTCAAAATGAGGAAAGGAGAGCATCTGGAAAGTGTCTTATCTCCATACTTTTTCAATCTATATGTGGAGCAGATCATTCAAGAGCCCGGTCTTTATGAGGAGGAATGTGGCATCAGGATTGGAGGAAGACTCATAAACAACCTGTGTTATGGTGATAATACAGCCTTGCTTGCTAAAACTGAGCAAAGCCTGAAGGTGAAGGACTGTAGCAAGCAGTATGGATTAAAGCTCAACAAAGATTCTCAGCACTGGGCCGATTGGCAGAATCATGAAAGATGGAAAAAAGATTGAGATTGTTAACTATTTCAGCTTGATTATTTCCATAATCAACATTTTGGCACTACCAGTCGGAATCAAAAGGCAAATTGCTTTAGGAAAATCTGCCATCAGGGACCTCTCCAGAATGTTACAGAGCAACGATGTCAATCTAGAGACTAAAGTGCACCTGATCCAGGAAGTGGTCTTCACAATTTCTTTTTATGCATCAGAGAGATGGACAATGACCAAAGAGGACAGAAAAAGAATTGATACCTTTGAGTTGTGGTGCTGGAGAAGAGTATTGAACATATATAATGGACTACCAAGAGAACAAACAGGTCTTCCTGGAGAGGATGAAGCCAAGTTGCTCCTTGGAGACAAGAATTTTGAAGCTGAGTCTCACATACTTTGGGGACGTGGCCGAGAGGGACCAGTCCTTGGAGAAAGACATCATATTTGGAAGGGTAGAAGGACAGTTCAGGAGAAGATGACGCTGGATGAAATGAAATGGTATAGTAGCTGGGAGAATGAAGGTAGGTGTGTCAGAATTGAGACTGGCTTAGGATAGAGCAGAGTTCAGAACTAATGTGTATAGGGTGTCTGTGAGTCATGATTGAGTTGATGGCACATAACAACACCAATCTCAATGTTTGAGACTCTCTGGTGCTTTGAATCCACTAATGACTTTACAGAACAAAGATTAGAAATCTCCTCTTATGCAATTTACAGACTTGGAAACCCAATAGAGGGTCAACTATGTGTCTGTTCTGACTTGACAACAATAATAGCAGTATATTTTATATGTCATCCTCTCGTGTTGTCATAAAGCCACTCTTTGAAATAGAGAATCAAAGTAAAGGGATCATATTTGTAAACAAAGACTAGCCCAGAAGAACTGGGAGTTCTTGTCATTTTAGTTAGTTTTTACATTTCCTTTCTGGGTTAAACCTGACTAAATGGTATTCTGAAGCACCTTCAGGTTTTTAATAGTTCTGATGGCAAAGGCCATGTGACATCTACAGGTTAATAATGGTCATGATGGATGGTTTAGGGCAGATGGGGATAACCTTAGAAAAAGTGAGGGCGGAAAGAGAATTTGTTCAAAAAGTCATTTAGTCTGAAACATGAGTTCCAGATAAAAGATAAAAGTGCCATTTTCATGGTTCTTTTGAATATATCACTGAAAAGTTCCTCTTCCTTAGCTTTCTTTACTATGAAGAATTTAATGTCAATAAATATGCTTTTCACCCTCATTCAATTCAATTGTCAAGTATAGGCATAATAATCTATGCTGTTAGACAAACCACAAAAGTAGGAAAAGGGAGAAATGTACTCTGTATACTTCTAAGTAGAACCTTCTGCAAGACTATTTCATGTCATCAAGGCTTATAATATCACCCTATGAAAACTATTGCAGAGCAAGACTATAATTTTCACTCTATATTGAGTATCCAAATCACAGAGTACCCAAGAGTCGTGATGTCACATAGGTAAGACCATATAATTGTAATACTGACATTTTGAGTGTTAGAAAGCGGTTATGAAAACCAGCAGTATGACCACATTAAACCCATTGCAGTCAAATCAATGCCAACTCATAGAGACTCAATAAGAGTAGAATTTCCCCCTGAGGTTTCCAAAGTTTTTAATATATAGAAACTCAAAGGATAAGAGGGGAGAGAAATAGGAGAGATCTGCTACTGAGTAATAAACAGATCTACAAAGAAATTTTATGTGCCAAATTTTTCAAAATTTAGAATAATTCTAATCCAATAAAATAGCTTTATTCCAAAAGCTTCCTCAAGCCTTTAAAGCAATATTCTTTCTGGTGTGGATTGGTGTAAAAACTATTTGCATTGGTTTCCATTGTTTTAAGAAGTGACACAAATTCTGGATCTTTGGTTTCTCTTGATAGGGTAGAACATCTGGCCATGTGACATTCATAGTGATGCCAGTGTTTATGCTACCAAGTTTCTCACCAACATGATTAGTTCATTTATGACTCTTGATTGACCATCAGAAGTATTTGAGTTTGTGATAACTTGTCATCCTGATTTTAAGATATTCCTTCATCTTTTCTTCTCCGTTAAATATTTGGAAGCCATTTCAAGGAACAATTGGTGTCAGGAAACTAAGAATCAAATGAAGTTTTTTCTAAGAGAAATGAGCACTAAAAGCAGACTATAATTAGTAAAAATTCAGAAAATTCATTTTCTAATGAAGCAGAATGAGACTAAAATGCTTAGTTCTAGGGAGCATGGAAATATCCAAGGAGAAAAGGTAAAGTCAGTGACCTGATAAGGAATATTTATGCTTTACCAGAGGGCCATAAGACATGATGCTTCTAATTATGGAGAGCAAAAAAAGTGTTTAGAGCAGCCATGGCAAACAAAACAGAAAAAAAGAAAAATACAGAGAGAAGAAATGTGCTTTGTAGACCATCTGAATCTCTTGGAGTCATGCCCATAATTAGTTATCAAATGACATCATGTACGTTACTCTTCTATTTAACCTAATGGTCTTTGATTTAAGAGTAAGTGATTCCCTGATGAAAAATCTTGGATGACTTTAACTATTAGTCTAAAGAATGAATCAGTCAATAAAAAGAATCATAAACAAGCTATTAACAATATAGCCTATTGTTAGTTTTCCAAGATCTAGTCTGGAAATACTTCATAAGAGAATTATGCTTTCTTTTGGGGATTACAGCACTTGTGCACTTTTGCTCCCTGCCAAATTGACTGCTTTGTCAAGAATCACCTATAAATTAGTACAAACTAAAATTGTGTAAGAGTAGAAAATTAATTCTCAGCCTGGAATGAAATATTCTACAACGCTGGATGATATAGTTAAATGTTCAATTAGTAGATAAAAAGTATATGGTTTGAGTCCATCCAGAGGCTCCGGGTATACAAGCCTGGAGACCTGTTTCCAAGTAGTCACAGCCTCCAAGGCCCCATCAAGCAGTTCTACTCTGCACTTCTGGGATCTCCATGAGATGGAAGTGATTCATTGGCAATTAAACATCTATTTGGATATTTAAGTATCTATTTAACACCAATATCTATTTGAAAATCTGTTTATAATTTGGTACTAAAACATGGATATTTATACATATTTTTCATTTTTTTCCTTTACACAATCAAATTTAGACACACAATACATGTTAGATGTATTCATGATTTTTATTAAATGCATTTAACTGTGCAAAGGAAAATGGGAAAAAGTTTTAGTACCAAATTTTAAAAAGAATTTCAAAAAGGTGCATATATTTACTATAGCGTGAGTCTCTATCTCATGCTGTGTTTTTCCAGAGCTCTTTGTACTTATTGTATATTTACTCTTCTATCTCAAAACACTAATAAGACCTTACTTGATATTTCAAAATGCTAATAATGCCATACTTCTGACATGATCACCAAACAACGTAGTGGTGATCTCAGAAGTGTAGTCATTGAACTAGTGTGTCCAAGTGGAAACAAGCAAAATGGCTAATATATCTGCTCTTGAAAGTGTGTTCTTGGCCAGAATATGTTGGCACACAGAGATGGGCCTCACTGTATGCTGAAGGAAATTTGTCAATCACACCACCCACTCAAGCTGCAGTACTGAATCTGTGCTTCAACTCTGAGGCATCACCCTCCAGGAGGCAATGTCTCCTGGAGCCTGGCTTAAGCTTAAATTGATCGTCATTACCATTCATTACAGACATCAATGCCCTTTGTTAATAAAGCTCTTTCCACCCAGAGCTGTTACAGAGAAGTCAGAAAAGGAGAAGAACCTAAAGGCAGGATGGATTCCTACTGTATGAATGAACGCTGCTCTTCTCTGATAATGCCCACCACCAGCATTTCAGAGTTTCTGTTGACTCTGAAGACTTAGTTTGGTTATACTCAGAACCTAAGATGGTTTTATGAGTGGCATCAGCTTCCTAAACAACATGCCTCCTGAAACGTTATGAACTTTGATAAATGTGAATAGTTGTAGAGGGGATTTAGGCCTTTTGTTCATAGGGTCATTATGAGTTGTGCTCGACTCGAAGGCAATCAACAACAATATATATATATTTGGGTATTTTTTAAAATTCACATTGTGTTTCTTATGACCATTCCCACACATTATGGCTGACAAAATTAATCACCACTGATCCATGTCCCCATCACCCTATCTCCATTCTCTCCACATATTATATCTTATATAAATAAACATCAAAAAGCTATTGTCCACTGTCACCACTTCTTTTCGATATTGTAATGGAAGTGCTGCTAGGGCAATACAAAAAGAGAAGGAAATAAAAGACATCCAGATCAGCAAAGAGATGGTTTGCTATATGCAGAAGATATGATACTGTATGCAAAAAACCCCCAAAGACTCAACAAAAGAACTGTTAGAGCTAGTAGGCCAATTTATTAGAGTGGCAGGATATAAGATCAATATCCAAATATCAGAGGGAATCCTCTACAGTATAAAAGAGAAGTCAGAGAAGGAAACCAAGAAAGAAATAGCATTTACAATAGCCTATCACAAATTGAGATACTTGAAATTGAACCTAACTAGAGATACAAAAGACTTATACAAAGAAAACTACAGAATATTTTTGCAAAACACAATAACTTAAGAAATTGAAAAATGTGCCCTGTTCATGGATAGGAAGACTCAACATTGTGAAAATGACAATCCTACTAAAATCAGTCTACATTTTCAACACAATCCCAGTACTGATACCAAATTCATTTTCAAGGAATTTGACAGGGATATCGTCAAGTTTATTTGGAGAGGAAAGAGACTCCAAATAAGCTAAACACTTCTGAGAAACAAAAATGAAGTGGAAAGGAGAGAGCTCCCTGACCTCAAAACCTACTACACAAAATGGTATTAACAAAAATAGCCTGCTACTGGTAAAATAACAGGCACATAGACCAGTGGAACAGAATTGAGATTCAACAAGGAAATAAAACCTATCAAATGGGGAAATGACAACCTCTTCAAGAAATGATGCTGAAAAAACTGGACTGCTACCTGCAGAAAGCTGAAACACGTCTCACACCGTATACAAAAATCACCTCAAGATGGATCAGAGATTTTAGAGTAAAGCTAAAACCATAAAGTTCATAAGAGACAAACTGGAATCTAGCTTAGAAAGTATAGCTTATGGTATAAAGAGATTGCCAAATACAGACAGAGATGCATAATCTAAAGAGGATAAAATTTATGAATGAGACCTTCTAAAGATTAAATCCCTGGGCACATAAAAAACTTTTTTCCAACAGGGTGAAAAGAAAGCCTACTGACTGGAAACAAACATTTGACATTACCACCTCAGACAGGAGTCTCATAATGAAAGTCTATAGAATACTCCCTGGGCCTCCCCAAGAAAAAGACTGATGATCCAATTTTCACAGAGGAAGATATTTAAATGGCCAACAGACATATGAATAAATGCTTCAAAACACTGGCAATAAGAGAGATGGCATATCAAAACCACGACTAGATACCATCTCACCCCAGTAGCAGTGGCAAAGTTTAACAAGGCAACAAGTAATAAATTTTGGAAAACGTGGAGAGATAGGAATTCTTATACATTGTTGGTGGGATTGTAAAATAGCACAACCACTCTGGAAGACAGTTTGGCACTTATTCAAAAAGCTAAACATAAGAAATTCTATATGACCCAGCTATTTCATTGCTTGGAATATACCCCAAGAAAATAAGAACTGAAGCACAAATGGAAATTTGTACACCAATGTTCATTGCAGCATTATTCACCATGGCAAGAACATGGAAACAGCCCCGATATCTATCAAATTTGTAATTAGGTGGTATTTATAAATTACCACCTAACGTGGGAGGGACTGGAGAGTATTATGCTGAGTGAACTAACTCAATCTTGCAAGGACAAATATATATAAAACCATTATTGTAGAATGAGTATGAGGATCCAAGGGGGGGAGGGGGAGGGGGGAGCAGAAGGGTGAGGATGAGCGGTGTGTGTGTGTGTGTGTGTGTGTGTGTGTGTGTGTGTGTGTGTTAATCACAGCATTGCACTATAGCGTGGAGGAGGGTGAAGAAAATGGGAAGGATCATTTGTGGAAAATGATGTGTTCAAACTTTGTAAATAAATCAGTATAATTTTTTTTTAAAAAAGCTATTGTCATTCCATTCAACATCTCTGAATCTTGTGAACAAAGCTCTTTCACAGACCGAATCTTACAATAACCTTTGTTTTCCCAGGAAATTTTACATAGGGTAATCAAGCCTGAAGAAGATCGCTAAAATAAGTTTTCTGATACTTATCATTCTCCATGTCTTCAAAGTCCAAACAAAAGATGAAATGTGTGGCAACTCTTTGTTTAGAAACCTCTTTGTGTTTGTAGTTTAAAATTTTTGTGGTTCAAAAGTTGTTGAAACTTCCTTCCATTCTGTCCCCAGTAAATACCAGAGAGATAGGAAATCAGTGGAAATATCAAGTTTATAGTTCTGTCCTCATTTAAGTAAAGAAAAAAAACCTGTGTGTTTACTTTTAAGTGACATGTAGAAGTTGAAAGTTTGGGACATAATATGAGAAATAATTCAACTTAAAGTCAATTCAGTGGACACTGAGGAAAACTATAAATTTTCCTATATTTCTTGTCTTCATCAAGCTCTTTCACCACACTTGATGTTCTAGTTCTTTTTGCTTCACTGTTTCCATTGTCTGACTCTCTCCTCTTTGAGTTTAAAACACAACCCAGCACAGTTAGGACAAGAGGTCATTGAGAAGGAAAGGAAGAATGTGGCATCCCATGGATGACTACACTGCCAGTTTTGCTCTGGATTTTCCATTTGGCCAGAGTGATTAATTTGATGCCAATCAAGTCACCACTAACAAAGTATAACTTGCCTATTAAGTACATCCTGGAAAAAGGAGGGTTAGAGGTAAGAAGAAAAGAGGTAGAGTCAAAAGTATTATCAATTGTAGAAGACATCTAATTTCTTAAATGACCTTATATTTTTATTTATTCAAATGATACTTTAATGCCTCTTATAGGCTCATTTCCAGCTAGTTGAGTGCTTCCTTTCACTTGGTGTAGGAGTTGTTTTCATAGTCAGTAAAGCGTATTTATTTATTGAAAAAAGATTCATTGAGCATCTCTGATGTGACTTTCCCCTGGAAAGTAATTCCAAGGCAAATTTTAAATTATCTTACAATAACAAATAGATGTAACATGATCTAGGAGGCATACAAATCCCCTCAGTCAAACCAAAACATCTAGGAAGTATAAAGGCATTGATATTCAGCCATATCGTTTAAAGTAAAAAAAATAAAGATTTAATTATCTGTGATAGATAATTGTTTTTATTGCTTTTGTTAGGTGCTCTTCAGACAGCTCAAAATTACCCTATGAACAGTTATTAAGAACTTTGTCCTAAATTGTGCCATCCTCATAACTCTAACATACTTGAGACCATTGCTGCAAGCACTGTGTCAACCCATCTGATTGAGCATCTTCCAATTCTTTGGATGATGCTCCACTTTTCCAAGTATGATGTCCTTCTCCAGGAAAGAGCCTTTTCTATCAATATACCAAATGAATATGAAATAAAGCTTTCTTATCTTTGCCTCCAAGGAGCACTGTGGCTTTGCCTTCTTCAAGACATACCTGTTTGCTCTTTTGGCAATCCATTGGATATTCAGTACTCTTTCCAAACACCGCAGTTCAAAGATATCAACTCTTCTTCCATCATCCTTACTCACTGTCCAGCTGTTAGGAGCATAGCAAGAAATTGAAAAGACTATGGTCTGAATCAGGAGCATCTTGACGCTCAAACTGTCATTATGCAGCAGAAAGCTGGGCAATGACTAGGGATGATAGAAGAAAAATTGATGCCTTTGAGCTGTGGTGCTGGAGAAGAGTATTGAATATACCATGGATTGCTAGGAGAACAAGCAGGTTCATCCTAAAATGAGTGAAACCAAGCTTCTCCTTGGAGGGAAGGATTCTGAAGCTTCATCTTACATATTCTGGGCAGGTTGCAAGGAGGGACCGGTCCTTGGAGAGGGACATCATGCTTGGAAGTGTAGAAGGACAGCACAGGAGAGGAAGACCCTTGATGAGATGGACTGAATCAGTGAATGGGGTAATGGAAATAGATGTGTCATAGACAATAATGTTGGCTCTGAATAGAACAGAGTTCAGAGCTGTTGAACACAGGGTTGCTGTGAGTCACAAGAAACTTGACAGCACCCAACAACAACAATTTGGAGAGGCCTTTTGACTGTAGACTTTCCCCGTGCAATATATTACCTATCTCCTAACTGCTGGAGAGGCCCTTTGACTGCAGACTTTCCCAGTGCAATATATTTCCTGATCTCCTAACTGCTGGTATCAAGTGTACTGTGGATCTAAGTAAGATGAAGTCATTGACAGTTTCAATCTTTTCTCCATCTATCATGATGTTGCCCAACAGTACAGTGGTGAGAATTTTTGATTACTTGACATTGAGCTGCATCCATATTAAAGGCAGTAATCTTTGATCCTCTGCAGTAAATGTTTCAAGTCCTCCTCACTTTTAGAAAGCAAGGTTTTGTCATCTGCATAGTGAAGATTATTGATGAGTATTCCTCCAAACTAGATGCCACATTCCTCCTCATAGAGTCCAACTTCTTGAATAATTTGCTCAGCATACAGAATAAATAGGTATGGAGGAAGGATACAACCTTAAAACACATCCTTCTTAATTTTAAAGCATGTGCTATTTCTTTGTTCTGTTCACACAACAGCCTCTTGTTTTAGGTATAGGTTTCACACAATTCCCATTCTTCTCAATAACAGACACAATATGTTAAGCACAATTATTCTCTGGTTTCAGCCAGGATCCATCTGACATCAGCAGTGAAATCCCTGGTGCCATGGCCTCTTCTAAATCCTTTTTGAACTTCTGGCAGTTCTCTACGTACTGTTCTAACCATTTTTTAATGATCTTCAGCAGTATTTTGCTTGCACATGATAATAATAACATTGTTCAATAATTTCCATATTTTGTTCAATCTGGGAATGGGGACAAGCATGTATCTCTTCTAATCAGCCATTCAGGTCTTCCAAATTTCCTGGCAAAGACTGATGAGCACGTTCAGGGATAGATAATTTGATATTGTTGTTATTATGTGCTGTCGAGCTACCTGTGACCCATAGCAACTCTATGTACAACAGCCCAAACTCTGCTCTGTCCTGTGTAAATCACACTGTCTCTGACACACCCATCCAGATTACCCCAGTCACTGAATCAATCCACCTTATAGAGGGTCTTTCCCTCCTGCACTGTCCCTCTGCCCTGCCGAGGATGCTGTCCCTCTCCAAGGACCGGTCCCTCCTTACAACATGTCCAAAGTATGTTAGACAGAGCTTCAGAATCCTTGCCTCCAAGGAGCCACCCAGTTTAACCCTTTCCAGGATGAATCTGTTTGTTTTCCTAGCAGTCCATGGTACCCTCAATACTCTTCTCCAGCACCACAGCTCAAAGGAATCAATTCTCCTTCTATTTTCCCTACTCACTGTCCAGATGTCTGATGCATAGCAAGTCATTTCAAAGACCATGGTTTGTATCAGGCACACCTTAGTCTCCAGACTGACATCATTGCTTTTCAGTACTTTGGTGAGGTCTCTGAGCCTTACCCTTAGTGTAAGACTCAAGGGCAACACACTTTTGAGGGGAGAAAAAGGCCAGTAATATGCAACAAAAAGCACCTCAGAAACTTCTTTGCATGACTGCTATCCATGGTTGGCTCATCTTGATGGCAGCCATGCAAGGGAATTCTTTATAGCCTGGAAAAAAAAGAATACTAAAACTACTCAAGTGCAAACACCTTCCATTCTTCATATTATAGTAACAAGAGCGTAAATATTCACATAAACCGTGAAATTATATAATTGATTCTTTCTCTGGCTTAAGTTGGACACTCAACTATTGGGGTTAAGGTAATAGTCCTTAGATTCTGTGTCCTCCTGTGGTCAGTGTGACTTTTCTGTTCATACTTACAGCTCAATCTCTCTTATTCCCTCTCTGTATGTTTTTTTTAAGTATTTTTATTAATTTTCATAAGAATACCTTTCCAGTATATTTCATTCATAAACACTGTATTTTATACAATTATTCATATATATATATATTCTGGTTTTTTATGCTAGTTTATTTTTTATACAGCGCAGGAGCGGAAGGCCCTCTATGAGGTGTATTGATTCAGTGACTGGGGTAATCGGGATGGGAGTGTCAGAGACAGTGCGATTGGCACAGGACAGAGAGGAGTTTAGGGCTGTTGTACATGGGGTCGCTATGAGTCGCAAGCGACTCGACGGCACATAGCAACAACAGCAACAGTTTATTTACAAAATTCAAATACATTGTTTTTCACTCTAGATCTTTCTCATTTCCCTCACCTCCTCACCCATCAAATTGTACCACCTCAAGATTAATCCCTCCCCATCCAACACCCCTGCACATCCTCAACCCTCTGCTTCCATCTTGGATCTCCCCACCTTGGATCTGCATACTCATTCTACAATAATGGTTTAATACAGCATTTGCTCTTCTTTTGGGGTTTTCACATTGATTTTTGCCCTTGCACATTTACATAAACTCCACTGCCATAACCTGACTCTTGGTAACCCCTACTGAGTTTCCAAATGGGAGGAGGCTGCCTCATCTTTTTCCTTCAGAGTGGCCGGTAGACTTGAACCACTAACCTTCCACTTATCAGTAAAACATGTAACCCACATTGCCACTAGGGCTCCTGAATATTTACATAAAGAAGTATTTACTAACAACTTTTTTTCAGAGCTTTTGTTTCAATAAACACTGTTTTCAGATGACTGACTACATTTCTTGCATAACAAAATGTTCTTTTTCTTCCTTTACTAAGTACTCAGGACCACAGTGAGCGTTTAAAACCCAGAGGGGGGTTTAAAGTACTTTATTGATGAAAAGACTCAATTCTAGCTTGGAGTATGAGTGAAAAACACAGTCCCCATCTTGTTGAGTCATTTCCTATTTGGAGTCCTAGCATTTGATGAATCCTCCATCACGTGGTACACAAAGTCCCTGTGTAAATTCTGTTAAGTGACTCCAGGCATTTATTTTACAGGCATTTTTATCCACCTCATATGCAACATGAATATACTATATAAACATGTGCAAAGCAAATATGAAATTGGAACAAATATAAAAGCATTAGGGAACAATTTCATTTTGATACAGGATGAAACTGAGAAGTTTTTCTGCAATGATTACATTACATTTGGAATTTCTAAAGAGGTAGGCAGAAGTAGTCCTATAAGTGCAAATGATTTTATTAACATGATGTATGAGCCCAAAGGAATCATGGAGTGATAAGTGAAAGAGCTTGCTGTTAATGGAAAGATTACTATTCAGGTCCACTCCAAAGTGGTGTGCACGCGCACACACACACACGCGCACGTGCACACACACACACCTAGCAATTTGCTTCTAAAAACTCAGCCATTACAAGTCCTGCAAAACTCACATGAGCCGGAAACAATTCAATGGCAACTGGTTGATAGTAGTATCAGAGACTTGGCATCCCTTGCTGTTTTCCTATATGTTCCCCCATGAAGAAAATCATACTCACTTAGTTGCTTCAGATTGAGTTGTTTAAATCCCTGAGTGATTCATCTCTGCTTATTATTCTGCACCCAGACTTCAATTGTGATCATGTGATCTGCTGGTTATCTAAATATCCCTCAGTTTGTAATGATGCAGTTGATCCTTTGAGTTATTCAGAGAAGTTCTCAGGTACTTAGGCACCTTTGATCCATTGTAGTTTCAACTTAGCACTCTGTTTTAAACTATGCCTTCCCGTATGTTGGAATAGTAATTTGCATCTTGCTGCTTACTTTACAGTTTTAGGTATGCATATATTTTCTTGTTTATTATTTGCTCTTATGGGTACAACACTTGTCTGTCAGTTGTTGTATTGAGGTGACTCGCAGGTTGCTGTGATGCTGAAAGCTATGGTACCAGCAGGGTCACCCATGGTATAGAGGCTTCAGCACAGCTTCCAGATTTAAGACAGTCTAAGAAGCAGCATTTTGTCTAGTGGTGAGGAGCTATGCTACAACCTGAAAGCACATGGTTTGAATCTACTAGGCACTCGGCAGGAGAAAGATGGTCAACTACCTCTAGTGCAATTTACTGACTCTGGAAACTAGTTGGACGTTCAGTTATGGGTCAGTTCTTACTCAATGTTATAAAACAACAATATAAGGAAGTGGGATTGACCATTCACTTCTGGATAATAGGCCATAGAAAACCCTATGAAAAATAGAGAAACACTTTGGGATAGAGCACTAGAGGTAGTTTCCTTATGGCGATGGTGGGCTTGAGTATGTATGCCAGAGATGATGAGAATGTCAGGATAGGGCATGGTTCACTCTTCATAGAGTCGCTATCTAGTCATAGTCGACTTGATGAAATTTAACAACAACAATCCAGATATTAAACTCATGACTCACTGGCACCATCAAGGTGGAGCAGATTCAGAGCTGACCCTCCAGCAAGTTTTTTGAGCTGTAAATTGCATGGGAGGAGACTGCCTATCTTTCAACCATGGAACTATTAGTGGATTCTAACCAGCTACCTTTAGGTTACAAGTGCACCTTTCTACAGGCTATGTAACAAGAGCTCTCTCCAGATGCTAATGTTAATGTTTAGATGGGACAATGGAATATAATTGTTTTATAAGAAATAATACGGAACTATCTCACAACTTTTGCCCAGTATTCCCAAGTTGTTGCATGTATCTGTAGTTCAGTTCTTTCTGATGCTTAGTAATATTTTTTAACAAATATGTATCACACTTGATTTTTATGTGTCCCCTCTCCAGAGGCCTACCTGGTTCTTAAAAGATACACTCACTCACTTGCTTATTGTTATAGATACAAAACCAACTCAGAGCTGGCCCTTCAGACTGCCAGAGAGACGTCATCTTTGCTTTAGAAGAGCAAATCCATATACTTCAATGTTGTTGTTGTTATTGCTAGTGCTGTTGAGTTGAGTACAACTTATAGTGACCTGATGAATATCAAACCCAAACCCTGTTCTATTCTGACACACTTGAACCAGGAGCTGCAGTCACTGTCAGTTCATCTCATTGAGGGTCTTCCTTTCTTTCACTGATCCTCAACATTTCTAAGCATGATGTCTCCTTCCAAGGAATAACATCTCTTAGCAACATACTCAAAGTATGAGAGATAAAACTTCACCATCTTTGCCTCCAAAAAGCACTCTGGCTGTACTTTTCCCTTGACATGCCTGTTTGTTTTATTAGCAGTCCATGAGATACTTGGCACTGTTTCCAACACCACAACTAGAGCTTTGTTTTTGAAAGATAGGTTAAAGTTAAATAGAGAAGCAGGAAAAAAAAGAAAGATTAACAAAGTTAATAAGTTAAAAGCACAATATGCAAAGGTGACAAAAATCTAAGAGAACAAAATGCTTGAAAATTGTGTAGAACTAGTTGTGTTATGGGAGAGATAACTGCATTTATTGTGTGGTATGTATGTGCATACACGTGTAGTTTATATTTGCATATGTTTGTGGAAATTCAAGTATATGAGTAAGGAAGGATGTGTGTACTAAGAGATGGGTATTATTTATAATTATAAATTTTACAAATAATAAATATTTTCGATTATAAATATTATTCCTTATAATTGAGAATCAGTGAAAGGGTATGAGAGCATCACTGAAGAGATACGGGTATAAGTGGATGAGTGTGGGTCATGTAGCTATGAGTGTATATGTGCAGATAGCTATGGATGTGTAATTAGATAAAAATTGATGAGTGCTTGTGAATGTGTATGGATGTATGTATCTGTATGTTGGGTTTATGGGGGCCACTGAGCACAGATGGCAAGACCATATAGTTTTGAGTGCACCTACGATCTTACTAATAGGCATAAGTAGATAGTTGTAGATGTCTCTTTTAGTATGAGTGGTTGAATGTGAATTGAGTCTGGGAAAGATCGTATATGTGCGTATGAATTGTTGTGGTGTGCCATAGAATCAGAACTGACTCATAGCTTACCCTAGAGCGTGTTTGCACAGGCTACAACATTGTACAGGAGGAAATTGCCTACCTTCCTCCTTCAGAGCACCTGGTGGACTGGAATGACCTGCCTTTGGGTTGGCAGTGCAATTCCTTATCCACTGTATAAATGGTTCAAATGAGTATACAGATAGCTGTGAATGGATAACTATGAGTGTCGGAGTATGAGTGAGTAGATGTGTAGATGGGTGAGTGTGTGTCTAGATGAGTGAAGATGGGTGTGAGTGTTTGGGATATTAGGCCTGTATGAGTTTGTGGAGGTATGTGTGAATGTAGAGGGGTCATGAGCTTTGGATGATATGAAAGAAAAAATATAGTAAATGATGGAAGTAACTCAGAAGATAAACTGGAGATAAATAATAAAAGATGCATAGCTGCTCTCTGTTGACTCTTTGCTGATGAGATCACCTTACTTGCTAAAACTGAGGAGAACTTAAAGCATTTGCTGCAGAAGATCAAGGAATTTCTTTTTCAGTTGAACTAAAAGTCTCATGGGTGATAAAATCTGGGGGGTATCAACATTTAACAATAAAGGATTAAGTAAAAGAAAACCATTTCCTAAGATTCTCCATTACAGATTTGTATCTAAAAGCAAACTTTAAGTAAATAAATAAATTTCTCTAGTTAACAAAAAACGTAACTTCCACCAAACTTCTTTAGGCTATGTATACTACATGAGACAAAACTTGTATGTTCATTTCCAATTCAGGAATTCTTCTTAGAGTTGGTTCCACACAGTTGCCTCCACGCCTTCATCTTATGTTACTAGAAACAGACATAGGTTTGAAAGTTTTTGTTAGAAACTCTAACAAGTATTCTTGGTTTATATAGTGAATTTTGTTTGCAGAATCTTATTACATTTAGACAAAGCTTCAAGAATAAATAATTTATCTCCAAAAGGATCTTCCTGTTAGATACCAACGTCATTCTCTTCCCATTTTTATATATCATGAGATCGCATCACCTAGATCCTAATCTTGATTGTGCTATCACACTAGAGGGAAAAGTCCAAGTTCAAGTCTGTGAAATCCATTGGTAAAGTTTAACATTCTATTAAAAAAACAACAACAAAAAATAACCCTATAGTAAACCCTCACTCACTTTATTAGTCTCCCCTTCAAAGAGCTGTGTTGTTATGCCCTGTCTAGTTGGAACCAACTCATAGCTGCTCTCATTGTTGATGTCAGAAGGATCTTGGCTAAATGTCAAGTACCAGAAGGACGTCTATTTGTGTTTTAATACAGAGGCTTTTGACTCTGTGGATCGCAACCATTGTTGCTAACATTAAGAAGAATGGGAATCCTAGCACACTTGATTGTGTTTCCCTATGGAAAACCTATACCTAGATCAAGAAGCTAAGGTACAAACACAGCAAGAAAACTTTTTTGATATATATGCTGAACAGAGCCTCATTCAAGAGGCTGGACTTTATGAAGAAGAATGTGGCATTACATTAGGATTGGAGGAAGACTCATCAACAACCTCCATTGTACCTATGCCACCACCTTATTCCGAAAACTGAGGAGAACCTGAAGCATTTGCTGTAGAAGATCAAGGAATGAAGCCTTCAATATGGATTGCAGAGGAATGTTTCAAAGTGCATAATCCAATGGTGACTGTTTTATAAAACACAATGTAATGTATGTGAATGATTGTATGAAACATAATGTCAGTGGAGAAAAGTATGAAACACACACACGTACACACACACAAACTACTACATAAATTAATGAAATACAATGTATATGACTAATTATACATTTATCAATAAAAAAGGGAGAAAGATTTAAAAAAAGAAAAAAAGGATCATAACCATTGTGTCAATAGGCAACATCACAATAGATGGAGATATAATCGAGGTTGTTACCTATTTCATCTTGCTTTGGTCCCCAATCAACACTCTTGGTATCAGCTGTCAGAAAATCAAAAGACAAGTTGCATCGAGAAAATCCACTGTCAAGGACTTCTCCAGAATGCTCAAGAGCAATGATGTCAGTCTAGAGACTAAGGTGCACCTGATCCAGGACATGTTATGTAAGAGCAGGACATTTAATAAGGATGACAGAAGAATCAAATGCTTTAAGTTGTGATGATGGAGAAGAATATTGAACATACCATAAACTGCAAGGGAACCAACAGATCTGTCCTAGAGAAGGTGAAGTCAGGTTGCTTCTTAGAGGCAAGGATAATGAAGCTCTGTCTCACATACTTTGAGCATGTTGCCAAGAGGTATCAATCTTTAGAGAAGGACATCATGCTTGGGTGGGTAGAGGGTTAGCACAAGAGAGGAAGATTCTGGATGAAACGGATTGCCACAGTGACTATGGCAATAGGGTCACGTGTTTCAGAGATTGTGAGGTTAGCTCAGTATAGGGCTCAGGTTAGTTCAGAACCATTGTTCATAGGGTCGCTATGAGTTATAGTAGACTCAGCAGTACATCACAACAGCAACAACTCTAAAAAATTTGTTTGCAAACTCTTTCTGTTAATTAAGAACAAGGTTCAGACCTTGGCTCCAAATTGCATGTCAGTTATAGAATCTCCAGTGAGGCATCTCTGTGTTTCAGTTTTATCAGATTGTGACCTATGTCACATAGTTCTTGTGAGGAGAGGGTTAAAATTAAGATGAAATGCTTAACACATTGTCTGGCATATGCTAGTATGATATCACATGTGCTTTTAAAATCTGTCTTCTTCCACATAGTTTAGTTTTAAAAATCCATCAAACCAGAAAATGTAATTAGGAGACCAACTATAGACTTTTGAAATTGTTTTCCTTTTATTAAAATATTCTCAGGAATTTCAAAGTTTTCTTTCTCCAGCTAACTAAAATCAGACCCTACTATTTACATTTTATTAAGAGACATTTCAAGCAGCACTCCTGAAAAGGAAAGAAATACTGAATAGTTATGAGAAATATGAGCACATTTTCTAAAATTACTGAATGAAGTCAATATGACTTATTTTAACCATATTGCTTGTTATATCCATAGCCCCTTCGAAGGAAATTTGACCCCTTCCAGTTAATTGGACTTGGAGTCACACCTTCTGTAATTTTCTATTCACCTACTCATCTCAACCTAAGTTGACTGGCTCAGAACTTGGCCCTGGGCATGATGTAGTCAAGTCATAATCTACACTATGACTTATGGTATGTTCTGACGTAAAATGATTAACTAGCCCAATCAGAACACTTTTTTTGTAAAATAATAATAGCTAGAAATGGTTTCTGAAATAAAGATGATGCCTAGAAAGATGCAAAGTTGACTAGTAGAATAAATGTCATGACAAACAGACCATGCATAGCTGAAGATAGACTAGAAAGTCAGAGTGTGACTCTAGGTCGAGTAGGCAGTAGGGGCAGGTTAGGGTCAGATCCTAGGGTGAAAATCCAATAAACTCCTGCAGATGCTAAAAACCAGAGTTGTTGCATGAACAGAAAGTGGTGGAGTTTTCATTTCTTTCTATTTTATCCAATGTCTAGAGAATAGCTACTCTCCCATTACTTAGTACTATTTCTATTAGACGATTTCTATTTTTTCCTTCTTCAGAATAGGATTGTTTTGTTGTTTTTATTTAAGCCTCCTCCAGGAGGACATATGCATTTAAGGCAAAACCCTTGACTCCATTTTGGAGACTGGGTGAAGCAACTGGACTCTTTAAGGTGGGCTCTCTTGTTTTGGTTGAGGGTCATTGTGGAAGGTTTAGTTGTTTGGAGATCTATCTATCTACCTACCTATCTATCTATCTATCTATCTATCTATCATCTTGTTTAAAGTCAACAAGACCTCTTGGAGGGCCCTTATATTTTAAAACTTGGAGCCAAGGGATTATATTTTAATCTCTTGTTACTATATTTTGGAGAAACATTCTTCTAAGTCATATAGTATTCTACTGTCAATTTGCTATGCTGAGGTTATCTGGGTTTGCTGTGATGCTGAACCTTGTACCCTTGGGGTCTCAAATGCCATAATGGCTGCCATAGTGGTCTGTGTTTGCTGGAGCTTCCAGTTTTAAGACAGGTTTGAAAGCAGGAACGGAACCCACTTCCTAAATCACATGCCTCTGGAAACTCTAGGAACTTGCAGAATGATAGTTATAGGAAGGCCTCAGGACTTTGGTTCATAGAGTCTCTATGAGTCATGAGTAACTTGACGGCAGTCAACAACAACAATAGTTGTAATTTGATGATCATAGAGTTTTACTATGGACAGACACCTTTTGTTCCCTTCTCCCAAAAAGAGATGCAGGGTATCATCTCCAGATCTGCTGGAACTTTTGAAACAATTAAAAAGATTAAGACTTAAAAATCAACATAAATTAAAATTACTCAATACAATACTTTAAAAATAAAAGCCTTGGTTGAGAAGCCCTTCTGACTTTCTCCTAGATTCTGACACTTTTATGAAGAATGATTAATTGATTATTTTGGTGCCTGAAGGAGAGAACAGAGTCTACTGGACTTTTGGCTAAGAATTCTCTGGAACAGATAGTTCCTGTGTTTCTTGAGGCTGATTGTTAGATTCTCCCTGTGTTTCCATGCACACATGCCATTTTAATGAATGCCCCAAGTATCTGAGGACATTTGGGTTGCTCTGCCAGGTAAGCAGAAGGGCCTGACTGGAATTGGATTTACCCAATAATTCATTCAACTCAGGATGTTGCTCCTGGCAGTGGAGCTCAGAAAGGATATTTTGTGACAATTTTTTAGTTCCCATCATTAACTCCACTTTATCTATGTGAGACACATAATAAAGACGTAATTCTATTAAAGTTATAAATCTAGAGATCACAGATGCCAATGTTTCTTAGATACATTATTATCATATTATTGTTAGGTGCCAACACCATAATTCAGATTGATCCTATGAACAACAGATCTAAATTTTTTCCTATCTTTTACCATCTTCTTCATATCCACCATGTTCCAGCCTCTTGTACAGGGCATCAGGATTGATCTTGTGGCATTAGAATTGGAGGGTGACTCGTCAATAACCTGCATTATGCAGACTACACAACTTTGATTGCTAAAAGTGAGGTGGGCTTGAAGCACTTGGTGCAGAAGATTAAGGAATGAAGCCTTCTGTGTGGATTGCATCTCAATGTCAAGAAAACAAAGATTCTTACCACTGGACTGAAAGACAACATCATGATGGATGGAGAGGAGAGTGAAACAATCAACAGCTTCATCTTGCTTGGATCCACAGTTGAAACACCTGGTACCAGGACCTCTCCAAATTATTGAGAAAAAATGATGTCAGTTTGAGGACTAAGGTGAATCTGATTCAGGCCATAGTCTTTCAGATCACTTGCTATGCATCTGAGTACTGGACAATGATTAAGGATGACAGAAAAAGAATTGATGCCTTTGAACTGTGATGTTTTAGAGAGCACTGAACATCTTATGAATGGCCAAGAGAACAAACAGATATGTCTTGGAGAGGGTGCAGCCCAAGTGCTCTTTGGAGGCAAGAATGATGAAGCTTCACCTCACACAACTGGGGTATGTTGCTAGTAGATGCTATTCCTTGGAGATGAACATGATGCTGGGAAGGGTGAAGGGTCAGCAAAGAAGTGGAAGACCTTCAACCAGGTGGATTGACATGGTGACTGCTGCAACTGGCTCTTGTGTGTCAGGAAGTGTGAGGATGGCACCGGAGTGAACAGGGTTCAGATCTGTCAATCATAGGGTCAACACTTGACTTGACAGCATCTAACAACAACAGAAACCACCAGCTCCTTGTTAAAGTCAC
>NW_006399796.1:6823898-6835785 GCF_000299155.1 Elephantulus edwardii | reverse complement strand
CATGATGTAACCTAACAGGCTAGTTGTTTATTTCCTTATGTTGAAGTGTAATTCATATTGACCTTCTGAAGAAAGTGTTTCAAGTCTCTTCACTTTCAAATCTTCAGTTTCCAGTCTCTTCACAACAATTAGGCAAGATTGTTGTCAGCTGCATAACTTAGGTTGCTGTGTCTTCCTTCAGTCCTGATGTCATATTTTTCTTATATAGTCCAGCTTCTCAGATTATTTACTCAGCATGCAGATTGAATAGATATAGAGAAGGGCTATAATCTTGATACACACTTTTCCTGATGTTAAACAGTGCAGTGTTCCCTTGCTCTGTTTAGACAACTGCTTCTTGGTATATGCACAGGTTTCACGTAAGCACAACTAAATGTTCTAGAATGTTCATTCTTAGTTCTGGCCATAATTTATAATGATATGCACAGTCAAATGCCTTTCCACAGGCAATATAGTACAAGTAAACATTTTCTGATATTCTCTGTTTTCAACCAAGGTCCATTTGAAATTTGCAACAACGTCGTTTGTTCCAGAGGGTTTTTTTCTGAATTTTCTACCATGTTATTGCTCTTGTTATGTGCCACTGAGTCACTTGCAGCTCATAGCAACCCTATGTACAACAGCTCTGAGCCTGCTCTATCTTGAGCCAACTCCATTGTTTCTGACACAACTAGCCCCATTTCCGCAGTCACTGAGTCAATCCATCTCATCCAGATTCTTCTTCTTTTGCGCTGTTCCTCTACCTTACCAAGCATGATATTCCTCTCCAAGGTATGTCAGACAGAGTTACAAAATCCTTGCCTCTAAGGAGCAGCCTGATTTCACCATTTCCAGGACAAACAAGTTTGTTCTCTTAGCAGTCCGTGGTAAGTTTAATACTCTTCTCCAGCACCACAACTCAAAGACATCAATTCTTCTTCTATTATCAAAAGTCATTGTCAAGCTCTCTGATGTACAGCAAATAATTGTGAAGACAATGGTCTGGATTTAGTGCACCTTAGTCTCTAGATATATCATTGCTCTTCAGTACTCTGGAGAGGTCCCTGACAGCAGATTGTCCCAATAAAGTATTTTTTTTAATGTCCTGACCTCTGGTACCAAATGTGTTGACTGTGGAGCCAAGTAAGCTGAAGCTATTAAAAATCTCAATCTCTTCACTGTCTATCATGATGCTTCCAATTGGCCCAGTGGTGAAAATCTTTGTTTTCTTGATATTGAGCTTCAATCCATATTGAAAGCTTCAGTCCTTGACCTTCTACAGCAAATGCCTCATGTATTCTCAGTTTCAACAAGCAAGGTTGTGTCATCTGCAAGCTTCTCTGAAGGAATTGGCAAAACACAAGGCCCCAGGATTTGACAACATACAAATTGATGTATTTCAACAAACAGACACTGCCCTGGGCATGCTCACCAAGTTGTGCCAAGAAATCTGGGGGAAAGCCACTTGGCCAACTGATTGGAAAGGATCCATATTTGTTTCTATTCCAGAAAAAGATGACCCATCACTGTGGAAATTATCAAATAATATCATTAATATCACATGGAAGCAAGATCTTATTGAAAATTATGCAGAAATGACTGGAACAGCACATCAGCAGAGAACTGCCAGGTGTAGAGGCTGAGTTCAGAAGAGGTCACTGTACTAGGGATATTATTGCTAATATTAGATGGATCTTGGCTGAAAGCAGGGAGTACCAGAGGAATGTCTATCTGTGTTTCATTGACTATGCAAAGGTATTTGTGTGGATCATGAAAAACTGTGGCTGACTCTTAGAAGAATGGGAATCCCAGAACACTTCATTATGTTTATATGAAACCTATACTTGGACCTGGAGGCAGTTTTCAGAATAGCATAAGGAAACACTGTATGGTTTAAAATCAGAAAAGATGTACACCAGGGTTGTATCCTGTCTCCATACCTTTTAAATCTATATATGGAATAGATCATCTGAGAGGTTAGGCTCTATGAGGAGGAATGTGACATCAGGATTGAAGAAAGACTCATCAACAAACTGTGTTATGCAGATGACATAATCTTATCACCATAAATTATTAAAATGATGAGTTTCAACTACTAATTTAAATTTACTTACATCAGCAACCAATAACAGCACCAATCAAGTAATCAAAAGACATATGTCATTGGTATTATTTTTTGTCAAAGACCTCTAAGAATGTTAAAGATGGAGGATATCAATTTAAACACACAAGTGCGTCTGATCTAAGCTGTGGTATTTTCAATTCATTCTTACATATCTGAATGTAGGTCAATGGATAAGAATTAAAGGAGACTTGATGTCTTTTCCATGTTGGAGAAGAGTATTGAATATCCCATTGGCTTACAAGAGAACAAAAAAGTTTATCTTAGAGGACGTCCAACTAGGATTCTCCTTAGAGACAAAATGGTGACATTTTATCTCATATATTTTGTGAATGTTGTCAAGAGACACCAGTCCTTAATAAAAGACATCATGCAAAAAAAAAAAAAAAAAGAAAGAAATAGAGTCAGAGAAAGACAGGAAAAGATCCTTAAGAACTTGGATTGACATATTGTTGTTGTTGTTATTGTTGACTGTCTTCGAGTAGACCATGACTCATAGCGACCCTATAAACAAAAGGCTTGAAGCCCCTCTACAACTATTGACATTTATCAAAGTTCATAGAGTTTCTGGAGGCATGTTACTTAGGAAGTGGATGCACTCCTGCTTTCAAACCTTCAATAGTATGCTATTGGATTGGCATAATGACTGTAACAATGGGGTGAAGCAGGTGGAGATGGTGAGGACAGCACAAAACAGAGCATGGCTTGGATCTGTCATTCATTAGGTCGCTGTGAGTTAGGCGTGACTCAGCAGCACCTAACAATTTCACCTGTGTTGTTTTCCTGGAATTGGTTTTGGATTTCCCAACTCTTTTATGGGGTTTTCACAGAATTTTACCATGAAACAGGCAAGAAGAACAATCTCTCCCTCTGCACTTCTGCCCAACAGCACTGTATACAAAACTACACTATTAGCAGACAAATGTTGCAGATAATGCATAAGCTAGTTTAATAGTCTTTCCTTTTCCTGTCTTGAAAAATAACTAGCTAACCTCGAGTGGAATGGTGTAAAAGAACAGATGAGATGTATTTGGACAAGTCCTCATTTGCTTTTAATGGCTTTAACAATTTCTCAATGTTTTTCTCTTTGTCATTCACTGTCCTTTCTTTCCAGATGTCTTCCTTTAAAATTTTGTAAGCTAAGTTTTGTTTACTCCATAATGTTCTTGTTTTCTAATTCTTCAAATACCAAGGCATTCTTAAATAAAGTTATCATACGTAAAATATACATAAGATAGGTTGCAACATCTCAAGACACTATGGAAAATGCATGCATGTGTGGGACTGTTGCATAATTGTCATACTGTGATTTCAAGTTATGAATCTCAACTCTTTTGTAAGGGTCAAGTAATAAATCACAAATTAGAATATTAACAATGAAATAAAGTCAGTATCAAACACATTATTAAGTTTGTTGTAAGTAATAATTAAGACAATTTAATAAAGGAAAGCAATGAATCATGTGGTTTTAAGAGATTTTAGGTAGAAGAGCATTGTGGGCTGCTTATCAATATGCTTCTCATGGCAGTCTCTAGAGAAAATACTTTGGAAACTTTTTATCACTCATAATTGCCCCAATAGCTAAAATAATTAAACTCAACTCGACACAGTATTTTACAGAAAAAAATAGGCTAACTGAAGAGGGAAATCTGGTTTAAATTTTTCTGATTAAAATATTATGTGTTTCATGTATGAAATGGTTGACTGGGAACTGCACAGATAAAGCAAGCCAAGATTTGTTTTATTATAATATTGCTCAATCATTTTTTGTTTTTGAAAGGAAATACCATCAACTGATTAAAGTTATGTAAATATTAACCTTTTCATCAGTAGATCTTAAAATAAGCCATAAAATAAATAGTCCTTCAAGAAATAAATGTATATTTTCAGAATTTCAATGAATATATGCACTCTTCTAGCAAGAAGCTGCAATTTTATTAGCTCTTTTTATTACTATCTCATTGAGTAATTTGCTTCTAATCACTCACACACAGAGAGTCAGGGGGATGATGTATCTATAATCATTCTCATAGTTTTTATTTATAAATTAATCTATGACAGGTTACAGGCTCCCTCTGACCTAATTGATTTATAATATACATGTTGCAAAGTGGGACCAGTCTTTGAAGAGGGACATCGTACTTGAAAGGAAGACCCTCGATGAGATGTATTGATTCAGTCCCTGCGATAAGGGGGGTTGGTGTTTTGGAAACAATAAGATTGGCAAGGTGTAGAGCAGGGTTTAAGCCTGTTGTACAGGGTCACTATGAATTGCAGGCAACTCGGCGGCACAGAACAAAAACAACTGTTTAAAACTAGGTCATATGGCACTAATAAGAAATGACTGAAAATCACATTGATATATGCACATCAATGTTTATTATTCACAATAGCAAAGGGATGGGAGCAAACCAAGTGTCCAACAAGAAATGAATGGATAGAAAAACTATGGTAGAATCATACAGTGGAATACTATACAATACTGAAAAAAGATTAAGTAATGAATACTGCATTGGAATAGATGAAGGAAAGAACTGTTTAAAAGGAATATATGATTAGGCATCATTTGCATGACAACAGACCAGAATAAGGGTTGCATAGCAAAGTGGACTGGGGCAGGGGCAGGGGAGAGTGGAAATTAAGCAACAATTAATGAATTTGGGTGTTGTTTATTTTTTTAAAGTGAACTAGCGGTAGGGAGGGGGGAAAATGTGCAACAATGAATGAATGAATCCAGCTTTTCTGTAAACTTTTGTTAAAATCACAATAAAAAAAGAAAAAACTCATTGAAAATTAAATTCTGAAAAAAGTAGATGTAACAACATGTCTAGAGAAAGCAATCATAAAAGGATAAACAATGTATTACATCATTATTTATATCATCATTATAATGTTATTATAGGGTAGAGAAGAGTTTACGTATACCATCATTCTTGGATGATTGTCAAGGATTATAAGGGAGAGAGACAGGAGTAGAAATTCTAAATAGATAAGAGATACACAATATGCTGAGGGGAGGGAATGATAATATACAATAAGGGAGTGACCTATATAAATATCATTAATGAAAGAGAAGACAGAGAGAAGTAAATACAAAAGAAATATAGCCAATGACAAGACGTATAGACAAGCAGGCAATATGCATAGATACAGTTGAAAAGTACTACACCTTTGAACATACAGAGATCTGGCAGATGATATTTCTATATTTGTGTAGTATATGAACATAATACACATACTATACAAAGTGTAAATGCATTTATGTATTCATTAGTAGCAGATCTAACTTCTACTTGTAAACTTTTAGTGTGGTAAGAAGTTACCAACCCAAAGACATGCAATTTGAATCCACCAGCTGTTCTAAGGAAGAAGATGGGAAATTTTCTCTTGTGTAATTAACGGTCTCTGAAAACCCACTAGATGATCAGCTATAGGTCAGTTTCAATTTGATAGTACACAACTATAATAACAATGATGAAGCTCCCCAAAAGAATGAGTTGGTGGTCCTTGAGACTTGGGACCAAAGTCTTGAGAGACACTAAGATCAACAGACATAACACAGTCCACAAAGACAGTGATCTACATCTTACTTTGCTGAGTATGGATGTGGGGTCTTGATAAGTTTCTAGCAGCCATCCAAGGTCTCTTCCTATAAAACACAAAAAAGGGGGGGAAGCTAAAATTCATAGAGATAATTAACTCAAAGGGCTAAGGGCCAATACAAATCTCAGCTTCTTTGACAATGACACCACAAGATGGTGCTCGGCTACTACCATTGAATGTAAGGAGCAAAACAGAAGATCCTGGAACAAGTTAGCGAAAATGTGAAACAAAACTAAAAGCCTAAGAAAGGTCAGGTTTATTGATCCAATAGAAACAATTGAATCTCCAAGACTACAGCCTTTAATCACTCTTTAAATCTTGAAAGTAACTGCTCTCTGTAGCTCAACTTTTAGACAACCAACAAACAGGCTTAGACTCAACAAAGTTTAACTCATAGCTATCGAGTTGGAACCCTTCAGAGAATTTCTATACATTTTATGGGAATAGACTGTTCATCTTCTTCCCTTAGACCCAGTGGTGGACTTGAACAACCTGAAATGCAACACTTTTGGGTTAGTAGTCCAATTCCCTGTCTGTAGACTATTCCAGCAGAACTCCCTAACGTACTTATAATGTAATCAGTAACACCAAGAAGTCACTCATAATTTAGAGTAACCGACCATATGAGATCAAAAGAGCAGCACTTGCCCAAGGATAAATCCTTAAGAGCAGAAAGAGGTAGGATAGAAGGATTACTGGAAATGCAAATTACAAAGAGAAAGGAAGAAATGTATTTTTGGTATTGCAATTAATATTATTAGTAAAATATGTATGAATTTTTAGTGCAAACCCAATATGTTTTTACTCATATCACAATAAAATCACCAATAAAATAATTGTTGCTTTCAGAATAAAATATTATACTTTTGGATGGGAGTGAAGATTCTTTCTCTAATAAGTTATTTTTACCTATCTCAAAACATCTTTATCTCTTCTTTTGTTTCTTGCTCATTTCACAGTAATTTTAATAAAATAATCTCTTGATACTATCTTTTGACCTAGAACAAACCACACAAGTGGTAAGGCCAGACTGAGAGGAGAATGAAATCATTTCCCCTTGACCTAACTCCCTAAATTCTCAATTTTATTGTAAGCTTATAAAATGAGGAGTTGGGGAGGAAAGAGAAAGAGAAGATGTAAAAGGTACTAGTCCACACTATAGGGGGAAATATTTAGTATCATTCAGGTTCTATAGAGCTCTAGTGGCCTAGTGAGAAGAAGTGTACTGCATTCCCAAAGGCATGCAGTTCAAATCCACTAATTTCTGGGAGGTAAAAGAACAGTCAGTCTTCTCCCATGTGGTTTACTGCCTCTGAAAACTCACTGGAGGGTCAGCTATGAGTCAGTCCTGACTTTACAGCACACAACAACAAAAGACCCTATATAATCGTCTCTGAATGATTTGATAGAAAATCAAGCATGATCCTCCTCTAGTTGTTAACAGAGAAAGAGAGGAAGACCTTTAACAAGGTGTATTGGCACAGTTACTATAACAATGGACTCAAGTTACCAGAGATAATGAGGTAGCACAGGACAGAGCAAGGTTCAGATCTGTTGTTCAGAGAGTGACTAAGTCAGACAATTTGATGGTACCTAAACTATAGGCCATGTGTTATAAATGGATTGCCATGTGTCACATATGGGTTGAAGCTCATCATCAAGAAGACAAAGATTCTCACCACTGGGCCAGTTGGCAGCATCATGATAGCTGGGGAAGACTGATATTGTTAACAGTTTCAACTTGCTTGGCTCCACAATCAACACTCTTGGCACTAGCAGTAGGAAAATCTAAAGACAAATTGCACTGGGAAGTCTGCTGTTAGAAACATCTCCAAAGTCCTAAAGAGTAATGATATCAGTCTAGGGACTGATGTGTACCTGATCAAGACCATAGCCTTCACAATTACTTTCTATCTATCAGAGAGATGATATTGATTAATGGTGACAAAAGGAGAATCAATGCCTTTGAGTTGTGCTGCTGAAGAATATTAAACATACCATGGACTGCCAAGAGAACAGGTCTGTCCAGGAGAGGGTGAAACCAAGTTTTTCCTTCTTGTTGTTATTGATTGTTTTCTAGTTGAGCATGACTCATAGAGACCCTATTAAAAAAAAAATACAGGCCTGAAACCCCTCTACAACTATCTACATTTATCAGTCCATAGAGTTTTTGGAGGCAAATTGTTTAGCAGGTGGATGCCACTCCTGCTTTCAAACCTGTTATAGAATGTTATTGGCTGCATCACCTACGATGAATAAATTCAAGCCATGAGCCACAAATTTCTCCTTAGAGGCAAGGAATTTGAAGCTCTATCTCATAATACTTTTAGCATGAGGCCAGGAGTGACCAGTCCTTGGAGAAGTGTGCCATGCTTGTGAGGATAGAGGGACAACATAGGAAATGAAGACCCCAGATGAGATAGTTTGACACAGTAATTAGGGTAATGGGGGTAGGTAATGGGTTGGAGTCAGTGAGACTGGCGCAGGATAGGACAGGGTTCAGAGCTATTGTACATAGGGTCACTATGAATGGCAGGCAACTCAATGGCACATACAACAACAACAAATTTATATGTGTTGATTGCCCATTTTTTCTCCCTTGGAGTACTTGGTAGAATCAAACTGTGTGCTTTTGAAATAGCAGTGCAGTTCCTTACCACTAGGCCACCAGAGCTCATGTTACATCATATGAGAGATTACTCATTTTTCTCCCTCAGAGCTACTGGTGGATTTAAAGTACCTGCTTTTGGATTTGCAGTGCAACTCCTTACCATCTAGGCCACCACATTGAGATTGCTAACAGCTTCAGTTTTCTTGGTTCTGTAATCAACACTCTTGGTACCAGCAATCAGGAAATCAAAAGACAAATTGCATGGGGAAACTCTACTGTCAGAGACCTCTCCAGAGTACTGAAGAGCAATGATGTCAATCTAGAGACTAGTCTGATCCAACCATGATCCTCACAATTACTTACTATGCATCAAAAAGCTGGACAATGACTAAGGACAACAGGACAATAATCAATGCCTTTGAGTTGGGGTGCTAGAGAAAAGTACACTCATGGACTGCTAAGAGAACAAAGAGATCTGTCCTGGAGAGGGTGAAACCAAGCTACTCAATGGAAGCAAAGATTTTGAAGCTCTGTCTGACATACTTCTGGCACATTGCCAGGAGGGACTCATCCATGGAAAAGAACATCATGCTTGGAAGGAGAAAGAGAAAGGACAAAAGAAGAAGACACTAGATGACATGGACTGGCTCAGTAACTGGGATAACTGGAGGTAAGTGTGTTGGAGACAATGAAGTTGGCTCAAGTAGGGCAACCGTTCATAGAGCTATTGTTCATAGGGTCACTAGGAGTCTCAGGTAACTCAAAAGCACATGACAACAACAACCTATATGCTGAACAGGTAATTCAGAAGACTGGACTCTACGAAGAAGAATAGGGCATGGGGATTGGAGGAAGACTCATCAACAATCTATGTTATGAAGATGGCACAAACTTGCTTGCTGAAACTGAGGAGTACCTGAAGCATTTGCTACAGATGATCAAGCACTGCAGTCCTCAATATAGATTGCATCTCAAAAAAACAAAGATTCTCACTACTGGACCAATCAGTAGTATAATAGATGGAGAAGAAATTGTGATTGTTAACAATTTCATCTTACTCGGGTCTACAGTGAACGCTCTTTTTAAAGAGTAAATTAAAAAAACTAATTACTTTGGATAGGTATGCTGTCAAGTACCTCTTCACATTGCTGAAGAGCAATAATGTCAGTCTAGAGACTAAGGTACACCTGATATAAACCATGATTTTCACAATTACTTACTATATATCTGAAAGCTTGACAATTACTAAGGATGACAGAAGAATTATTGATGCCTTGAATTGTGACGCTAACACTGTCAAGAGAACAAGCAGATGGATTGCTTGTTGGAGGCAACGATTATGAAGCTCCATCTCACCTCCTTTAGGCATGTTGCTAGGAGTGACTAGTCCTTGAAGAAGGGCATCATGCTCAGAAAAGTTGAGAGTCAGCACAGGAGAGGAAGACCTTGGATGAGATGGATTGACATGGTGACTGTGGCAATGAGGTCAGGTTTATCAGACAATGAGATTGGCTCAAGATAGGATAGGGTTAAAGCTATTGTTCATAACTATAAACAATGAGTCATATGAACTATGAGTCATAGCTGCCTCAATGGCATGTAACAGCAACTCATAGAATTTCTTCTGCTTTGTATTAATATTGGATAACCTCTTAAGATATTACATTAACAAAAATGGAAGTAGTTTCATACTTAGTATTAATGTGACACTAACGAAGAAAAAATAAAGCAATTACTTCTTCTGAATGTTCTTTCTACACTCAGTAGTGTACTTCTTACTTTTCTAGTTGTACATCTTACTGTCCACATGTGAAATTTTGGCAATGTTAGGGGAGTAACAACAAGAAAACAAAGATTCTCACCACAAGTCTGTTTGGGAGCATCATAAGAGATGGTGAAGAGACTGAGATTGTCAACAGCTTCAGTTTGCTTGGCTCCATGGTCAACACTCTTGGTACCAGCAGTCAGGAAATCACAATATAAATTGCACTGGGAAATTCTGCTGTCAGGGACAATCTCCATAGTAGTGAAGAGCAATGATGTCAGTCAGAACACAAAGGTACACCTGATCCAGGCCATGGTCTTTGCAATTACTTGCTATGCATCAGAATGCTGGAGAATTACTAAAGATGATAGAAAATAAATTGATACCTTTGAGCTATGGTACTGAAGAAGAGAATTGAATATGTCATGTACTCCTAAGAGAACAAACAGGTTCATCCTGAAGAGGGTGAAACCATGCTGCTCCTTTAAGGCAAGGATTCTGAAGCTCCATCTGACATACTTTGGCCATGTTGCAAGGAGGGACCAGTCCTTAGAGAGGGACATTATGCCTGGGAGGGTGGAGGAACAGCACAAAAGAGGAAGACCCTTGTTGAGATGGATTGACTCAGTGACGTGTAATGGGAGTATGTGTGTCAAAGACAATAAAGTTGACTCAGGATGGAGCAGGGTTCAGAGCTGTTGTACACAGGGTCTCTATGAGTCACAGGTGACTTGATAGCACATAACAACAACAACAACAGTGTAGTTAGTAACAACTTCCACTCTTGCCCCTACTAATTAACCTTTTGTTCTTCCAAGCACTAATATGAACTTCTTAAATTATGAATCAATTCTGAAATGACATAAAATCCAAACTCTTGACCATTAAGTCACTCTGTCAGTTGGTACCTTCCTAAGTCTCTGATCTAAACTTCCTTTTTTTCTCTCCCATATGCTCTATTATTTAATTCACATTATATTAAAGTTCCTCAAATAAGCCAAACTCTTCCTTACTCTAGGGTGGATTAGGAATGAGAATGTGAAGGGGCATTGTACATCTCTGTGTAAAATCTTTCCCAGTCCTTTATCTGGTTTTCTCAATTGCATTCTTTAGGTATCCATTAAAATATCAGCTTCCCACAGAGGTCACCTTCTCTACTCCTTCTAATGTAGTTTTTTAAAGGCTTACATACACATTACATGCACATCTATGGAGGACACTGTGCAGTGTCTCCACTCTAGAAGTTGGTTTCTCATGTCTTGATGAGGAAAAGTTTTGAGGTTTATGTTAGTGTGTGTTTGCTTTGTGTTATTGGTCTTTTCTTCCCCAAGTGGGTGTCAGCTGGCTCGAGTTTTAATTGCACATTTTAGCTAACAAGGACCCAAGGGTAGAGGGAATATTTGGTTTATCACAGTCAACAGTCATTGGGTGTGTCTTTAAAACTCATGGTGATGGGTTCAGTCTGGCTGGCTTGGAGGCCCCTGTGCATTGGCTAAACTCTACAAGTTGTTTTCTCATGTCAACTTTATTAATGCAATAACATTCTCTGAGTTGTACATAGGGTCGCTATGAGTCGCAAGCGACTTGATGGCACATAACAACAACAGCAAGTGGTAGAGAGGTTTGTCTATTTGTTGTACTGAATAAGTTGGAGTTCCTGTGATGGTGAATACTGTGCCATGGTTGTGTCAAAGCCATAATCATTACCCATCATGGACAGTGTTTGGCGGAACTTCCAGATTGATTCAGGTTTGAAAGCAAAAGTGGCATACACTTCCTAAACCAGATGCCTCTGGAAACTCTATAA
>NW_006399796.1:6821433-6822851 GCF_000299155.1 Elephantulus edwardii | reverse complement strand
CTCATTGTGGTTTTGATTTGTATCTCACTTATTGCTAATGATTTGGAGCATTTCTTCATGTGTCTGTTGGCCATTCAAATATCTTCCTCTGTGAAAACTCTTTCCATGTCTTTTGCGCATTTTGTAATTGGGTTATTAGTCTTTTTCTTGTAGAGGCCCAGGAATATTCTGTGAGACTCTTGTCTGAGATGGTGTTGCCATGTTTGTTCCCAGATGATAGGTTTTCTTTTCACCCTGTTAGAAGAAGTTTTTATTCACACAGGGATTTAATCTTTAGAACGTCCTATTCATCAATTTATCCTCTTCAAATTGTGCATTTCTGTTGATATTTGGTAGTCTCTTTATACCATAGACTAGTCCTTCCAAGTTTGATCCCTATGAACTTTGAAGTTTGTCACCTATGAACTTTATGGTTTTGGGCTTTACTTCCAGATCTCTGATCCACCTTGAGGTGATTTTTATGTATGATGTGAGACGTGGAACCTGTTTCAGCTTTCTGGAGGTAGTAGTCCAGTTTTGCCAGCACAATTTATTGAAGAGGTTGTCATTTCACCATTTGATAGGTTTTTATTTCCTTGCCAAATATTAGTTGACCATAGATAGCTGGGTCTATTTCTCGGTTCTCAATTCTGTTCCATTGGTCAGTGTACCTGTCATTGTACCAGTACCATGCTGTTTTGGTTACTACTGCTGTGTAGTAGGTTTTGAGGTCAGAGAGGCTCTCTCTCCCACTTCATTTTTGTTTCTCAGAACTGTTTTGCTTTTTTGGATTTTCTTGACTTTCCAAATAAACAGGACAATTTTTCTTTCAATCTCCTTGAAAAATGAATTTGTTATCTGTATTGGGATTGCACTGAACTTGTAGATTGCTTTTGGTAGGATTGCCATTTTCACAATATTGAGTCTTCCTATCCATGAACAGGGCACATTTTTCCATTTCTTTAGGTTTTTTATTGTGTCTTGCAGAAATGGTCGCTAGTTTTCTTTGTATAGGTCTTTTTAAGAAAAACATTATTTATTTTAATGAACATTTATAGAGATTTTGGATTTCCATTCATTCATTGTTGCATTTTTCTCCCTGCCCACCCCTCCCCGCCCAGTTTGCTCTTCTCTTTGAAAAGTAAAAGAAAAATTCCTTTATTGGTATACAATTCCCCTCCCCAGCCCCTTACCCCACCCTGAGTACACTCTACTGTGCAACCTTCATTCTGGACTCTTATCATAATCATAATACCTAATCATATATCATTTTTAAACTGTTCTCTCCCTCATCTATTTCAATGTAGTATACATAATTTATCCTGTTTGGTTTTTTTTTTTCAGTCTTAGCCCAACCCTGATGTTAGTCCCATTCTACAACTGTGGCATTATGCAGTATTTGTCTTTTTGTGACTGAGATATTTCACCCATTTTGAATA
>NW_006399796.1:6816426-6821333 GCF_000299155.1 Elephantulus edwardii | reverse complement strand
TACCATCAGGTGAAGTCCATGTGTATAACCTGCGTTTGTGTCTCTTATAAAATGTATTTGCAATGAATAAGTCATTGATTTTATAAAATTCGGGAGAACATTCTTCTACTTTTACATCACTCTTTACCAAATTTACTGTACTGAGGTAATCTGGGTTTGTTGTGATGCTGAATCTTGTGCCATTGGGGTGTGAAATGTCATAATGGTTTCCCAATGTGGACAGTGTTTGGTGGAGCTACCAGTTGTAAAACGGGTTTGGAAGCAGGAGTGGCATCCACTTCCTAAACCACATGCCTCTGGAAACTCTATGAACTTGGAGAAACAACAATAGTTATAGAAAGGCATTAGGTCTTTTGTTCATGGAGTCACTATGAGTTGTGCTCGACTCGACAGCAATCATCATCATCAACAATGGCAGCATATGTTTCACTGCCATCATCACCACATTGCTGTTTATCAAGTCCATTTTTTAAAATCTTGATCCCTTTTTTTTTGTCTGTGTGTAGACTGTATAGTTACTTCATTCAGATGTAAACACCAGGACTTTAGGAACTTGCCTACCCTCTACTTGTTATATCCTCATGACCTCAGCACCCGGCATAGCGGAGATACTGGTGGTGAAGTCTGCAGGGCATTGCACTGCTAACTCAATGGTGGTGCCTTTATGGTGAGCCATATAATGTCTAACAGATGCTCTGAGGAAGAAAGGCGGGTGGTCTCTTTACTATTTATAGCCACTAAAAGCCACAGGAGGGTCAGATAGAGTCAATTTACACTCTACAGTAATAACTTGGCTTGTACTATGTTTTACAAAATACTTCAATGGTGATTGCGCTGAGATAGATAACTTTGATTACATATTGTTTTACAAAGCAAAACAAAACCAAATTCATAGCTTAAACATAGGGATAAAATATAATAAGGACAAGAGTTAGCAATCAGTTTTTTTAAATGGTATGTTAATAAAACATTTAGGATACTTGCATACTTGATCTTTGTGCAATCGTCCTGACAATAATAATTCACAATAAAAATAATTATAATTGTTTGTAACTTTAAAAGTGTAGCTATACCCAGGAACCAAGATAAGTACACTCCAAGGACTAAGATACGGGACCAAGCAAAAGATCTCATTATAAGGGCCGTTTATTGAGTAATGAATAACCAGCATCAACAGGACATACTTTGGCCTCACATGGAGCTAGGCAGGCACACTAGAGGCAGCTATCTGACAGCCTACTCACATGGACTGGGAATGCAGTGTGACTAGGTAGAAAGCTGAAGGAGAACTATACTATTTGACTCTCCTGAACTGATCTTTTTCATACATTTTTCTCTTTGAACCACTTGTGCTGTCATTACAGATGCTTTCTGAAGTTCAATTTTCCTTAGAGGTCACATCTTTTCTGAAGAAAACTCCAAAGTAACCGGCACTTAGAAGGGCAATCTGGTTTTTAAGTATCAAAGTCTGGTTTTAGAAGGTATTTGATCAGGTTGCCTTAAATATTAGAAGATGAAGTTGGTAAACTGTGGCTAATAATGAGGCAAATTTGCCTAAACAATAAACGTATTTTAGTGAATTTTTTTAAAAAAAGGAATATAGTAATGCTTATCCATTTTTAAATTATCTTTGACTGTTTTTCCCTGCAACAGCAGAGGGTATGAGCAGACCATTCAGAGGAAAAAGTAAACCATTGCTCTTCAATTGTGAAAAACAATTTTTTCAGAAGATAAGAATGTAGAGAGTATATATAATGTTCCCTTAGAGAAATTTCATTCTCTTCTCTTCTAAGCATCTCAAAGATTATCTGATAGACAGTTTATAAAACAACAATAACAAAAATACCCCACCTACTATCATCAATCCTGACTCACTATTTTATAGGGTTTCAAGGCTTTAAACCTATATGGGCACAAACTACCTCATCTGTTTCACACTGAGTGGCTGGTAGATTAGAACTTCTGTCCTTCAGGTTAGGAACCTAGAACTTAACCCCCTATACCACCAGGGATACTGGTGAAGAGTAGCATACTCAATAAACTATAGAATGAATAAAAATTCAATTCTAATCACATTCTATAAATGGGTTTGAATGTATACATCAGTTTAATTAACATTAGCCTTAAATACGTTTCTCACTTATAACTTATTTAAAAATATTTTTTGTCTATACATTAAAGATTTGGACAAAATGCAAGAATGAATACTAAACTGGAACCAAACTGTTATCCATGGTAAGCATTTATTGCCAAGCTCAACTTGTTTCTTTGTTTTAAAAAGTTGCTTCACTACTTAGAAGCCAAGATGAGTTTGCATATTAAATTAATGTTGTCATATTTCACTGTGGGTAACTTTTAATTAAATTAATAAGAATTTTAAAAATTACCAGCCCAATTAAGTAATTAACAGCTTTTATTACCCATTTCCCAGCATGGATTATCTAGCTAATAAACATATGTCTGTTGCCATCAAGTTGATTTTGACTCACAAAGTATTGAGGAGGGACAGAGTAGAAATTCCTCACAGGATTCCCAAAGGTTATAATCTATAAGGTGCTAAGAGTTGCACTGCTAGCCTTAATGTATATAGTTCAAATCCACTAGTTGCTCCTCAGAAGAAGGATGAACAATCTCCTCCCATGTAATTTATTGCCTCTGAAAACCCGCTGGAGTTCAGCTGAGTCGGTCCAACTCAACGGTACATAATAACAACATGACCTTTAAGGAAACAGATTGCCACCTCCTATGTTCTCTGGATGGCAATTGGCAGGTTTGAACTACCAACTTTTAGGTCAGCCGTTGAGCACTTAATCATTGAGCCACCTTAACTATGCTTAACCTCTGAAACACCAGGGTTATCAAAAAAACATATAACCTTGGAGAAACATGAAAACATATTTTATCTACTTTTTTAAAAAGAAAATGGTCTAAACATTCTTTCATTGAAATGGAATTTGAGTCATTTTTATTCTTTAGAACATCTGATCCACAATTCACATCATTGCCAGAATCAACCAATGAAGGAAAATGTTCTCATATGTTCAGTAGTGCATGTAGCATTTTTTTTAATTTAAGAACTAATTCTTTTTACTTAATTATTTTTCTAGATAAAAAAAGTATATATACACATATATAGTAAATGTATGTACTGGTGACATATAAGTCTCTTTAAAAACAAACGTCATTGCTAGTTGGAAGTTAAAGTTTGAGATGAGAAGCTAGATACCAGACAATAGAAACAACACACCTTCTGAGAGTCTCCCCTTCTAACGTCTGTTCCCTACTTTTCCATTTTGTCTTTTATCATGGCGTGCGGAGCCCCTCTCAGTGTCCAGGGAAGGGGTTGCTGGAATCAAGAACAGAATAGCCTCGAGCTCCAAGATTCACATCCTTTCCTTTGAGATCTCTTGTTAGCATGTGAGGCTGCCTGGGTAACAGGAAACCCAGCCTTTGTCTCCTGGATATATCCTGGCAACCTGTCAACAAAAGGGATGGAACAGAGTTCTCTGGTAGACTAGAGACACAAAAAGTGAAGGAACTCACAGAGAGATACGAATAGAGGTCCGAGAGCTTTCTGACATGTTCAGTACTCCAAAATCTTTACCTGTGGAGTAAACATCAAACAGGAGAGACTGATAAATTAAATCATGAGAGTTTTCTTGGCATTGAAAAGCAATGTATTTTTTAAGAAAGGAGAATAAACACTATTCACTGACCGTCATGCTTATCTTTTCTAGGGTCTTTCTGAAAAATAACATATGTAAAAGAATTTGTCCTCCACTAAAACTGGAAGATGAATGCTACAGACTCCATGGCTTTCTTATTAGGTCATATTTTGACCTAATGCCAGCAATTAAGATATTTCCTAAAGTATATGTATAGAGAGAAAGAGGAATATATAGACATACACATACATACACTAAGGTCACTATTTAAACATGTATCTCAATTTATGTTTTTAAACTACAGATTTAAAATATTCTTCTATGAAGCTAATTGTGGTATAATTCCACAATGAAATACTCTGTAAGCATTCAAATGAAAAAGGGAGAAAAAACTCATTTCTGGTTCGGTCAGAACTGACTCAAAATTGACCCTCCAGGAGGTATTTAGAGTCTGAAAATCATTCAGAAGAACATTGCCTGTCTTTGAGCATGGTCTCACTAAAATGTTTGTATGCATGGTTGCGTGAGTAACTGTAAGAGTGAACATCCAAATGTTAACAGTGGTTATGGTTATTTATCTCTACATGCTAAGATTAAAGGATATTTTATTGAATGTTTTTCTTTCCAAAGGGAAGAAAACCTCTGAAGATTCCAAAGCCTGCTCCTTAACCTCAGGGGACTGTACTAAATTATGCAGGCAATTCACTGAATTGTTAATCTTAATGCGGTGACTTCAGAACACACAGTGTGGAGACCATTGGATGACACAGTCCACTTTCTTGCCCTAAAATATATCCGTATTCTCACTACAGAACTTGAAAGAGATCTCAATTATACAATTCCTATGAAATATCGCTTCTAAACTGGCTACTTTTCTTCAGAACCCTTGTTCAAAATGTTGTTGTTGTTGTGTGTGTGTGTGTGTGTGTGTGTGTGTGTGTGTGTGTAGAGTATCATTGATCAGCGCTGATCCATAACTGACCTTCCAGTGGATTTCAAACTGCGTGCATTCAGGATTGCAGCACGTGCTCTTAACACTAGGTCACCAAAGGTCCTTATGCCATATAAAAATGACAATATATAACTAAAGTGTCTTGAGCATGGCCATGATACGCCTGAATGAATGCTCAGATGGAGGCCCAGACCCATTGTCACACAGTCTATTCTAACTCATGGTGATTTTCTGTTGTTTTTGAGGCTGTAACCTTTTTTTTTCCATTACAAAGCTTTTCTTTAAAAAAA
>NW_006399796.1:6806219-6810919 GCF_000299155.1 Elephantulus edwardii | reverse complement strand
TAGTTGTTTTGATTTGCATCTCTCTTAGAGCGAGGGATTTTGAGCCATCTGAATGCCTTATATAGGTCTTTTGTATCTCTAGTTAGGTTCACTCCCAAGTGTCTCAATTTGTGGTTGGCTATTATAAATGGTACTACTTTCTTGATTTCCTTCTCTGAGTTCTCTTTGTTACTGTAGAGAAATCCTATTGATTTTTGGATATTGGTCTTATATCCTGCCACTGTATTAAATTGGCCTATTAACCCTTACCGGTTTTTTTTTTTTGTTGAGTCATTGGGGTTTTCTGTGTACACAATCATATCATCTGCATATAGCAACAGTTTAACCATTTCTTTGCAGATCTAGATGCCTTTTGTTTTCTTCTCTTGTCATAGAGCCCTAACAAGCACTTCCAATACAATATTGAAAAGAAGTGGTAACAGTGGGCATCCTTGTCTCATCCCTGTCAGCAAGGAAAATGTTTTTAATCTTTCTTCATTGAAAATGATGTTGGCTCTTGGTTTTAGTCTGTTGTTACCTTCCAGAACTGGCATCTACGCCCAATACAAGATGACCTGTTCCCTTCCACTTGAGCTTAAGGGGTCCTACATGGTGTATCTAGACAGCAGTGTTGCCTCGAAAGTACCTGGGTTTGCTTTGTTTTCTACACTATGAGACAATTCAGTCTGAGATCTTTGACTTCACTCTTGTACTAGTTGCAGGTGATGTCTTGACAGGATTTTGTATATTGGTGATTTTATTTATTTATTTACCTACCTACCTACCTGAGGGCTGTAGGCTCTCCGGCCCTAACCTGGAAGGGAAGGTGGTAAAAGTGGCAGAGTGAGCATGGTGTGACTCTGTCCAAGGGGTGGGGGGGTTGGCTGGTTCCACTGGCAGGCCCCCACTCATTCAGTGGGGCTGTCCTGGAGTTGTGCTCCTGACAAACAAAAGAACCAACCTGGAAAGGAACCTACTTTCATTGTTTATTATTTTTTTCCTTTTATCTTTCCCTTGCACTCCCATTTAATGTATGTCCAGTTCCAGATTGTTGATTATAATACACATAATGTCTGATCACGTATTCTTTTCAGGTTGACTTTCCCTTTGTCTATTTCAATATAGAAATTATTTATTCTTTTCCTTCTCTTCTCATTACCATTCTTGGCCCTATTTTTGTTTAATTTTTTTTTTAATTTTTTTTTATTTTATTACTTTTCTGTGCGCGTACCGTCAAATCAGATCTGACTGGTACAGGAGGAGATTGTCCCTCCTCCCTCGGCAGAGCATCTGATGGATTTGAACCGTGCGCCTCTGGGATTGTAGTTGCAGCTTCTTGCCACTAGGCCACCAGAGCTCCCCAGGCCCTATTTTTGTAACAATGGTCTTATACAGTACTCATGTTATTTTTTGTGACTGAGTAATTCAACATAATATCCTCCAGATTCACCCATGTTGTAGTATTTCATAAATTGATTGTTTTTTAATGCTGCATAATATTCCATTGTACAGTTTTCTATTCATTCTTTCATTGATGGGCACTTGGGTTGCTTTCATCTCTTTGCTTTTGTGAATAATACTGCAATAAACATGACTAGAACTCTTAAGGAAAGAAAATTGGCTCCTCTTTCTTTACTATTCTCTTTAGCTAGTAAGTCAACATATCTATTGTGTTGCAGAGGCTCTTTGAGACATCAAGATCACTAAATTGTACGTTATTGCCTACTTCAGAGGAGCTCTGGGGGCCTAGTTCCCAGGGAGTCCACTACTAACTCAAAGAAGGCCCTCTCTGGAGCTTTGAATCCATCAGCATCTCTGTGGGAGAAGGATGGACAATAGCCTGCCTGTGATTTACAGCCTCTGAAAATCTGCTGATTAGGTCAGCCATGAGTAGGTTGAGAATCACTGGCAAGGAGTTACTGTTTATTTTAAACTTACTAATAGGAGGATCCCTAGTTAACACATGGATATTTTTAATTTTCACTTTATACAAATCGCACATCTTACCAGTGTTCTTGTAATCTAAAGGAGTCATTTCTCAAAAGAAATGTCCCAATAAGTAAACAGCATCCCAAATACACACACTCTTGAGCACTGTGGCAGGCTGTTTGAGCCAGATGGCAGGACAGACAGGAAATGCTGGCCTAAGATGGGAGGAGAACCTCAGGAAAACACCACTAGTTCGGTTATTTCTATGCTGAAATAGAGCAAAGAGCTCTTTAGCAGGTCTGGAGCAAGGAACTACTCTGCGGGGCCAGCGGCTTCTCATGCCTCTACTGCTGGGATAGCGGCGCACACTGCCTCTCTCCACTCTCTTTTGTATTCATCTCACCCGCCTCTGAGACTGACTGGCTGGGAGCGATCTCTCATTTCCCCCCAAAATGCTTTACCATTTGAAATTCATGAGTTTTTAGTTTCAGCTTAATTTAAACTTCCTGGTATTTAAATGTATTCCATCTTGGCAAAACTCCTTCTTAGTAGGGTGGTTGGGCTTGTTGTTGTTGTTGTTGTTTAATAATTGTGTTTTGTGTTCTTTTAAAGAGACACCCTCTTAAAAGCTTCCTTTTTAAAAAAAGAGCAACATATTTCTTACGACACAATCTTTTGATGGTTTAAGTGTAAATGAAGCAGAAACATATGGATTCCATTTTTTATATATCACACTCGGCCCTTAAAAAAAAAAATCAAGGGAGAATGTGCTGGGCACGATATAATGAGTTCAGTTGAATCCAAAACATCTGAAGTATACTTGGAGGCAGATGAATCCAAAACATCTACTCATCCCTATTTATAATACTGTAAGGAAAGAGCCCTTGATTCGTGGTGACAGTTAAACTGCTCGCATTTGTTTTAGTGGCCATATTGCACACCCAGCGAGCTTAAGATAACTGCGTTCTCCTCATTTCTGTTCTCACTTGACTCAACTCCAGCCGCAGCTCAAGGACACTGAAACCCTTCCTAAACGGATCGGGTCTGGTTCAGGTCTGGTTCACTGTTGCTTGAGCTTTTCTCAATTAAAACAATTTCAAGTTGTTTCAAGCTATTTGACGTCTGGTCACGTTTGTGTCACTCTGAAACGGTGCCAGGGCCCATCAAAAATCCAGATCTGGCCCTCAGTAAAAGCAACAGTCCTGCCACAAGGATTTCTGGACTATTTTCTGTTCATAAAGCTACAGCTGTTGTGTCTGTGTAAACCCCTAACTTTTTCATTAAAGGAATAAGGCATGATGATTTTTTTGGAGTAAGAGAAATGCTGCTCCTAGTTGATATTTTTCTTATTAAATTTTATTAATTTTAATGAACATTTACAGAGAGATTTTGGATTTCCATTCATTCATTGTTGCCCTATTTTCTCTAACCCCCCCCCTCAGTTCCTTCCTCTTTTTTCCTCTCCTTGAAAGTCTGTTTTAATTGTCCCATTGCCACAGTGCTTGTCAAAGCCAGTTCTGATTAATCTCCTTTGTCAGTGTGTCCTTTGCCATTCCCTATCACTCCTCCCTGAGAGAGACTTCACGCTGATTCATAAGGAAAAGGAGACTGCATATTCTCTTAGCTACTTCCTGGAGCTAGTTGACATTTCTGGTAGACCAAATATGTCCTCATTAATGCAAACCCAACACTTTCTCCACAAACTACGAACAATCTTATTTTCATTTCTTTAAAAACTCAGCAGCTGGTTACATTCTATCTGCAAAAAAAAAAATTATTTCTTTCCCTCCCTCCATTTTTCCTGTTCTTTTCCTCATTTTTAGGTAGTAGCAAGGCCCAAAACACTTATTTACAAAGTTTGGCAGAATGGACGCACTGGGTGTCTTGTTCTCTCTTGTTTCCAGTTATTGTTTACGTCATTCATCCTTACAGTCAAACTGAGAAACAGTGCTGGCTGCTCCACAACTCAGGCATTAACTGTCCATCTCTGGTGGCCTAGTCTATAAGGAATTGAACTGTTAACCCAAAGGCCACAACTCTCTGGAAGTTAGAATCTACCAATTTACTACAGGAAAAGATAAGCCATCTCCCCCAGTCAACCACAAAAGGGTCAGCTATGAGGTGATTCCCATTCCACAACAATGATAGTTTAAAGTTTGGCAGATGAGGAAACTGGCTTCAGAGGCATTAAGCAGTTAGTGTTGACTACAAGGCTAATTCTAACCTGGGATTAACATGTTACAGTTTACTTAAGTTTCTCCTTTCACTGTCTTCTGAAAGACCTGATAACAGATTGTCCTAACTATCTGACTTTATACTATTTACCTTTTATCACAGGAAAACCATTTCCATGAACTCAACTATGCTGCATTGAATTTGAACATCCCTGCATTTAAGACTAGGAGGTCTGGTGGTTTAAGCACCATCTTCAAAGTCCTTATCCTGTTCAAGCTCATTGTTATAGTCATTGTGTCAATTCATCTTGTTGAGGGTCTTTTCTTCCTTCCTGATCCTCTAACCTTTCACAACCTGGTGTCTTTTCCAAGGACTGACTCCTCCTGACATGTTCAAATTATGAAGATGAAATTGCCTCTAAGGAGCCTAGTTTCACTTCCTCCAAAACACATTTGTCTGTTATTTTATCAGAACATCATATATTCAGTGCTCTTCTCCAGCATCACAACTCAAAGACATTAATTTTGGTCTTCCTTATTCCTTGTCCAACTTTTACATTCATCTGAAGTAATTGAAAGTACTATTATGGTGGATCAGGCACACCTTAATCTTTAAAT
>NW_006399796.1:6786351-6805294 GCF_000299155.1 Elephantulus edwardii | reverse complement strand
CCAGGTCCCCTCCACCATGTAGCCCTCGCTCTAGTCTCCTGTGATGACAGAAATACCTAGTTATATATCTCTTTTAAACAGTTTTCTCCCTTAAAGCGGTGCAGGGGTGAGTTGCCGTAGTCCTTGGTCATGCCCTGGTCCTCCTGGCCTTCCCGAGGTAGCTGTCTTTCCCAACTTCTAATAGAAGTTGAATTGTGGGCAAGTAGTGATGGATGAAACAACCAGAAAAACACTGTGTTGTCCAGACACCTACTGCAGTCTGACTCAGAATGAGCCAAAATGAAACTTGATGCAAAAATAATCCTCTGAATCAATAGTTCTCAACAGAGGGTGATTTCTCCCACATCAGAACTCTGTGAGTGTGCTCAGGTGGGCTGAGTGAAACTGCTTTCTTTCTGCAATGAACTGTGCCAACAAGCTTGAGATACGTACCTGGGGGAAAAAAAAACAAAACACAAAAACTCATTTCTATGGATGCATAGCTGACTCCCTAGTGTGTTTCTAAAATTGTTACTCATGGGAGAATATGGCCCAATGTTGTCTCTCAGACTAGAAGTTTACTTTACAAATGCATTAAGAAGCACAGAGAGTGGAAGTAGCTTGTCCAAATTCTACAGTTAGTAAGAACACTTCTTAAGTGTGAGACTGAGTCTTTTTTGACTGACTTCATATTCCATGGCATTTTCCACAGCATCAGCCCAAAGCAGCCAAGTGGCAGATAGTCAGTAGCATGTAGCTGAAAGGAGATATCAGTTCTATGATGGAAAATTCAGCTGGAGAAAGTATAGGGGGAAAGGACAGTGACCAAACCTTTACCAGGAAGGTTGATGGAGTTAGAGTGAGCAGAAAGAAAGCTGGGAGCTGTCTGAATGATAGGCAAGTGGAGACTCTGAGGTGTAAGGTCAGAAGACAATGAGGAGACCTGGGCTAGTCAAAGGCAACTGCACAAGGGTCAGCTTCTTAGTTTCAACCAGGATGCCTATTCTGTCCTTGTTATGTTCTCCAACTCTGCTCTCTAGTGCCTCATTGCTTCTACATTCCCCTCCTTTCACTTAATGACCCTCGCGACGAGCAGCTGCTCAACAACCATTGCATTTTTAACATTTGGCTAGGGAGTGACTACTTATGCTTCCAGGTTGTTATTATTAACCATATATTATCTCTCCAAGACCAGATTCAGAACATAATTTATGTATTTATTTATTTATTTTTTACATCTAGCACTCTAGAGTCATTAATTTAAGAAACAGTAGCGATTTTTGTGGTCTACACTTACTGCATCTATCCATCATGATACTGCCAATCAGTCCAGTGGTGAGAATCTTTGTTTTCTTGATACTGAGCTTCAATACATACTGAAGATTGCAGTCCATGACCTTCCACAACAAGCGCTACAGGTCCGCCTCAGTTTCAGTAAGCAGGGTTGTGACATCTGCATAACACAGATTGCTGATGAGGTTTCCTCCAATCCTGACGCCACATTTCTACTCACAGAGCTCAGCCTCCCAGATGGTCTGTTCTGCAAAGAGATTGAAAAAGTATGGAGATAGGATAGATCCCTGGCATACACCCTTCCTGCAGTGTTTCTTTGCTCACTGGGCCAATTGTCAGTTTCAGGATAGATGGTGAAGAGACTGATATTGTTCACAGTTTTAGTTTGCTTGGCTCCACAATCAATACTCTAGGCATCAGCAGCCAAGAAATGAAAAGACATATTGCGATGGGAAAGTCTGCAGTTAGAGACCTCTTTAAAATACTGAAGAGCAACGACGTCAGTCTGGAGACTACGGTGTACCTGACACATGCCATGGTCTTTGCAATCACTTGCTATGCATCAGAGAGCTGGACAATGACTAGGGATGATAGAAGGAGAATTGATGCCTTTGAGCTGGAGAAGAGTGTTGAATATACCATGGACTGCTAAGAGAATGAAGAGATTTGTCCTGGAGAGGGTAAGACCAGGCTGTTCCTTGGAGGCAAGGATTCTGAAGCTTTATCTGACATACTTTGGACATGTTGCAAAGAGGGACCAGTCCTTGGAAAGTGATGTCATGCTTGGGAGGGTGGAGAGACAGCACAGGAGAAGAAGATTCAATGAAATGGATTGATTCAGTGACTGGGGTAATAGGGGTATGTGTGTTGGAGACAGTGAGATTGGCACAGGATAGGGCAGGGTTTAGGGCTGCTGTTGTACATAGGGTCGCTATGAGTCACAGGCGACTCGATGGCACATAACAACAACAATAATAACAACACTTACTGCAACTTCATTTCACAAATAAGACATTTGAAAATTAGTCTCCAAACTTAATATAGAACTAAAAAAGGTCTTTCTCTAACACTAGCCTTTGTTATTATTTCACTCTATTTTTTGTGGTTTATCATTAGTAATCTTTTTGATGGGATGGTATATACATACACACAGTATAAAACTGAAACATGAGAAGAGTATTCATGAAAAATAAGTAATTTTCCGTCCTTGATTCATCAGACTCCCACTCCAGTATCCCATCTCAACAGCAACTTCAAGTACCAGTTTCTTAGGTATCTCTCCAGAAAGGCTAGCGACCTACAGACATACACACATGTGTTTTTATGACCTTCTGACTTGCAGTCCAGGGTCTTTCCCATCCCTCTCAATGGTACCTTTGCTGCTGTTGCTCAAGACAAGTCAGGACAAAACAGATGACACATTCTTGCTGTTGAAGGAAAATTTTGTGACTCAGATAGACAGAAATTGTTCCATGCACCTTTCATCCTCATTACCTAGTGACTGTGCCAAGGTCAAGTGGTGACATTCTGATTTACCACTGAACACACTGGATACAACTCCTATTTGATGAGAATCTGAAATTCAAATACCAAAATAGAGAAAGAAAAATATTTTCTTAGGGTTTCAGTTTCGTCGTGAAACTTGCTTTTTGCTTTGTTAAAAATATTATTTCCCTTTTAGTTCAAAGAGAATGGTCTCTCAGACCAAAAAATTTAAAAAAAAAAAGAAAAGAAAAGAAAGACACAAAATTCACTCCAGTGAATGACCAAATCTTTACATTTAAAATGGAACCCAACAGCATTCCTGAAATCTCAATTTAGTAGTATCTCAAAGAACATGGACCAAATAGCCTCACTGTTTTCGAGAGCTACATTAGACTGAACACAGTCCGGTTTCCAGGTATGAAATACACATTTGGCTCACAAGATCTTTGTCTTTTACAAGAACCTGCATTCAAATAAATTGGGCTACATGTCTCTTGGCTCTTATAGCGAACCCTTTAAATAGTGACTTCAGCCTCCTACAGTTTTTGTCCGGGTTGCCTAAAAGTGGACAATTTCACAAGTTTGCTTTGGCACCCACAGCATGGATTTTTATTGAAAGTCACAGTTGTTTTAGTGGGCGCCACAGTCTGCCAGCAGATCTCAGTAGGGGACTCCTAGCCAATTCAAGGAGAACTATGTGTGGTGAAAACAAGCCAAACCATGTAAGGAGTGACCTGTCCCCCAACCCTCTGCTCTCCTAAACACCACCAATGACTCATCTGTATTTTCTGTGTAAGGGCATTGCGTCTGCAGAATTTCTGAAGGCAAATAGATGTATCTTTGATCAAAACCCCTTTAACTTTCTCCTGTGGTTATTATTGTTATGTGCCATTGAGTCGCTTGCCACTCATAGCGACCCTATGAACAAGAACCCTAAACCCTCTTCTATCCTGTGCAACCTCACTGTCTCTGACACACCTACTCCCATTACTCCAATCACTGAATCAAACCATCTCATCTCATTTCCCCTAGAAACCATTTTATTCCTCTGTGGTTACTCCCTCTTTATTTTATCAAGAACAAACTGGTAAGGTAACATCACATTAGGTTCACATTCACAACATACATTTTCCATGAAATGGAGCAAAATAAAGATTTGGGACAGGAGAGGTAGAAATCAAGCCCAAGAAATGAAGCTCAGAGTACCCTTAAATAACCAGTGGGAAAGATCATTCATTTGAGAGGCTTCTAAATAAATGCTCACCGGTATTCTGAGACCAAACAAGCAAGCACCCTGTTATTTCTACGATATCACATGTGAAATATCACATCATGAACAAGAAGTCCCTAAAATTAACTTACACTGGAGTTTACAAAGTTTTAGCAACATTGAGAAGTCTACTACTTTTCCCCTTTATTTCATTTTTATGTCACTTTACTCTTTTGTTTTATTATGTGAATTATTGAAAAGCTCATTATAATCTTTCTCATTTGAATGCTTACGAAAACTTATTGATGGTTTATCCTTAAAATGACACATTGCTCACCTATGAAGATTGGGCTAAGCCAGTAAGTTTCTGGTACTTAATAAATGTTCGTTAAGGTCAGAAAACTAATATATTACAAGGAGAAATGCACATGAAAATCTATTTTATTGGCTACAATAGTGAAAAGAAGTTTCATACCAACCACAACTAAAAAGGAACCTGCTATTTTACAATCTCCACCTTCTCTTCAATTACACTAGCTTTAATGTTGTTGGGTTTGGGGTTTGTTTTTTTCACTTTGAATTCTCCTGGGTCATATGGCACTCTTAAACCTCAAAATTATAAAAACAATAAACCTTTCCAAATTCACATGGGTAAAGTTTCAACCTGCTGGTAAAAATATCTCTGAGGGACCTGTGCTTCATTTTCTGGGAAGGCTTTTCAGGCTAAAAGAACTCTAAGTACCACCATACGTGGGGTAATCTCCAGGGAGTGTGGAGTGTGACATCACTCTGTTCCCCAACACTGATCTTAATAATCATGGCAGGCCCTGGAGTTACTCAGCCCTTCCCTATGTCATTTGCCTTGTCCTTTCCCCTTCTAATGTTGTGTACTATCAAGTCAATTCCAATTCATAATGGCAGTGGATAGGACAGAGTAGAACTGCCTCTGGGACTTCCTAGGCTGTAAATCTTTATGGGAACACACCAAATCTCTTCTCCTGTGAGGCCATTCATAGTTTTGAACCTCCACCTTCTTGACTCGCATCCATGCGAGATTTTTTCCACTGAAAAGACTGAAAAAAGAATACTTTTCTATCCTTCAGTTCCATGTAGTAATGTAACTATACTTTCCTATCCTCCCTTCTATGTAGGATACCCAGTTCTGGATAATAAGATATACCAGTAAAGTATATCAGTAGAGAACACGGGGAGTCTAGTGGGTAAGGGGTTGTACTGCAAACACAAAGACAAGTGGTTCGAATCTATCAGCTAGCTACTCCTCAAGAGAAAAATGGGCAATTTCCTCCCGAGTGATTTACAGTCTTTAAAAATTCACTTAAGGGTAAGCTATGAGTTGGTTCTGACTAGATGGCATGCAACAGCAACATTAAATCACCATGATACAAAAAACTGATGTACTCACACCCATGTTTACTGCTGCATTATTGACAATAGTGAAGAGGTACAAGTAGCTCTACTTCCAGTCAACGAATGAATGGATAGAAAAACTGTGATGCACTCACAAAATAGAACACTATGCAGCATTGAAAAACAATGAACTTGTAAAACACTACCCAATGTGGGTGAATCTGTAAGACATTATGATGCTGAGTGAAATATCTCAGTCACAAAAGGAAAAATACTGTTAACACAGTTGTTATAAAGTAAGATTGACATTAGGAAAGGGGAGAAGAAAAGGAAAAGAGTGGATAGATAATGAACACTGTACTGGAATGAATGAAGTACAGGACTATCTGAAAGGAATGTGTGATTTGGCATTATATTAATAATTAACACCATTATAATTAATTGTTATCACTATATTAATATTAATAAAATTATAAAATAATTAATAATAATTAACAATCTATAACAAGAAGCCATTTACAAAGTGAATTGGGGGAAGGAAAGGGAAGAGGAGGGAGAAAAATGAACTTCAATGAAGGAATAAATGAAAATCCAACCTTTCTATAAACTTTCATTAAAATCACAATAATTAAAAAAATAAAGAAGGATGTGATGTGGAGTTGTGTCACCATTTGTGTCTGGGAGAACAGAAGTCATTATGCTGAGAAAAATAGAGTAGAAGAAGGGAAAGTAGCTAGGTCTTTGTTGTATCAATGTGGCACTAAAGTCATTTAATCTTGCATCTGCATACCTGAAGGATTCTTGTTTTAATGGAATAATATATACTTTCAGGATTAAGTCATCATTTGTCATGTTTTCTTTTACTTGCAACCAAAGAGATTTTTAACTATTATGAGAACTAAGGTGATCCAGATAGGACTAATATATATATTTATATATTATTATTTAAAATATATATTATAATATGTATATTATTATAAATAACCAGCTTATACATTGGGTATCTCCCCTTCAGTTAGTAGCTCACAGAGTCTAGATACATGATCTAGGAGATGATAATACCAGAGCTTCCTTCTAGTCTCCTGGGAGCAACACAAATCACTTACGTGCAGCTAGTAAGGGAAATTGTTCATTAGACTATGGAAATTTGTTTTCTTTTCCCTATCACAAAAGTGATGAGTTGAGGGAAGGAATGAGTCTAGAAATGTTTTAAAGTTCTAAGGAATAAGTCTGCTTAGATTTTCTGCATGTGTTTATGCTAACTAAAGTGCAGAAATTTGTCTATTCTATGTTTAAAAAATTTGGAATATACTTTTTCATAATACTGGTTTTGTTTCTTTGTTTAAAGTGGTTTTTTCCTAACAAAACAAATCCAAAAGATGTACAGTCAGAAAAGCATTAGATAGCCAGTTAACCGTGGACTAGGCTGGACTCGCTGCTGGTTGGATTTCTCCTGGACAACACGGGTGCCAGTGCAACTTATCTGGGGACAGGGGCATCAGGCACGGTTTTCCCAGGCTGGCTGATAGGTCTGTGTCCACACTTTCTTGAATATCATCATTTACCTTTAGATCTAAGAAGTCCCCAGGATTTGTTTCAGAAGAGTTCCTATTCTGGGACAAAGATGACACAAAATCTTTCCGACCAACACTACTCAGCACCTGTAGACTTAGCCCAAGAAGGGGGATTTTCTTCAGCTCTTCCAAAGACGTTAGAAGCCATTTTGCTCCTCCACACTGGTTGTTCTGCTGGTTTATCAAATCCTAAAGAGAAATTGGATCCACCACATAGAGGCTGTAAAACTTGGGAGGTTTCTTATTGTTGGAGTCCACACCCTTGAATGTGGTGGGGACAGTGGTGGTGGTGATGGCACACATCCTTGAATGTGGTGGGGACAGGGTGGTGGTGATGGTGCTGAGGAGCAAGGTGTAATGGAGCGAGGAGAAAGGATCCTTCTTATTTCCTTCACCCCCCCACCCATCAGATTGTGTAACCTTATGATTAACATCCCACAACCAAGCCCATCCTCACCCTTCTTCTTTCACCTTCCCTACCCTTGGATTCTCATCCTCATTCAACATAATGGTTTTATACACTATTTGACCTTGTGAGACTGAGGTAGTTCACTCAGCATAATACTCTCCAGTCCCTCCCAAGTTAGATAGTAATTTACAAAATCATTGCTCCTGTGTGCTATGTGCTCCTGAAATACTATGTGCTGCATAGTATGTCGTTGTATGAATGTACCAAAATGTCTCAATCCATTCGATTGTGGTTGGACATCTGAACTGTTTCCATGTTTTTGCAATGGTGAATAATGCTGCTATCAACATTGGTGTACAAGTCTGTATTTGAGTCTCAGTTCTCATTTTCTTAGAGTATATTCCAAGCAATGGAATAGCTGGGTCATATGGGATTTCTATGTTTAGCTTTTTGGGCCTCCATAAGAAAAAGACTGATTAATTACAAAATGGGCAAAAGACATGGAAAGAGTTTCACAGAGGAAGACATTTGAATGGCCAATATATATATGAAGAAATGCTCAAAGTCACTGGCCATAAGAGAGATGCAAATCAAAACCACAGAAAGATACAATCTCACTCTAGTAGCAGTGGCAAAGATTAACAGGACAGCAAGTAATAAATGTTGAAGAAGATGTGGTGAGATAGGAGCTCTTATACATTGTTGGTGGGATTGTACAACACTATAACCACTCTGGAAGGCAGTTTGGCATTTTTGAAAAAAAGCTCAATGATTTTTTTTAGTAATGGTCTGTTTCAGTTCCATGTATTTAATTTCTTGTCCTTGTTCTGTTACTGATTTCCAGTTTTATAGTGTTATGTCCCTGCACTATGCAGATGATAAAACTGTGGAGGAATTGATGTGCTTGCTTTTAAAGATCAAAAACTGCAACATGAATTACAAAACTTTTCAATATGAGTTACAGCTCCACATCAAGAACCAAAAAAACTCCAATCAGAAGAATAATAGTCAACATCATGATAGATGGGGAAAAGATTAAAATTGTCAACTATTTCACCTTACCTGGTATATTTGCAATCAGAAACCTTGTATCAGCAGTTAGGAGATCACGTATTGCACTGAGAAAGTCTGCAGTTAGGAACATCTTTAAATTATTGAGGAACAATGATATCAGTTTGAGAACTAAGGGTCATTTGAGTCAGAGTCAGATCATAGTCTTTTCAATCACTTGCTATATATCTGAAAGCTGAACAATGAATAAGGATCGCAGAAGACATGATGCCTTTGAACCTCAATACTGTTGGAGAAAATTAATGAATTTCCCCTGGACTGCTGAAAGAACAAAGAGGTACGTCTTGCATAAAGTACAGCCAGGGTGTTCCTTGGAGGCAAGGATAGTTAAGCTTCATTTCACATATTTTGGGTATGTTGTTAATAGAGAATGTTCCTTGGACTTCAGGCTTGGAAGGGTGGAAGGTTGGCAAAAGAAAGGAAGATCCTCAACCAGGTGGACTGACACAGTGGCTACAACAATGGGCTCAAGTATGTTAGAAATGATGATGATGTCACAGGATAGGACAGGGTTCACATCTGGTGTTGACAAGGTCACTGTAAACTGAAAGTATTTGTAAGAGGAAGACTCAACTTGGACATAATCAGTGGGTATTCTAATACACTGACAAATCTGAAGAACTGATGGACTAGACCAAACAAATTTCTATTTACAAGAAATCCTGCAGAAAGGCTTAAGAGAGAAATTTTCTAAGTGAAAGAACTATTTTATGTGTATTGGTTTATTGAAGGACTGAGGACAGAGAATTCCAAATATAATCCAATATATATGTCACTACTTTCCTTTAGTGAGGATGACTTCATATTTGAGCTCTTAGGAAAAAAATTAAGGTAAATGACATTTTGATAATTTTATATTTGAGAATATAGTAAAATATTATTAATATAATAAAGCATTACTCTGTTGGTAGTAGAGGCTCCCATGGACTATTCTGCAATTATCTGAGCACCTGCAATTTTTGCAATAATCCAAACTTTTGGTTTAGGTGTCATTGCCTCTGGAATATAATGTTGGTATTTTTGGCTCAACAGTAATGACATTAGTGGCAGGAACACCTTTGGTGTGCCTCATTGAAAGGACTGCACTATGTCATTGCCATCGTGAGAAGATAAAACCACAGATAGCCCATGAGCCAAAAATACTTGGCAGTAAAGCACAGTGAGAGTTTCCCAGTTACTTTTAGGGCTATTGGGAAGACGTTGAAGAGTTACTGACTTTTCTACAAAGCAGGTGAGGGGCAGCCAGAGAAATACTGATTTGTGATCATTTGTTCTCTGTTGCTGAAGTTATTATAAGACTTTATTCCTCGTAGTCAAATACTGTTGTTATTGTTAGGTGCTGTCAAGTTGAGCATGACCCATAGTAACTCTATGAAAACAGATCTGAACCTTGTCCTACCGTGTGCCATTCTCATCATCTCTAACATACTTGATCCCATGGCTGGACTCACTGTGTTAGCCCAGCTCGTTGAGGGTCTTACTCTCCTTCACCGGCCCTCCATCTTTCCAAGCACTGTCTTTAAATCACCCTCATAACTCCAAATGGCTATTAAAAGTATATAGTTTAAAGCAGTGACCATTTGACACTTTCAATGAAAAATGCTTTTACCTGAAAGAGACACTCATAAACTTCTTTCACACTCTAATGGCTAAAGCCACAGGTTTAAGAAAGTTGAATAATTAGGAAAGATTCAGAGGGGATCTGAAAAGATGGAGTAATAGTAGGCATAGATCATTCAGTACTCTTCTCCAACACCACAGCTCAGAGGTATCAAATCTTCAAAAGTATGTGTATGTTAAGTTTATAAAGCACAACATATATGATCATATACAATGTGAATGTAAAAACAAACCCCAAAAATAAAAATGGTTAAAGAAAAGAAAGTTGAGTAATGACAGAAACTATCATATGCCCAGAAAGAGGATAACAGAATGATTTCTAAATAGTCAAACGAATCCCACAATATTTAGATAGCAAGTTAAAAATGCCATAGGATAGAACCTGAAATCTTAGTGATGATGATTGCTAGAACAAATTAAATTAAATTCCTCCATTTAATTTTGATGCCAACAATTGAGTTAATCACTATGCCACACACCTACTGGAAATTTTCAAGATACAGGGTGTGTCTATAAAGGCATTTCTTGATAGCCAAGAATATAACAAAACCCATAATTCCGCTGGCCTAATTTACACTGAGAAATTGATCATACAACATAAGGGTCTCACATTTAATGTTTTTAGAAGTAATTATTCATAACTATTTCCCATTTTCTTCTAGAATAATTATTGTGAACAACTCTGGCACTAAGTAAAATTGTGAATTGAGTATGATTTTGAGGTATTCCATCATCTTTTTGAGGGTAATATCTCATCTCCACTCTCTACCCCTTCCTCCCAAATCTTCTGTAAGTCTCCTACCCACATCTTAGTTCCCTTTCTCTAAAGAGAAATCCTTACTAAGAAGGAATCCCTCCCCTTTCAAAATTCACATTCGAAATTTAACACTATTGCCGCTCACTCCTGGTGATTACTACTTGGGCCCATTTTTAACTGTTTCTGGTCAAATATTCTTTTAGATCGTATGGCCCTGGTGTGTCCACTTGCTGATAGAGGTAACTCATGGCTGCTGTGAAGCTGAAAACTGTGACCCTGATGCGTAAAATGTGATAATGGTCACACATGGTGGACAGTGTTTGGTGGAGCTCCCCAATTAAAACAAGCTTGGAAGCAGGAGTGGAGTGGCATCCACTTCCGAAACAGCTTGCCTCCACAAACCTTATAAATCTGGAGAAAGGATGAAAGTTTTCAGGTCTTTTGTTCATAGGGTCGCTATGAGTCACCTATGACTCGACGGCACGTAACAACAACAACAACAACTCTTTGCTAGCCAATATGAAAAAATAACTTAATATGAAGTGTTCATGGAAGGGAGGAATTGAGTATATAATCCTCATTAATGTGTATTGGGCTCAGCATTTCCAAGCAGCATTAGCAGTGGGCCTTTAAAAATTCTTTGTGAAGTACTTTAGCTTTCATGTTTCTTATTAAATTTTAACAGTTTCATTCCGAAGAGCAAGTTTGCTTTGGTTTTGTTTAAAGTGAGGTCTGCTCATACCCAAAAACTAAAAATAGACACATATTTTTAAAATATAAGCTTACTTATTTTTGGTATATTTTGTTAATTCTTGAATAAAGTGAGTTCAGCATTGACTAGTAGATATTAAAAAATATTGATTTTGATTCAATAAATTTGATAATGTGTAGATGTCCTGTTAATATAATAGTTAAATTTACATTGGCTAACTGAATGATTGGGAACTCTGGTGGCCTAGTGCTGAGAAGCTGTGCTGCAACCCTAAAGGCATGTGGTCGGAATCCACTAGTAGCTTCCCAGAAGGATAGGCAATCTCCCATGCAATTTACTACCTTAGAAAACCCGTTGGAGGGTCAGCAATGGGTTGGTTTCAGCTCACAGCACACAACAACAGCAACAACTGTAAGACAGGCAGTACAAATCTACTCAAAGACTCTATGGGCGAAAAATCTGACAATCAATCTTCTCCCATAAATAATACAGCCTAGAAACCCTAGAAGACAATTGTACAGTCATGAGTGTTCTGTGACTCTTTGTCTTTTCCAGCACGATGTCATTTTTCAAGGATTTGGCTCTCCTTACAACATATTCATAGCAGGTAAGATGGAATTTCACCAGCCTTGCCTTTAATAAACACCCTACTAGCATTTTCTCCATGGTAGACTTGCACGTTCTTTTGTCATCGGTGGGATATTCAGTATTTCCTCCAATACCACAATGCAAAGATATCAAGTACCATTAATAGTCATCTTTATTCATTATCCAAATTTCAAATGCATAGGAAGTAATTGAAAAGCCCATGGCCAAGATCAGGTTCACCTTGACCTTTAAACTGACATTGAAAGTCAGAATCTACTGTGTTAGTGAATGTTTGCCACTTCTTCAAGACAACAATGTTATCTTGTATTATAATGGGGCCTTTTAAAAAAATAAAAAGGGAGACTCGATTACCAAAAGGTACTCTGATGGTATAGTCTGAAATGTGTTGAAAAGCTAAATGAAAGGTCAATGGTTATAATCCAAAAGAAGCTCAAGAAGAATCATAAAGATTTTACAACTTCTGAAACCTCCTGGAGGTCACCATGAGTTAGAGTCAACTGGATGTCGGTGACTCAGTTTAGATAAAGCAAACTTCAAATTAAATGTGATTGACTTAATGTTAAGCAAAATGCACAAGAAATCTTCAAATATTCCTACACCCAAATATGTAGTCTTCAATTCCGGCTGACAGTAAGATTTTACTTAGAGTGACTAAGAATAGAAAATAAGTTATCAGTCCAGTAAAAAAGATTTCTTTTGCAGAGCTCTTTTCCTCTTACAGAACGCAAGCAGATGTTTTGCTTCATAAGCAAGGAAAGAGGCACCTGGAAGGTGGTAATTCTAAGAACAACAGCAAGCAGCGTGGCATGGATAATTCTGCTCTGATCTTTGTAAACAGAAATGGTATGTTTTTATGTAGACCGCCTGAATGACTGAGTTCCAAACATAGAAGAAACGTAAAGATAAAACAAGCAAATAACCAAACAAGGAAGTGTTTCAGAAAGGAAATATCATGTCAAACCTTGGCTCAAAAGCAAACAGTCTTTTTGTGAAGGGAGGCATTCACAACATCTATTAAATGCATGCTCAGTCACAAAAACAAACCCCATCTGTTTAAGATTAACATTTGTGATAAACATTTTGAGCAAAAGAACTAGGAAGGCAAACATACATATTGTAAAACAAAGTCTGTACTCTTGGAATAATTAAAATTTCCTCTAAAAAGATCTAATGCTTTATAGTCGGTTCTTTAAATAAAAAATAGTAAGATTCAAAGGCATTTTCAGTTCTTGAAAAGGAAAAGACGACTAACCTGAGAGTCAAGCATATGGTCACACTGGATAGAATGCTATACTTTCTTGGATGCAACTAACGATGGAAAAGAATATATACTTGGAATTAGAAACACAAACTAAAAATTCTCAGAAAGTCTGACTTCACTTTAAAATTGTTTGGATATTCTAAGAAGTTATTTCAGCACAGTATCTAGATTTATTAATTTATACTTGAATACTGACGTTAAATTAATGTGTATGTTCAAAATGATTGATTTGAGAGAGTAAAACTAAGACAATAGAAGACTAAAAGCTGAATCGAGTTTTGTTTTTCCTATTTCTTTAGCAGTCTTGTGACTAAAGTTCATGTATGTGCATACAGACCTTGTCAGATTTTGAGCAAGCAGTAAGGGGAATAAAAAAACAACCTCGCCCCACAGGAAGAGAAATTTCTGCATTGAGAAACACTTGAATAGGACTACTCAGTTCATGAGTTTTGGTGGCATGATGGTTAAAAGATTCTGTCCTAGCCTGAGACCAGAAGAACTAGTCTACCACTATTGAACACTTTAAAGGGGGAGTAGAAGACTCTGCATAGGAAACTCAAACTCATTGCTATGGGATTGGAAATAATTCAGAGCAGACCCACGAGTGGAATTTTGGAGACTGTTAACCTCATGACAGGAGACTGCTCATTTTTCTCTGATTAACCACTATTGTGTGTTGTTGAGTCAGAATCAACCTTTAGCGGACCCTCCTGTGAGTTTTCAGAGGTAGGAAATTACACAGGAGAGCAGTTGGTGGATTAGAACAACTGACTTTTGGGTTGATAGCATGACTTTTTACCCAATAGACCATTGGAGCTTCCTGTACCCTCTGTACTGACCATACACACCACAGTAGAAGAAATTCATAGGGATTTCTAGCCTGAAATACTTATAGGAACACATCAACATGTCTTTTCTCTAGTTGACCCACTGAGTAGATTTAATCCTCCAACCTTTTGGTTAACAGTCAAGCATTAAACTCTATATTGCCAAGACTTCTATTATAACAACTGGTCACATGTGAAGGAGCCCTAGTTGTACAAGTTAAGCATTCAGCTGTTAACTAAAAGGTTTGTGGCTTGAACTCTCCCAACAACTTTGTGGGAGAAAATATCTGGCAATCCACTTCCTCTAAATACTACTGTAAAGAAAGCCCTGTGAGGAAGTTCTACTCTACTACATAGGATAGATATGAGCCAAGGTCAAAGAACAACAGTCACATAGAAATGTGAATTTTAATTCACTATAATCGAAAGATGTGGATGATAGAATCTTTCTATCACCTAAAAAAAAATCTGTTAGAAAGTATTGTTCTGGAACAAATTCAAAATATAGCTGAACTACAGCCATCTTGAGTTCAGGGACTGGTTTGTTGTTTTTTTTGTTGTTGTTGTTGTTGTTAGGTGCCATCAAGTTGATTATAATTCATAGCAACTGTGTGACTAATAGATACAAACTTAACCCTGTCCTGCAACATCCTCATGCTTCTCTTTCATGTTCAAGCTCATTGTGGTAGTGAATGTGTGAATCCATCTCTTGAAGGGTCTTATTCTCTTTCATTGACACTCTCCTTTCCAAAGATGATATCTATCTCCAAGGATTCCTCTTCAGAATATGCCCTAAGTAAGCAAGACGAAGTATCATCATTTTTGCCTCAGGGAGCGCTCTGCTTTCACTTCTTTCAACGGAGATTTGTTTATTCTTTTGGTAGTCCATGGTATATACAATACACTTTGCCAACAACACACTTCTCAGACATTTCTTCTTCAGTCTTCTTTATTAATTTTTCCACTTCAGATTGATAGGAAATAGCGTAACGTGTCGTTATGTGCCATAACTCAGCTACACTCATAGGAACCCTATAAACAATAGATCTGAGCCCTGGCCTGTCCTATGTCATTCTCATCTTCTCTGTCAAATTTGAACCTATTGCTGCAGTCACTGTGTTAGTCCATCTTGTTATGGGCTTTCTCTGTTTCACTGACCTGCTATGTTTCCAAGCATGACGTCCCTTTCCAAGGAATGACCCTTCATAACAACATGCCTGAAGTGTGTGGGATGAAACATTGCCATCCTTGCCTCTGAGGAACTCTCTGGTTTCACTTTGTCTAAGATACATCTGCTTACTATTTTGTCTAGTTGGTGTGCATCATTGAGATGGGACTGACTTAATAGCTTCAGCAGATTTTCGGAGGGTTTAAATCATACTTGAGTAAATTGCCCATCTTTCTTCCACAGAGCAGCTGGTAAAGTTAAACTGTTGCCTTGGGGTTGACAGTGTAATTTCTTACCACTAAGCTACCAACACTCCCTGGAGGCTAAGTGGTTCTTTTGGCAGGTCATGGGATATTCAACACTCTTCTCCAACTGCACAACTCAAAGGCATTGATTCTTTTTCTGTCATCCTTATTCATTGTCTAACTCTCAGATGTATAACAAGTAATTGAAGACTATGGCCTAAATCAGGCATATCTTAGTCTTTAAATGGATGTTATTACTCTAGAATACTTTGGAGAGGTCCTTAACAGCAGACTTTCCCCATGAAATACGTATTTTGATTTCTTGAATGCTGGTACCAAAAGTGTTGATTATGGATTATCCAATAAGATGGCTTAGTATAACAAAGATAGTGTAATATGTCATTATCGTTGGTAGGTGTTGTGGAGTTGAGTTTGACTCATAATTACCCTAACAACAACAGATCTGAAACCTGTTCTAGCCTGTGTTATCCTCACAACTTCTGACATACTTGAGTTTATTGCTGCAGTCATTATGTCAATCCATCTGGTTGAGGTCTTCCTCTGTTTTGTCCACCCTCTAACTTTCCAAGCACAGTGTCCATCTCCAAGGAATAACCTCTCCTAGCAACATGCCCAAAGTATTTTTTCCTTCAAAGAGCACACTCGCTGCATCTTCTCCAAGACACAGCTATTTGTTCTTTTGTAAGTCCATGGAGTATATACAATATTTTTCTCTAACACTACAATTGAAAGTCATCAGTTCTTCTGTAATCTTTATTCATTATCCAGCTTTAGATGCATAACAAATGACTGAAAAATCATGAACTGAATCAGGTGCTCTTTATTCCTCAAACTTACATGAAGAGGTTCTTGAATGCAGACTTTCCCAGTTCAGTAAGTATACTGATCTCCTAACAGCTAATACCAAGGGTGTTGTCTAGGACCCAAGTAACATGAAGCCATTAGCTGTCCAAATGTAATAAAGTAACCAAAAGAAAAATAAGTTACCCTCCTGTCCTCATTCCTTTATACTTCAACTAATCCCTAAACAAGAATCCCTAGGAATGGGTTTAAATCAGCTTTAATTTAAAACTATTAAAGGCTGACTGGCCCTAGTTGGTTTCAGACTTAGGTAAATTGTCTAGTTGACATAAATTACACATATGTGAATATATGTAGTATGTTGTTGTTATGTGCCCTCAAGTTGGAACCAACTCATAGCTGACCCTCTCATGGATCTTTAGACTGTAGTCAGAAGAATTGAGCTACCAATCCAAAGAGAGATCATTCAAATCCACCAGCTGCTTCACAGGAGAAAGATCAATCTCCTCCAATCCAATACACTGCCTCTTAAAGCCAGCTGGAGGGTCAGCAATGGGTCACTTCTAATTTGACTGTACATGACAACAACAATTTGCATGAGAGGAGACTGCTCATCTATTTCTTGTGTGTGTGTGTGTGTGTGTGTGTGTGTGTGTGTGTGTGTGTATAACCATTCATTTGCCTTAACTTCCTAAAAGACAATAAACATTTTTACAGACACTAAAAGGTAGAGAACTTGAATGCATTCTCCTCTCTCCATCCCACTCAGACTCAGAGAGAGTTTAAGTTCAAAAGACCCAAAGATTTTCTTTTTATAACATGGAAATTCCATGATTGTAGAAACTTCCTGCCAGTTCAATTTAATCTGTCTGCTCTTAGCTGTCAGTTTCAGAATTGTTATGTATAGAAAGAACCTTCTACCAGAGTCTCTATTTTGAGTTAGATGTTCCAACTATTAATAAGATAAAGATTTATGTCATAAAAGTTTTGTGCTGTCAATACCAGGAAGGTCTCTAATTTTTTGGGTGTGTACAAGAGTGACTGAACAGTTCTTTCTTTTTCAAAGACCAATAACATCCACCCTATTAAACAGGAATTTGATGTTTACTTGTGGATTTTTTAAAAGAGCCTTTTGGTCAGCCCTGCAAATAATAAAGACTTCCAAAATTAAAGAAATACCAAAATAACTATGGCATTTCCTTACTTGAGCATAATGGTTTCTTCAGAGCAGATTCACTGCATAAACACAGAACATTCTTCTTTCCTCCACTAACATCTGTGAACAAGTTCACCACTTGGGAAAACGAAGGACTAATAACTACATCCAGACATGGGTGGGCACAGGTGCTTCAACGCAGTTCCACAAACATATCCCCGTTCCGGCAAGTGGGCTATTTCTGACCTGACCCCTTCAGACTTCCAGTCCCACTGTGTGTTTTGTCTGGGAGAAGGGAGCCCACTGGCAGAATTGTTAGTATCTCCCTCTAAAGAGACTGACTTCTTACTGGCAGGGTACATTCTCTGAACATATTGACTCTCCAAACAGAGAACATCGGCCCAATAATTTATTAAAAGCAATTGTGTGTTTCCTAGGTCTAGCCAAACATTTGGTGCATGTTATTCTACCCAAGACCAAACGTTATTCCCACAGCTTTTAAAGAAAAGTATTCTCAACTAGCCCCAACTTAACAAAGAATCCTGATCTCCCATAGCAACCATTGTCTGGAATGTTCATGAGACACGTAATTTATACACTGCCTTATAGAGATACCTCTTTCATTTGTAATGGATAGCTATTTTAAAGGTTCATTTTATTTAATTACCATTTTATTTTAATTACTTGGACCATACTCCTAAGTACATTTCATGCTTTCTAATAGCTAAGATTGTCCCTTTTTTTACATTTATTTTTTCCTATATTATATTGTAGTTTACACATGAAAACTATTCTTTAAAAAAAAATGAGAAACTACTAAGTGACCAAGCTAACCCAATGGATTAAAAGGCAATTAATAAATGGCAAAGTAATAAGAATAATAATTTCCTCTCTACAGTAAGGTACCAGTAAATCCATTAAATAGAAATTTAGGAACTTCTGAAAAGGATTAATTTAGTGCTACAAAGAGGGATTGTTCTATTTTTTTAATGAAAATGTCAATGAAAGTTTGCAAAGACTTTGGATTTACATTCATACATTGTTGCACATTTTCCTCCCTGCCCACCCCTCTCCCCTAATTTGCTTTACTCTTTGAAAAGAAAAAAAAATTCTTTCATTGTTATACGATTCCCACCCCAGTCCACTTTACTATGGAGCTCTTATTCTGGACATTTGTCATGAAAATAATACTTACTCATGTATTCCTTCTAAACAGTTCTCTCCTTCATCTGTTTCAATGCAGTATACAATGTTTATCCCCTGTTTTCTTAAGTTCCCCTCAATGCCGATGTCAGTCCTGTTTTACAACAGTGGCACTATGCAATATTTGTCCTTTTATGACTGAGATATTTTACACAGCATAATGTCCTCCAGGGT
>NW_006399796.1:6784389-6785546 GCF_000299155.1 Elephantulus edwardii | reverse complement strand
TTTTCTCTAATGAAGTTTATAGTCCTTGGTTTTATTTTTTTTCTATATTTTATTAATTTTCATAAACATTTACAGAGATTTTGGGTTTCCATTCATTCCTTGTTGCACTAAGTCCTTGGTTTTAGTACTAAGTCTTTGATCCACTTTGAGTTGTTTTTTGCATATGGCGTGACGTGAATCTTCCTTGAGTTTTCTGTGGATATTTTTCCAATTTTGCCAACATCATTTGTTATAAAGGCTGTAGCTTTCCCGCTTAACTGATTTCATCTTCTTGTCAAAAAGCAATTGAACATAGGTCGATGAGCTAATTTCTGGGTTCTCAAATATATTTCATTGATATCTATGTGTCTGTCATTGTACTAGTACCATGCTGTCTTGACCACCATGGCTGTGTAGTTGGATTTTAAATCAGGGATTGGGATGCTTCCTACTTTGTTTCTCTTTCTAAGGAGTGCTTTGCTTATTCAGGGCCTCTTTCCATTCCCAATAAAATTGGAGATTGCCTTTTCGATCTCGCTGAAGAATGGGACTGGTATTTGTATTGGGATTACATTGAGCGTGGAAATTGCCTTTGGTAGTATTGTCATTTTCACAATACTGAGTCTCAAGAGCAAAGTATATTCTTTCATTTCTCCAGGTCTCTTTTTGTTTCTTGTAGTGATGTTTTGTAATTTTCTTTGAATAGATCCTTTGTGTTTCTGGTTAGATTTACTCACAAGTGTTTAATCTTGTGATTAGGTATTGTGACAGCTATTGTTTTTCTTAGCTCCAGTTCTGTATTCTCTTTTTCACTGTAGAGAAATCCAATTGATTTTTTTATTTTGATCTTGTATCCTGCTACTTTGCTGAATTGGTGAGCTATGTCCCAGTAGTTTTCTTGCTGAGTCTTTAGGGTTTTCTAAGTATAGTATCTGCATATAAAGATAATTTTACCTCCTCTTTGCCAATTTGGATACCTTTGATTTCTTTCTCTTGTCTTATTGCTATCACTAAGACTTCCAATACAATATTGAATAGGCGAGGTGATAGTGGGCATCTCTGGCTCCTTCTGATTCTCAAAGGGAATTCCTTTAAACTCACTCCATTGAGAATAATGTTGGTTCTCGGGTTTGTGTATATACTTTTTACAATTTTGAAGGTATTTCCCTCTAATCCTA
>NW_006399796.1:6780634-6784289 GCF_000299155.1 Elephantulus edwardii | reverse complement strand
ACCTTTGGTATCAGCAGTTCGGAAATCAAAAGATAAATTTCATTTCTCCAGATTGCTGGAGAACAGTGATGTCCATCTAGTGACTAAGGTGTGCCTGATCCAGGCACTAATCTTTACAAAGAGCTTTATAATGACTAAAGATGATCGAAGAAAAATTGGTGCCTCTGAGTTGTGATGGCAGAGAAGAATATTGAACATATAGTAGACTGACAAGAGAACAAATAGTACCGTCCTGGAGAAGGTAAAAAAAGCTGCTTTTTGGAGACAAGGATTTTGAAGCTCTGTCTTGTATACTTTGGGTATGTTGCCATGAGGGACAGTACAGGAAAGGTAGCTCTTGGATGAGATGAACTGACACAGTAGCCAGAGTTATGGAGGCAGATATGTCAAAGATGATAAGATTTTCTCAGGACAGGGCAGGGTTCGGAGCAATTTTGCATAAGTTTCGCTATGAGTCACAGGCCACTCAAGAGCACATAACAACAACTACAATTACTGTAAGGAGATTTACAGGCATTGTTCACAGGAAGTTGCCTTGTCACCCAGAGGTGACACTTTTCTGGTGATTTGAATCCAGCTACATGTAATTTCTGACTTGGTAGCAATGAATTGAGCTGTTGAGTTGCATATTTAATTATCTTGAGTATTTCTTCATGTGCCTGTTGGCCATCTGAATATCTTCTTTGGTAAAGTGTCTATCTATATCCTTTTCCCATTTTGTAGTTGGATTGCTTGCCTTTTCTTGCTTAAATGTTGGAGTTTTCTGTAAATTAGATATGAAAATCTTATTAGATATTGATTTGAAAATAGATTTTAGTAAAACTAAATTTAGTAAAAATTTAGAACAAGAATAAACTTTCAGTCCTTCATAAAAGCATTTTTAGTAGGAAAAATGGTATTTATTTGGTATTCTAGTGGTATGAATTGTTGTTAATGTCCTCAGGAGTCAGAACCGACTCCTAACTAACTGTGCAGAACATCAGAGGCTTTCGATTGGATAGGGATAGGAGGAGATTGACAGAGCATCTTTTTCCATCAGAGAAGCCAATGAATAACCACCTGCCTTTGGGTTGGCAGCACAGTTCCTTACCCAGTAGGCAACCAGAACTCCAGAGGGTAGTACGAAGGGAAAATAAATTAACTGGTTTTGTTAATGGTTCATTTGTTTAAATTTGTGGGTGATGGATGTATATCAAGTTGAATTCAAATAGATAATCCCACACCAGAATTTTTAAAATAATTGTCTGAAATACTAGCTGAAGGAAACCTATTAAATTATTCAAATGGTAGAATGCTTCATAACTGGTTTTAGGATCATCAGGCTAAAGGGCAGACCTTTTACTCTGCTTCTTAATACCTGTTGTTCGAAAGTTGATTCTAAGATTAATTTTCTAGTGGGTGAAGAGTTGTGCTGCCAATCTAAATCCAGGAAAGCAGTTCAAATTCACCAGCTGCTAACCCAAATGTGATGTCTTTCCAGTTGTTTTAACCCACCAGTGGTTCCAGAGGAGGAAGATAATCAATCTCCTTCTGTGTAATTTACATTGACAACTGACTGTTGGGTCAGCTCTGAGCCTGTTCTGAGTTAGTAGCAATGAGTTGTTGATGTTTTTCTTGTGGTAGATATACTGTATCCAGTTTTTATCCATAATTAGCACTTTTCACATAGCTTTAAATATTTAAACTGCAGATTATGGCTCACAAAAATATTTAACAATTGTTTAAACTCTGAGGGAGTTCAAATATTTGGATACATCAGCTAAAACATACCCATGCTTAACAAGCTGATGACTTTTAATTCTACATTAGCAAACAATTTCTTTGAAGGATATCTTACTTGGAACATGTAGGACCTAGAGGGAGATGAATACATATATTTGAGTACTCCATGGAAAAGTCTGTTGTTACATGTCATCGAGTTGACTTCAATTCACAGCAACCCTAAGCAAAACAGATTAAAATCTTGCCTAATTCTACACCATTCTCACAATCTCTGCTGTGCTCAAGTACATTGTTTCTATCACTGTGTCAATCTATCTCACTGAAAGTCTTCCTCATTTTCACTCACATGTCATCTTTCCAAGTATAATATCCTTTTACAAGAACTGGCCTTCTGACAACATGCCCAAAGTATGTGGGACAAACCTCATCATCTCTGCTTCTAAGGGGCACTCTGGTTACATTTCTTCTAAAACGGATTTGTTTATTCTTTGGCAGTCCATTCAATCATTTTTGCCAACAACACAAGTCAAAAGTATCAGTTCTTTTGATCTTCTTGTTCATTATCCCACTTTCACATGCATATGAAGCAATTGAAAATACCTTGACTTGAGTCAAGTACACCTTAGTCTTTAAACTGCCAACCTTGCACTTTAGTAATTTAAACAAATCCTTGACAGCAGATTTACCCAAAGAAACACAGAAAAGTTTGTTGGTTGTTGTTGTTTTTTTTGTTGGTAGGTGCCATATAAACAACACCATGGTGACCATACGAACAACAGATCTGGACTTTGCCCTATCCTGTGCACCATTCTCACGATCTCTAATATGTTTGGACCCATTGTTGTAGTCACTTTGCCAATCCATCTTGTTGGCAGTTTCCTTTGCTTTCTCTGAAGCCCCTCTGTCTTTCCTAGCATGGTGTTCTTTTCCAAGGACTCGGCCTTCCTGACAAAGCATCTAGAGCACTAGAATTAACTCCACTGGCTTGGTATTAAAGAGTTGCACTTCCTCCTAAGGCATGTGGTTCTAATCTAAAAGATGAACTGTGGAAGAAAGATAGCCAATCTCTTCCTGTGCAATTTACTGCCTCTAAAACCCACTGAAGGGTCAGCTATGAGTCATTTATGACTCGATGGTATATAATGACAACCACCAACAGACAGAAAGCTAGAAGAAAACAACTTTGCTTGTTGATAGTGGAAAATACTTGAATCATTTCTTAAAGAAGATCAAAGACTTATGTTGTTGTTTAAATTCTTACAACTGGACCAATAAGCTTCATGACAAATTCAGAGAAATTGAAGTTGTCAAGTATTACATTTTACTTGGCCCCATTATCAACACTGAGGGAACCAGTGAAGAAATCCAAATACATGTTGCATTGGGCAAAAACTTTATCTCACATGCTTTGAGCATGCTGTTAGGAGACATCTATTCTTTGAGAGAGAAAAAAAAAAAAAAACCACCATGCTTCCAAAAATAAAGGGATCTAAGAGAGAAAGACCTTCTACAAGATGGATTGATATAGTAACTACAACAATTGTTGTTGTTGTTGTTGTTGTTGTTATGTGCCATCGAGTCATTTGCAACTCATAGTGACCCTGTGTACAACAGCCCTAAACTCTGCTCTGTTCTGTGCCTGTCTCTGACACTCCCATCCCAATTATCTCAGTCACTGAATCAATCCACCTCACAGAGGGCCTTCCCCTCCTGTGCTGTCTCTCCACCCTCCCAAGCATGATGATCTTCTCTAAGGACCGGTCTCTCCTCACAACATGTCCAAAGTATATTAGACAGAGCTTCAGAATCCTTGCCTCCAAGGAGCCACCCAGTTTAATCCTTACCAGGACAAATCTGTTTGTTTTCCTAGCAGTCCATGGTATTCTCAATACTCTTCTCCAGCACCACAGCTCAAAGGCATCAATTCTCCTTC
>NW_006399796.1:6778490-6780534 GCF_000299155.1 Elephantulus edwardii | reverse complement strand
AAGGAATACTGTGCTTTGGGGGGATGAATTAGCCTATAAATATCTATGAGATCAAGTTGGTTTATTGTGTGGTTTAATTCTTCAGAATCTTTGTTGAATTTCTTTCTGGTAGTTCTATCTTTTCTTGAGAGTAGTGTATTGAAATCTCCAACTACTATAATGGTGGTGTTACTTTCTTTTTCAGTTTTGTTAATGTTTTTACAGCTCTATCTTTTGGTACTTAGATATTATTGTTTTGTCCTCTTGCTCTATTGAGCCTTTAAGCGTTATGTAGTGACCTTTCTTGTCCTTTTGTGATAGTTTTTGCATTGAAATTTATTTTATCAGAGATTAATATCACTACTCCTTCTTTTTTCTGATTGTGATTTGCTTGGTATATTTTTTCCCACCATTTCATTTTTAGTCTTTCTTTACTTTTCAGGTGTGTCCTTTTGATTGATTTTGGTTTTTTATCCAATCTGCTGTTTTTCTCTTCAATGGTGCACCTAAACCATCCACATTCAGTGTGATTATTGAGAGGCAAAGTTTTATTCCTATTATTTTGTTGAGTTTTTTGGGTGTTGTTGCTAGTTACTTTGGTCCATCTTACTTTCTGTGGCACCTGTGTAAGAAAAACTCAGTGTTTCCTGTAATGCTGGTCTTGTTTTTACAAACTCTGATAGGTTCTACTTTTCTGGGAATGTTTTGATCTCTCCTTCATATTTGATGGACAGTTTTGCTGAGTACAATATTCTTGATTGACAGTTGTGTTCTTTGAGTGTTTGATACATGCCATTCCACTGTCTTCTTGCTCACATGGTTTCTGCTAAGAAAAAGGCGCTTATTCTTATCTGTTCTCCCTTATAGGTTACTCTGTTTCTCTCTCACTGCTTTCTGAATTCTTTCCTTATTTTTTTTTCTGGCAAATTTTAATATGACATGCCTCAGTGTTTTTCTTTTTGGGTCTATTCTATATGGTGTTCGCTCAGCTTCTTAAGTATATATTCTCTCATTCTTCATTATGCCTAGAACGTTTTCTTCTACTTAGTCTTTCATAACATTTTGGTGCCTTTACTTGCTTCTTCCTGTTCTGGGATTCTGATGATGCACATATTGTTTCTCTTGATGGTGTCCCACATTATTCTTGGGTTTTTTTTCCTTCCTTTTTGATTCCACTTTTTTCTCTAGCAGCTCAGCAGTGATAATTCTATCTTCTATTTCACTGGCTCTGTGTTCCATCTCTTCAACACTGTTCATGTGTCCCTCCATCATGTTGAAAGTATATGAAACATGGGACCTCATATTATTTATTGTGGTTTCTTTTTTTTTTCCAGAGCCTCTAATGCCTCGTTTGTTTTATACCATTGTTTTGGATTATTTTTTTTAACCTCCTTCTGATTTTGCTTGCAGTTTCCTGTAATTCTTCAAGATTATCTTTCGCCCACTGAAAATTTTCAATCATTGTTTCTTTAAATTCTGTGTCAGAAAGTTCCATCAGACTTTCTTTCAGGAAAACCATTAACACTCTGTCACTTTTTGGGGTGACATCTTGCTTTGGGCTTGTGTAGAGTGTGAGGCAGCCTGCTTCTTACATGACATTGCTGTGGTAAAGTTTTTCATGTCTGAGGTTCTTGATCTGAAGTCACTGCTTCAGAAGAGGGTAGGACAGTCACCCTACCTGTCTTTCTCTCTGAACTTCTGACCCCAGGAAAGTTTCAGTGCAGGGCCTGTGAAAGTAATTTCTTCTGTTTATAACCGTTGGAGACCAAGGTTTTCCAGACTAAAGGCAGTTATCTGACTGGATGTGAGGAGATGCAAGGCAGAACATAGAGGCATGGGCAGAGGGGCACTGGGTGGGTATTGGTGCAGGGCACATGTACAGACACACGTTGGGTGGGCACATGCTCAGACTCTTGCAGACTGGGCACATGTGGGAACTTTACTCAAATTCCAGCTGACAGGAACACTCTGGGCAGCCTGTTCTCAGTGGCCTGGGTTTGCTCCAATCCCATGAAAACTATTGTTATGTTGTTGTTGTTGTTGTTATGTAACATCGAGTAGTTTC
>NW_006399796.1:6777521-6778147 GCF_000299155.1 Elephantulus edwardii | reverse complement strand
CATTGATTGTGCAAAATTCAATCATTCTCTCTCCAGCTCCATTTCTGTCACTGAGTCCATGTTTTCCAGCTACTGAATCTTCTTCTTTGTTCCCGACTTTTGCCTTCCAGTCAGCAATTATTATCAATGCATCCTGATTGCATGTTTGATCAATATCAATTGGAAAAGTTGGTAAAAATCTTCTATATCCTCTTCCTTGGCTATGAAAATACTACAGATTATGAGGGTGGTTGAAGATTAAGACAAGGTTGTTTATAGTGTTATTAGTGAATGTCATAGTGGACTTGAAAGCATCTAACAACAATACTGACCTTATAAAAAAGAACAGATTATAAAGACTGCACAAGCAAATGTCTTCAATATCTGTACTACAAAAGGAGATTATTATTTCCTTCATCATTATGGAGAGCTGGATGGATGTTTTTGGTAAAACAGAATCAAGAGAAAGGATTTGTTGTTACAATTATACATTTATACAATTATACATCTGATGGTAAATATTGGTAGCAAAAAATATTGTCTTTCTTATTTCCCAACTGAGTGTGGAAACTACAGAACAGTGTCATTGATTTCACACGCAAGCAAGATTCTACTGAAGATCATCCAAAAACGATTAGAACAGCACA
>NW_006399796.1:6763109-6776301 GCF_000299155.1 Elephantulus edwardii | reverse complement strand
ACTCGATGGCACATAACAACAACAACAACATTTTCTAGTTACTGTGTTGTGTAGAATTTTGAAGGCCTAAGCCTCCTTCTACTATCTTTACATAGGATCTGCTACTGATATTAATTGGTAGCTCTAGATTTTGGTACCTGCTCATAGTGTGGCCCTGAGGGGTAGAACTGGACATAAGAAAAGAAGGAGTAAGCCAGGTAAGAGGACTCTTAAACACCCTGGGAAACTGACCTTAAATGAAATAGAAGTGATCTTGATGGAGAGGAAGAATAAAAGACATTTTCATTCATTTTTACAGTTGAATGATATTCTATTTTATATATACGTCATATTTTGTCTGTACCTTTATTGGTATAGTAGGGTTTTTATTTGTTCTAGGAGGTAGATTGACCTTTCAGATCTTAACATTTTTTAATATATTTTTTTCACTAAAACATAAATAGGGTAAAGACAACACAAATACAAACTCTTTCCAGAATAAATTATCAGAATAAATCTTAAAGAGTTCCACTGAACCATAGCCAAGGCTTTCATTTACACAATCATAGACAAAGAAAATCATCACCAGTTATAATTAACATCTGTCAGTATTGCATACAGACACCAAAAATCAGCAAAAGGTGATGATTAGGATATTTCCAATGATGGAGAACAAAAAGGTTTAGGATTCTGTTGTTTCAACTACTTGGGTACTGTGATGGTTAGACCATGATGCATGACTTGGCAGTTATTTTGGTAAATAATTAAACCATCCAAGCAAGTTCTCTGCTTCTCCATGCAAATACCAAGGGCAAATGATGGCAAAGCTTCATTTTACACCCTTTGGGCAGATTGCTTGGAGAGGCTATTCCTTGAGGAAAGACATCATGCTTGGAAAGGTGGCAAACAGCGAAGTAGACTAAGACTCTCAATCAAGTGGATTGAAATAGTGACTGCAGCAATGGGCTTGAGTGTGCCAGAGAGTGTGAGAATGGCACAGGCTAGGACAAGGTTTATATCTGTTCTTCATAGAGTCGCAGTGGGTGATATTTGACCCAGTGGCACCTCTCCAAAGACTTGTGAAACAATCACATGAAGGGTTTAATGATCAGGAAGAAGCCAAGTGGCATTTGAACCTATGTCAAGAATCCAAAGGGAATTACCAAGAATCCAAAGGGAGTTAAGGCTCTGCTACAGTTCAACATTTCACAATCCAAAAGTTTCAGAATTTAAGCTCTAATACACATTGTTTTAGTTTAATATCCTTGATTAGAAGACTTGTGTAAGAAAATGTATATTAGTCAGTAATTGCTTAAAGATGCAAAATAAGTTTGTGTCCCAGAAACAAAAGATACTATCAGTATTGGCAGAATTTCAAAGTAGATAAAAGTAATTTAGCTTATCTATGCTTTCTTTTTAGTTTGTATTTTCCACTAGAAAAGTAGTTCCAACTAGTTTTGGTAACGACCCGCAACAGCAATGTCAATACACATGCACACACATACTTAGACAAGTAAAATTATTTTGTAGTGCTCAGTTTCTGCTAAGAAACTGTGAAACAAACTCTTTATATTTCCTTCTTTTTAAAATTTTTGTAGTGTACTGTTGTTTCTGTTGTTGCTAGGTGTCACTGAGTTGGAATTGACTCATAGTTGACCATCTAGGAGTTTTTCAGAAACTATAAATCATACGAGAGAAGATTGCCCAACTCTCTTACACAGAACAGCAGGTGGTTTCAAATCACCTACCTTTGAGTTGACAGAGAAACCCCTTACCATCAGAAGAATTGAAAATGCTCAAATTTTAACAGTTTTGAAGTTGTCTTTCTACTATCTTGATGCCACATTCCTCTTCAAAGAATCCAGATTTTCAGGTAATTTGCTCAGCATACAGATTGCATAAGTACAGAAAGAGAGTACAACCCTGACACACTCTCGCCTTTTCTTTTTTTTTGGGGGGGGGGATTTCCATTCATTCATTGTAGCACTATTTTCTCTACCCTCCCACCCCCCAGTTTGTTTCTCTTTTTTTCCCCCTTAAAAGTCTGTTTTAATTGTCCCATTGCCACAATGCTTGTCAAAACCAGTTCTGATTAATTTCCTCTGTCACTGTGTCCTTTGCCATTCCCTATCACTCCTCCCTGAGAGAGACTTCACCCTGATTCAAAAGGAAAAGGGGATGGCGTATTCTCTTAACTACTTCCTGCTGAAAAGGGGCGCTGTAGGTTTCAGGGTGAACATCTTCTCCCATTACTCTAAAGGGACCCTTTGGCAGTAGGAAACACGTAGACTATTGTGGAGATTGATTTTGGAATTGAGATGCACTGTTATCAATTTTGCTTAGCCGTACATGTTCATATCCTTGAAGATGCATCATGGAATTGCCGCAGCCTAGAAGACACAAATTTACCTAACAAGTTAAAAGTACATGAGTCAAAAATTAAAAGCAATAATATTCTAAGTAGAGGTTCTATCAGTGGCACAAATCAAGTTACAGAGGGAAGGTAGTTCTTAAAATAAATGGCTTACTAACTAGCACTTTGTCTATTATAGTATAAAGGTTAGGAACCACAAAATGTAGAGGCTCTACTATGTCATTTCTTGTTCTTAAGTCCTGGACCAAATTCCATCTATTACTGGGTTGTTTTACAGCTCGGAAGTCCGCACACAAGGCAGAGGTGACACTCTCACCTTTTAAACCATGCAGTGTTCCCCTGCTCTGTTTGCACAATAACCTCCCAGTCCAGGTGTAGGTTCTTCATGGACACAATTAGGTGCTCTGGTATTCCCATTCTTCTCAATGTTGGCCACAATTTGTTATGATCCACACAGTCAAATGCCTTTGCATAATCAATAGAGCACAGACATTCTTCTGGCATTCTTTACTTTTAGACAGGATCCAACTGACATCAGCAATGATGTCTCTGTGGAAATGCCTCTTCTAAATCCTGCTTGAACTGTAGCAGTTCCCTATCTATGTACTATTTTTTCCCCATGGTCTTCAGCAGTATTTTAATTACATGTGATATTAATGATATTGATCAATAGTTTCCACATTCAGTTGGGTCACCTTTCTTGGGAATGGGAATAAGTATGGACTTCTTCCAATCCATTGACCATACAGCTGTCTTCAAATTTCCTTGAACAGACTGGTGATCCCATCCAAGTTTGCATCTGTTAATTGAAACAAGTCAATTGGTATCCCATCAACTTCTGGGGCCTATTTTTGCCAATACCTTCAATGTAGGTTCAACTTCCTCCTTCATTACCATTGGAGTCTGTTCATAGACTCATCAACATCATGATGAATATGACACAACCTTGCTTGCTGAAAGTGAGGAGGATGTAAAACACTTGTTGCAGAGGATCAAGGAATGCAGCCTTTGGTATGGATTACATTGTCAGTCTCAAGAAAACAAAGATTCTTACCACTGAACAGATAGGAAGTGATGGATGGAGATGAGATTTTAACTGTCAACAGCTTCATCTTGCTTGGATCCACAATTAACACCCTTGGGACCAGCAGTCAGGAAATAAGGAGACGCACTGCACTGGGTAAATCTGCAGTTACGGACCCCTCCAAATTATTGGAGTAACGATGTCAGTTTGAGGACCAAGGTGCATCTGATTCAGGCCATGGTCTTTCCAGTTACTTGCTATGCATTTGGCAACTGTGCAATAAATAATGATTGCAGATAAAGAATTGATGTCTTTGAGCTGTGGTTTTGGAGAAGAGCACTGAACATTCCATGGATTGCCAAGAGAAAGAACAGGAATGTCTTAGAGAAGGTACAGCCAGAGTGCTCTTAGGAGGCATGAATGATGAGGTTTTACCTTAATACTTTGAGCATGTTTCTAGTAGGGACAATTTCCTGGAGAAGGTCATGATGTTAGGAATGGTTAAGGGCCGATGAAGGAGAGGAAGGCCCTTGACCAGGTGGACTGACAAGGTGACTGATGCAGTGGGCTCCTGTGTGTCAAGAATTATGAAGATGGCACAGGATAGAACCAGGTCCCGATTTTTTGTTCATAGAGTCCTATGAGTTGTACTCAGCTCAACAGCAGCTAACAACATGCTGTTGTAGTTATGTGTTGCCAACTCAATTGTAACTCACAGTCGCCCTAAGTACAACTGACTGAAACCCTGACTGATCTTGTGCTATTCTGACAATATGCTTTGCTGAAGCCTGTTACTGTAGCCACCCTGCCAATCTAGCTCTTTGAGAAGCTTCCTCTTCTTCACTTCTGCCCCTCCCTCCCTTTATCTAAACAAGATAAAGGTAGACAAGTAAATCTCTCTGGAATTGGAGGGGACATCAGAAACAATAATCAGAATATTTCAAAGGACATCTCAAGAAGACAAAGCAAAATATTATTATATACAAAGAGGTAGTAGAGTTAGAAAAAGAAAAAAGGAAGAGCTCACTCAGCATTCCTCAAGCTAAAAACACTAAGGAGCAAATTCAAGCTTTGAATTGTAATTCTGATTTTTTTTTCCATATGCAAAATCCTAAATTACCTAGGAAGCATAAAAAAATAAAGTAAGAAATACATTGAGCCACTCTACCAAAAAAAGAATTGGCTGACATGGGACCATTTCAGGAAGTAACATATGATCAGAAACTGATCAACAGTGCTGAAGGGAGAACTACAAGGTGCACTGAAGGCATTGGCAAAAAATAAGGCCCCAGAAATTGATGGGATACTAATTGTCATGTTTCAATAAATAGACGCAGCTAGATTCAGAAGAGGCCATGGCCCTAGAGATACTCTTGCTAAAGTCAAATGGATCTTGGCTGAAAGCAGAAGGATGTATACTTGTGCTTACTGACTATGCAAAGACATCTGACTATGTGGATCATAACAAATTATGGTTGACATTAAGAAAAATGGGAATCCCAGAATACTTAACTGTGTTCATGTGAAACCAATACCTAGACCAACAAGATGTTGTCCAAAAACAGCAAGGAAACATGTCGGGTTTAAAGTCAGAAAAGGTGTGAATCAGAGTTGTATCATTTCTCTGTAACTACTCAATTTGCATGCAGGAAAAAAAATCATTTGCGAAACTAGACAGTATGAAGAAGAATGTGGCATCAGGATTGGAGGAAGACTCACTACGGATCCCAGTTAGGTAGACGATACAACCTTGCTTGCTAAAGTGAGGAGGACTTGATGCTTACTGCAAAGTATCAAAGACGGATTGCATTAGTGTGAATTACATCTCAATATCAACGGGAAAAAAATCCTTACCACTAGGTCAACAGGCAACATGATGATAGATAAATAAAACAGTTCATATTATTTGAATCTACAATCAGTAACTTTGGTATCAGCAGTCAGAGAATAAAAAAATGTGTTGCACTGGAAAAGTCTGCAGCCAGTGAAATCTTAGAGTAGAAGAGTATGAATATCAGTTTAAAGTCTAATGTGCATCTGATCTAAGCCATGATATTTTCACTTACTTCCTGTGCATCTGATAGTTGGACGATGAAGAAAGAAGACAGAAAAATGGATGCCTTTCAATCATGATGCTGAAGAAGAGCAGTAAGTATACAAAGGAATGCCAAGAGAACAAATATATCTTGGGGAGATTATACACAGCTTGCTCCTTAGAGGGAAAGATGAAGAAACTTTGTTTCACATACTTTGGGCATGTTGTTAGGAACAGCTGGTCTTTGTAAAAGGACATTATTCTTGAAAAAATGGAGAGTCAGTGAAGGAGGGGAAGACTCTCAGTAAGATGTATTGACACAATGACTGTAACAATGATCTCAAGCTGTAGCAGAGATGAAGATCGTACAGGATAGAGCAGGAGTCAGACCTGTCAATCATGTCACTCAATGAAAATAAAAACAAAAACATCAACAATAGTGTCACTTGAGTTCCACTGATTCATAGCTACTGCCATTATTTATAAAGTCCTGAGCACTATTGTAGGTAGGTTACTTTAGCAAGCAAAAGACCATAATTGGTATATATATATATATAATTTCAAATTAGAAGCAAACAGGATTTGGTTCTCAGATTCTTGCCACTGTCTCCTGGCTAACTCATAGTCCATTACAATTATTACTTATGTAAATGAACAGTGTAAATGTTTTTTCTTCCCCTACTGATCTGGTAGCTATGATTACAACTGCAATTTCCCTGTTGGCAAAGCCGTATGGCAGGAATGTTTCTTTTTTAAAAAAAATGTATTATTAGTTTCAATGAAAATTTACAGAGACTTTGGGTTTCCATTCATTTATTGTTGCACTTTTCTCACCTCCCAACCCTCCCCCCGCCAAGTACACTTAGAAAAGAAAAAGAAAAATTCTTTCCTTTTTCTACAAACCCTCCCCCAGGTCCACTCCACTATGCAGCATTCTCTCTGGACTCCTGTCATGACAAAAATACCTAATCACATATCCTTCTTAAAAAGTTTTCTCCCTCATCTGTTTCAATGCAGCATAAATTATTGATACCATCTTTCTCAGGGTCCCCCTAACCCTGATGTCAGTCCTGTTTCACAACAGTGGCACTATGCAGTATTTGTCCTTTTGTGACTGAGATAATTCACTCAGCATAATGTCCTCCAGGGTCACCTATTTTTTTTTTAGGGTCACCTATTTTGAATAATATTGCATGAGTTCCCTGTTTTTCAATGCAGTGTAGTATTCCATTGTGTAAATATACCACAGCTTCTTTATCCATTCATTTGTTGATAGGAACTTAGGTTGTTTCCAACTCCTTGCTATTGTGAACAAAGCCGTGATAAACATGGGTGTGCATATATCTGCTTGGATGTCAGTTATGGTCTCTTTGGGGTATATTCCCAGTAGTGGAATTTCTGGGTCAAATGGTATCTCTATTTGCAACTTTTTGAGAAAGTGCCATACCGCCTTCCACAGGGTTGCACCATTTTACACTCCCACCAAGTGAATAAGGGTTCCTGTTTCTCCACAACCTCACCAGCATTTGTTGCTTGCTGTTCTGTTAAATTTTGCTATTTTGACTGGGGTGAGATGATATCTCATAGTCGTTTTAATCTGCATCTCTCTCAGAGCTAGGGATTTTGAACATTTCTTCATGTGCTTGTTAGCCATCTGAATGTCTTCTTTGGTGAAGTGTCAGTTAATGCCCTGTGCCCCTTTTTCTATTGGATTATTTACCTTTATCTTGTTGTGGTGCTCAAGTATTTTATAAATTCTTGATATAAGTGCCTAATCTGATATGTCATTACCAAATGCTTTTTCCCAGTCTGTGGCTTCCCTTTTTACCCTGTTGGAAAAGTTTTTGGATGTGCATCAGGATTTGATTCTTAGAAGATCCCATTCATCTATTTTATCTTCTCCTGGTTATAGGTTTTTCAGGATACTTGGAAGACTGTTTATGTTGTGGATTAGGACTTGTAGTATTCTTCCAAGCTTTTCTTTAATGAAGCTTATAGTCCTTGGTTTTAGTCCTAGGTCCATGATCCACCTTGAGTTGGTTTTTGTATACAGAGTGAGGTGTGGATCTTGCTTGAGTCTTTTGCAGATACTTTTCCAATTTTGCCAACACCATTTGTTAAAAAGGCTGTTGTTTCCCCACTTAACTGATTTCATCTCCTTGTCAAAAATCAGTTGACCATAGAGAGATGGGCTGATCTCCGGGTTCTCAAATCTATTCTATTGATCCATGTGTCTGTTATTGTACCAGTACCATGCTGTCTTAACCACCACAGCAGTGTAGTAGGATTTGAAATCAGGGAGTAAGATATCTCCTACCTTTCTTCTATTTTTTAAGGAGTGCTTTGCTTATTCGGGGCTTGTTTCCATTCCAAATGAAACTAGAGATTGCCTTTTCCATCTCGTTGAATGGTGGGATTGGTATTTTTATTGGGATTGCATTGAATGTGTAAATTGCCTTTGGTAGTATTGCCATTTTCACAATATTGAGTCTTCCTATCCATGAGCAAAGGATATTCTTCCACTTTTCCAGGTCTCTTCTTGTTTCTTGTAGTAATGTTTGGTAATTTTCTTTGAATAGATCCTTTGTACTTCTGGTTTAATTTACTCCCAAATATTTAATCTTATGCTATTGTAAAGGGTATTGTTTTTTTTAGTTCTGGCTCTGTATTCTCTTTGTCACTGTAGAGAAATCCAACTGATTTTTGTATATTGGTCTTGTATCCTGCTACTTTGCTGAATTGGTCCACTGTGTCCAATAGTTTTCTTGCTGAGTCTTTAGAGTTTCCTAAGTATACTATCATATCATCTCCATAGAGATAATTTCACCTCCTCTTTGCCAATTTGGATACCTTTTACTCCCTTCTTTTGTCTTATTGCTATCGTTAAGACTTCCAAACCAATATTAAATAAGGGAGGTGATAGTGGGCATCCTTGCCTAGTTCCTGTTCTTAAAGAGAATGCCTCTCACCATTGAGAACAATGTTGGCTCTCGGGTTTGCATAAATACGTTTTACTGTGTTGAAGAAATTACCCTTGAACCCGATTTTGTTGAGTGTTTTAATCAGGAAATGGTGTTGGATTTTGTCAAAGGCCTTTTCTGCATCAATTGATAGGATCATGTGATTCTTGTTCTTTGGTTTATTAATGTGGTGATGAATTACATTAATTGTTTTCTTTATGTTGAACCATCCTTGCATACCTGTCACTTGGTCATGGTGAATTATTTCTTTGATGTATCGTTGGATTCTATTGGCCAGTATTTTATTCAGGATTTTTGCATCTATGTTCATGAGAGATATTGGCCTATAATTTTCTATTTTGGTGGTGTCCTTTCTTGGCTTTGATATCAAGGATATGTTTGCTTCATAGAATGGGTCTGGGAGAATCCCATCTTTTTCTATTTTCTGAAATAGTTTATGTAGAATTGGTAACAGTTCTTTTCTGAATGTCTGATAAAATTCACTTGTAAAATCATCTGGTCCAGGGCTTTTTTGGTTGGAAGTTGTTGTTACCTTTTCAATTTCTTCTTTTGTAATGGGTCTGTTCAGATGTTCAGTTTCGGTTTGTGTCAGTTTAGGTAGGTTGTGCATTTCTAAGTATTTGTCCATTTCCTCTAGGTTTTCATATTTGTTTGAGTATAGTTTTCCATAATACTCTAATGCTAGCTTTTTTATTTTAGTTGGCTCTCTTGTGATGTTGCCTGATTCATCTCTTATTCAGATTATTTGTGTCTTCTTTTCTTTTATGAGTTTTGCTAGTGGTTTATCAATTTTATTGACCTTTTCAAAGAACCAACTCCTAGTTTTGTTGATAGTTTCAGTTGTTTTTCTGTTTTCTATTTCCTTTATTTCTGCTCTAATTTTTATAATTTCAGTTTTTTTAGAGAGTGTTGGGTTTTCTTGCTGTTATTTTTGCAGGTATATTTCAAGGGATAAATTGAAACTAAATTTAAGTCTTTGGTAGTAATTGGAATTCGTTAATACAACTTGATTGCACTTTTATTCAATTTCAAACTGCAAGATTTGGTAAAAATGTTCAGTTTCCTCCTCTCTGGCTTTAGCTGTAGGAGCATATATTTGAATAATAGTAATATTAGCAAGTCTTCTTTGTATGTGTGTGGATAATATCCTATCACTCACAACATTATACTTCAGCATAGAACTTGAAATTAACTCTTTGACTATGACTGCCACACCATTTTTCTTCTGTTTTTCAATCCCAGGATAGAATATCATCTGATTCAAAGTGACTAAAGCCAGTCCATCTCACCTCCCTAATGCTTAGAATGTCGATGTTCATGTGTTTCATTTCATTTTTCACTATTTCTAGTTTTCTAACATCCATGCTTCATACACTCCGTGTTCCAATTATTAAAGGATATTTGCCATTATTTTCCTCATTTTTATTTACTTTCAATCTTTTCCCCTTTTCTAAGACATGCCTGTCGTTCTTTTGACAGTTCATGAGATATTCAGTACTCTTCTCCAGGAACAGAACTCAAAGGCATCAATTCTTCTGTGGTCCTTATTCATTGTCCAGCTCTCAGATGCATAGCAAGTAATTTTTAAAACCATGGCCTGAATCAGATACACCTTAGTCTTCAAATTGACAGCCTTGTTCTTTAGTATTTTGGAGAGATCCCTGACTGTGGACTTGCTCAAAGCAATACATCTCCTTATCTACTGACTGCAAGTACCAAGGATGTTGATCATGGATCCAAGCAAGGTAAAATCACTAGCAGTTTCAATCCTTCCTCCATCCATCATGATGTTGTCCACTGGCCCAGTGGTAAGGACTTTTGTGTTCTTGATGTTAAAATGCAATCTATGCTGACAGAGAGGATTGTCAGACTCTAATTCCTACTCTGGTCTAGTCGTGGTCTTTTCAATTGCTTACTGTTTTACCTGAGAACTGCAAAATGAATAAGACAGAGAAAGAATCAATGCCTTGAGTTGTGTTGCTGAAGGAAAGTATTGGACATATCATGAACTTCCAAGAGAACAGGTTTGCCCTCAAAAGGGTGAATTGAAAACAGGCTGCTTCTTGGAGGCAAGGACTTTGAAGCTCATATACTTTGGGTGTGTTGCCAGAAGGGATCAGTCCTTGGAAAGGGACATCCAGATGGAAGAGTGGAGGGTCAGTGCAGAAGATGAAGATCCTAGATGAGATGGGTTAACACAGTGACTGTGGCAATGAGGTCAGGTGTGTCTGAAAAATTGAAGTTGACTTAGGATAAGGCAAGGTTCCCAGCCATTATTCATTGGATCACTATGAGTCATAATGAATGGCACAGAACAAGAACAAAAAAAAACCCTAGACTGGATTAGTAGCTCAAATCCCTAAAGATTTACCAGTTCTTGAGTTTTTCTTTCTTTTCATTTATGAGATTACCTTTGATACAGTCAAAAGATCTTATGTTACTAAAAAGGGAGTGAATCTCAGCTATAAATTGCAGGGTGGAGATGATTAGAAGATCTTCAACTATACTTTTAGACTAAGGGGGCAAAGGACTTCAGCTTGATGAGATATTTTTCAATTGTTCTTGTAGATTAAGGGGACAAAAGCTTCAGCTTCTTAAAGAGACCTCCTTCAAATATCTTTCTAAACTAAAATGCACTTTTTCCATTTAAAATACTATTAAAGAAATTTTAGCTTCAACCTGTTGTTGTGTTCCATTGAGTTGGAGCCAACCTAAATCTGACAAAGCTGACCCTCCAGTGGATTTTCAGAGGCAGTTAATCACAGGGGAGGAGATGGTCCCACAGAGCAGCTGATGGATTTTAACTGTGTGCTCTTGGGGTTGCAGTAGCACAGCTTCTTGTCACTGGAGCTAGAAAGTTAGTTTCCTGTTGTTTTCTTGCCTATTGCCAGGTCAGTGAAAAAGAGAAATATTCTCAGTGAGATGGATTGTAATGGCAGTTGCAATTGTGGACAATTGTGAGGATGGTGTACTGTTGTGCAACGTGTCCCTTTAAATCCACCAGGAATTTACATGTAAATCTTCATCTCTAAAGATGCTACTGTCATTGTTGTCCTGAAGTGTAATTTTTTTTCTGAAGCAGATGTCTAGATCTGTACCTGGAGGTTTCTGAGTGGGTTCTGACCTCAAACTTTTCAGTCAGTTGTGGTTGTTGTTGTTATGTGCCATCAAGTCGCCTAAGACCTATAGAAACCCTACGCACAGCAACTTCTGAAGTAGTACAGTATTTAACATTCAGTCCTGTTAGCATATAGCAGAGAACCGTTCTGACTAGAGCCATGAACCAGGAAGTGAAAAGGACCTTTAACAAGGAAAATGCAAAATTTCCCCAGGAGAGAGATTAGGCACTTGACATGTAAAAAGTTTTTTCCTTTTCAAAGTCTATGGCTGATATTTAGGTTCCTTCGAAGAAGTCTGCATATTAACTTCATATTTCCGTCCCAAAAATTCACGTGAAATGTTTGGGGTTTTTTCTCTTAAGTGAATAGGTATTGATGGCCCCATAAAAGGGGTGCACTCACCCTCACCAGGCAATAAATCTCTATCAATGCCAGGTAAGATTGTTGATGGGATTGTAAAATAGTACAACCACTCTATAAGGCAGTTTGGCACTTCCTCAAAAAGCTGAACATAGAAATGTCATATGACTCAGCTATTCCATTACTTGGAATATACACTGAGAAAATGAGAACTGAGGCACAAACTGATATTTGTACATCAATGTTCATAGCAGCATTATTTACCATCACAAGAACGTGGAAACAGCCCAAATGTCCAAACACAAAGGAATGGATTGAGAAATTATGATACATTCACACAGTAGAATACTATGTATGTAGCATGCAGGAGAAATAAGTTTGTAAATTATTCTCTAACTTCGGAGGGACTGGAGAGCATTATGCTGAGTGAACTAACTCAGTACCACAAGGACAAATATTGTGTGAAACCGTTATTGTAGAAGAGTATAAGGATCCAAGAGGTGTGGGAGAGGCTGGAAGCAGAAGGATGTGGATGTGCAGGGGAAAAGGGGTATTAATCATTGAGTTGTACAATTTGATGGGTGGGGGAGATGAGGGAAATTGAAATAATTTGTTAATTTGTATTTGAATTTTATAAATAAACTAGTGGGGGGGAAATGCCAGTTAAGAGATGGAAAGAATTTCTAGAAATTTCTCCTAGATATTTACTCCTATATGTGTTTTATCTAGTTCTCACTTTTTTTTTTTTTTAGGTGAGATTTTTGTCTTGTAGTCTCTTAAATGCAGCTCATATATTCAAATGGCAATTACAAGAATACATTCTTGACTCATTCTGCTTTTAATCTATACCCTTAACATTAATAAATATAATTTATCAGGACATTGGTTTCTCACAGGATTTAATACTCTGAACAGGAAGATCAAGAGATTTTTAAAAATATTAGAGCAAATCTATTAGTTTAAGGTAATATGTAAGTGGAAATTCTCCATCATCTTATTGGCTTCATAGTATCTGTGTTGTTGAGAGAGTGCTGGCTCATCAATGTTTCTGTCAATTGCTTTTGGAAGAACTCAATGAAATGGTTTTTGTAGTAACTAAGGAAACACCCATCTGTGGCACTGTTTTCTTTGGGTCTGTACTTTAATGGATAAAGGAGACAAAAAAAGTTGCTAAAGAGATAATTTCATTTGACATTTTTGACAGTATGAGATTAGGGGTGGAGTTGACCATGTTTTTTTTATTTTTAAATTGTTATTAAATTTTATTAGTTTTAGTGAACATTTACAGAGATTTTGGGTTTTCATTCATTCATTGTTGCA
>NW_006399796.1:6747272-6762229 GCF_000299155.1 Elephantulus edwardii | reverse complement strand
TCTAAATCGTTGAAGTGTCCTCCTTTGTTTCCAGCTGGGAGCTGGGGCCTGTCAGTCCTGTCTGCCACGAGGACCTGATGTGGGCCACCTTGGCCAGGTGTCCTTCAGAGCCACAATTAAAGCAAGTGAGTGGGAGCTTCCTCTCTACTCCCTGGCCTATCTGTGGCTCTCGTCTGTGACACTGTCTACTGAAGTGGTCCAGCTTTCCACAGTGGAAGCAATTCTGACCTCTTTTATTACCTTTGGGTGGCATAGAGTTGACCACGTTGAGAGTCAATGCCATGTACTTTTTTTGCCACAGTAGAACAACATGCATATCTTTTACAATTCCCTCAGTTGTATCAGATACTGGTTGGTCCTTTCCTCACTCACTTTTCAGTTTCTCTTTATCTCACCCACAGAGGATTCGATCCTTTATTTCTATTGTATGGATAAGAACAAGGCATACTTTTTGTCACATGTGGTATAGATATAAACAATAGAGTTTGAAGGAGTCAATGGGTGATACTGCACTCAAGTATATCTTTTGAATCTTTGTGTCTTTCTTAATGTTGTTATGAGGTGCCATCAAGCTGATGATGACTCATAACAACCTTATGAACAATAGATCTGAACCTTGCTTTATCCCACACAATCGTCACCATCTTTGACTTTCCCAAGCCCATTGTTACAGCCATTGTGTCAATCTAACTTATTGAGGATCTTTTTCTCTTCCTCTGACCTTCTACCTTTTCTAGTATAACTCTTTTTCCAAGAATTGGCACCTTCTGACAACATGCCCTGAGAATGTGAGACAAATGTTCACCATCCTTACCTCTAAAAAGAACAATGGTTATACTTCCTTGAGGACAAACTATCCTTTTGGCATCCCAAGGGATTTTCCATACTCTTCTCCAACACCACAATTCAAAAGCATCAGTTCTTCTTCTGTCTTCCTTATTTATCATCCAACTTTCAGATGTATAGGAACTGAAAATACCATGGATCAGGCATACCTTTGTCTTTAAACTGACATCCTTGATATTTAGAACTTTGGAGAGAACTTTAAGAGCAGCTTTTCCCGTTACAATACGTCTTTTAATTTCTTGTTTGTGTTTACCATGGTTGTTGATTGTATATCCAAATAACATTAAATCATTGACAACTTTAATCTTTTCTGCCTCTATCATGATTGGAAGCAGACCTTTTGTTCATGGAGTTTCTATTAGTTGTACTCAGCTCGATGACAATCAACAACAACACGTCATGATATTGCCTAATGTTGCAGTGGTGAAGATTTTTGTTTTCTTGCTATTAAGATATAATCTATATTAAAGACTGTGTAGTCTTTGATATTCTGCAGCAAATATTTCAAGTTGTCTTCTTTTTCAACAAGTATGGTTGTGTCATCTGCATCATGAAGATTGTTGATGAACCTTCTTCCAGTATTGATGTCATATTATTCTTTTAGTAGTCCAGCATCTTGAATGAGTTGCTCTACATACATATTTAATGGGTATGGAGAAAGGACACAATCCTGAAACACACTTTTCCTGACTTTAAACCATGTTCTGTTAGGACAACAAGTTCTTGGTCTTTGTGTAAGTTTCAAATTTGCCTAAGTAAGTGTCCCGATATTCCCATTCTTCTCAATGTTAGCCATGCATACTTTATACTTAATTGTTATTGTGTACCATAGTCAGAGCTGATCCATAGCTGATTCTGCAGTGGGTTTTGAGAAGCAGTTAATCACAAATATATTTTGTTGTTATCTAGAAAATATGTGACAGTGCTTTAAACACTGACTAAAGGAGAGACTGAACTGAATAATCTAAAAAGAAAAGCAACAGAACACAGAATCGTAGTGAAGACTTCTTGAACAGCTATCAACATGAAGTGGGAACCAGGAGACCTAGGATAGTAGCAGTAGTAGTAGCCTTAGCAGCCACAGCAGCTGAAAAGGTTTCAAAACTGACCAAAAGCATTGAGTGAGGAGAGCAAGAGAACACAGAAACACAAACAGTACAGCAGCACAGCCATCTTGAAAAGTTATCCACGTTTCCTTCATAGTAATCCAATTTTCCCCTTCCATATTCCTCTTCAACAACTGAGGTTAAATATGGTGATTGTTACTCCAGGAAATGATCCAGTGGATAGATATTTCCTAGATTTAAAATAAGGTATTGTTCAAATTTGAGTCTAACAGAGACTCTTGAATAATTTGTGACATAATAACATTGAAAGTCAGGTCTTAAGAAAACAGATAGCTATTGTTATTGCTAGTATGTCCTGCTGAGACAACTGTAACCCGTAGTGATCCTATAAACAACAGATCTGAACCCTGTCCTATCCTGTGCCATCTTCACATCTCCATCATACTTAAGCCCATTGTTATAGTCACCATGTCAATCCATCTTATTGAGGGTCTTCCTTTCTTACACTGACACTTTTTCACCTTTCCAAGCATAATGTCCTTCTCCAAGGACTGGACTCTCGTAACAACATGTCTGAATGATGAGAGATGAAGTTTTACCATTTTTGCCTTCTAGGAGCACCCTAGTTTCACTTTCTCTAAGACAGACCTGTTTGTTCTCATAAGGTATTCAGTAACTCTTCTCCAAGACCACAATTCAAAGGCATAAATGCATCCTCTGTCATTTTTGGTCATTGTCCAACTTTCAGATGCCTAACAAGTAATTTAGAAGATGATGACTAGGGATCTCTGTTGGCTCAGTGGGAAGGAATCATACTAGCAACTCAAAAGTATGTAGTTAGAATTCACCAGCTGCTCCATGGGAGAAAAATGGGCAACCTCCTCCTGTGTGACTTACTGCCTCCGAAAACCCACGGGAGCGTTCAGCTATGAATCCTTCTGACTCATCAGTACATAACAACAATATGGGTTTGATCAGGAACACTTTAGTGCTCAAACTGACATCATTGTTTCTGGTATTCTGGAAAGTTCCCTGACCACAGTTCCCAGAGCAACTCATATTTGATTTCTTCATTTCTGATACCAAGGGTATTAAATGTGGATCCAAATATAAAATTTCTCTTTATATATCACAAGTAAACCTTTGAAAATTTATGTTGTTAATTAACATAGAGTTGAGCACGACCAATAGTGACTCTATGAAAAGAGGCTTGAAGCCTTTCTATAATTATCGTCATTTATCAAATTTCATAGTTTTCAGAGGCATGTTGTTTAGAAAGTGGATGTCACTCCTGTTTCCAAATCTTTCTCAAAATGGGACCTCCACCAAACACTATCCACCATTGGTACCCTATGTACAGCAGTTCTGAACCTTTCCCTGTCTTGAAGGAGACTCACCAATTCTGACACACCAACCCCTATTGTCTCAGACATTGTATCAATCCATCTCATCTGGGGTCTTCCTCTCAGGCGCTGGCCCTCCACCCTTTTGAGCATGACATCCTTCTCCAAGGACCGGTCTCTCTTGGCCATATGCCCAAAGTATGTGAGACAGAGCTTCAAAATCCTAGCATCCGAGAAGAGACTTGGTTTCACCCTCTCAAAGACAGACTGATTTGTTTTCTTGGCGGTCAATGACTCTTCTCCATCTCCACAATATGTAACCAAGATTAATTAATAGTAATGGGTTACTGGAATGCCAAAGTTGGGAACCAGGAAGAAGAAATAGTCGGGATGTATGGACTTGATGACAGAAGTGATACTGGGGATTGAATGGTAGAATTGTGTAAAATCTGTTTTTTATTCAAAGCAAATACCTTTCATAAGAAACATGAACACAGGATATACATATGGATTTCATCTGATGGGACGCACAGAAATCAGATTGATTACATCTGTGGAATGAATCATTGGAGAAGTTCAATATCAGCAGTGAAAACTAGGCAAGGTGTTGATTGTGGAACATATCATCAACTGCTCATATGCAAGTTCAAATTAAAACTAAAGAAGGTTATATCATATCCACAGCAATCAAAAGTTGATCTTAAGTCTACCCCCCATAAATATAAAAACCAACTCAGAAACAGGTTTGAGACCTTAAAAACTAATAACAAAGACAAGATAAACTGTGGGAGGATATCAAGAATATCATTCATAAAGAATGCAAAAAGTCATTACAAAGAAGGAAGAAGAAAAAAAGACCAAAATTAATGTAAGAAAAGACTATGAAGCTGTAGAGCTCCGAGAAGTCAAAGTAAAGGGAAGAAATTAAAAAGTTAAGGAGCTGGATAGAAGATTTCAAAAGGCCACTCAGGAAGATAAGGCGAAATATTATAATGAAACGTGCAAGGAGCTGAAGTTAGAAAATTCCTGAGCATAGATATTTATTATTAATCATAGTAAAGAAAGGATAAAGTTTAAGGAAAGACTTTATCCAACAGAATAGAGGAAGAATCTTCTAGTTGCTGTGGAGTTGAGCCAATGAGAAAATGTGTGTTGTAGTTATCTGTTGTTGATTTCCTTTGAGTCAAGCACAACTCATAGCGACTCTATAAACAAAAAACCTAAAGCCCCACTACAATTATCAACGTTTATAAAAATTCTTAGAGTTTACAGAGACATGTTGTTTAGGAAGTGGATGCCACTCCTGCTTCTGTAGTTATCTAATAAAATGGAAATACAACAAGTGGATGACTAACAAAATAGGAATTTATTCTCTTCCAGTTCGATGTTGCTTTAAGCAAGTCCACACACTGTCAGGGACTTCTCCAAATACTTAGGAGCAATGATAGAGGAGGACATTCAGATGACCAATAGACATAAAGAAATGCTCAAAATCACTGTCGATAAGAGAGATGTAAATAAAAACCACAATGAGGTACCATCTCATCCCAGTAGCAGTGGCAAAGTTTAAAAGGACAGCAAGAAATCCATGTTGGAGAGGATGTGATGACATAGGAACTCGTATACATTGTTGGTGGGATTACAAAATGGTACAACCACTCTACAAGGCAGTTTGGTGTTTCTTCCAAAAACTGAACATAGAAGTATGACCAAGCTCTTCCACTGCTAGGAATATACCCCAAGAGAATGAGAACCGAGGCACAAATGAAGACCTGTACACAAAGGTTCATAGCAGTGTTATTTACCATCGCAAGACAATGGAAACAGCCCAAGTATCCAACCACAAATGAATGGGTTGAGAAATTATAGCACATTCAGATGATAGAATACTATGCAGCATGCAGATGCAATGATTTTGTAAAATACTACCTAATTTGTGAAGGACTGAAGAGCATTATGCTGAATGAACTAACTCAGTTCCATAAGGACAAATATTGTATAAGACCATTATTATAGAATGAGTATGAGGATCCAAGGAGAAGAGTGGGAGTAGAGGGGTGAGGATGTGTGAAGAGCGGGATGGTTAATCACAAAATTTAAACGATGGAAGGAGGAGCAGGTAAAGCAAATGGGAAAGCTCCAGTGTGAAAAACAGTGTATATGAACTTTGTAAGTAAACAAATAATAATAATAATAATAATAATAATAATAATTATAGGACCAGCAGACTAAAGAAACCTGGAGACCGGGAGTACTTGCATGTAAGGGTAATAACTAAATAGTCAGTAATCTACAAATGCTATCACAACCCAGTACCAGTCCTGACAAAACCAAATATAGTTCAACTGATATCAGGAGAAGACTTCCTGTGGTAAGGCAAGATAAAGAAATCTTAGTCAAGGTCAGTAACGATCAGAGGATGGTATATGGAATCTCCTCTAAGTGCTACAAGGATCTGTTATCTTTCTCTTATGCTCAATTGCCAGTTTGAACAGAAAGATATTGACATAAAGATTTTGAGAGTGAGAATTAACCATGATAAGAAATTTGCACTTAGAAAATGTCATGGCCACTTCAACGATTCAGATCCTCTCAGAAGAGCCGTGAGTGAGCATATGGCTTTAAAAGCAGAATTTACTTGTATTTTCCCAAGGAGTTTGCACTTTGAGAAGGAAGAAAATTGCATATATTATTCCTACAAGCAAGAAAATCACCAAAAGTTCAGCTACGTTTAATAATTTTCTATTTCTCTTCCTAAGACCTGAAAAGGAGGGGCTATATTTTTAGCTAGTGCGCTCTGATGACATGGTGGTAAGGAACTGCATTGCCATTAATCTAAAGACACATGGTTAGAATCCCCCAGCTGCTCCATGGGAGACGGACAAACTCCTGTTGTGTGCTTTACTGCCTCTCAAAACCCACTGAAAGGCCAGCTATGGGTGGTTCCAGCTGGACAGTAGACAACAACAAACCTTTAGCTAATAACAAGTAACCCTCTTCTATCGCACAGTAATAATACATTGTTGTTGCATACCATCGAGTCAGAAGTGACCCATATTGAACGTCCAGCGGGTTTTCAGAGGTAATTCTAATTGCACAGGAGGCAACTGCCCTTCTTTCTCCTGTGTAGCAGCTGGTGGATTTGAACTGTGACTTAATTGTACATAAGTACAATAAATATTTGGCTCAATAAATATTTGTTAACAGAATTAATAAATAGTTTAAATTATATTAGCCCAATGATGATGAGCCTAAGATAATTTTTCTTGTTCTTATAAAGATGACTAACTCAAGTAAATGCAAACTATGGCTGGAATAGTTATGAAGGGGCTCATTGTTTTAAGATTAATTTTATTTTAATGGATAGGAGCTATCTCAATCATCCTTTCTTTTTCACTAAAAAATAACTAAAGTAAAAACAATAAATAGAAAAAATAGAAAATAGAAAAATAGAAAAGAAAAACTCTTTTATTATGGAAAACCTAAAACCACCTATGAACAGAGAATAATAGAATAAGCCCTCATGTATTTACCTCCTAACTTCAATAAAATGTCATATATGATCAACATTAATCTATCTATATTCTTTAATTTTCCATAGTACCACTGTGTTATTTTGAAGCAAATCTAGAATATTACTTCATCTATACATATTTCAACAATTGATATTTTTCACAAAACAATGGCATTTTCTAGAAATGAGTGATGATTGTAGTGAGTTTAATACTTAGTCAAAATGAAATATGACTTGAAGTAGTACATAACTATACAAGTACTTGAAAATCATTGGTTTGAGAAGCTTTAATCTCAGGTCAAGCATAAAGGTCTTTGAACATCTCACTCCCCAAGACTTTTGTTATTTTGAATTTCTACAAACACCATATAGAGAGAGCTTTGTCGGCCTAGTGGATAGAAAGTTATACTACCAAGTCAAAGGTGGGTGATTTTAATAATCTGTGACCCTCAGTCCTGGTTTTATTTTTTTTTGGTCAGACATTCTTCTAAGTGGTATAGCACTGGGCTGTCCATTTTCTGTACAGAAGTAGCTCATGGTTGCTGTGATTCTAAACACTGTGACACTGATGTGTCAAATGCAATAATGGTTACCCATTGTGGGCAGTGTTTGGTGCAGCTCCCTGATTAAAACAAGCTTGGAAGCAGGAGTGGCATCCACTTCCAAAATAGCTTGCCTACAGAAACTCTATGTCCTTGGAGAAACGATATAAGTTATACAAGTGTTCAAGTCTTTCGTTCATAGGGTTGCGACGACTCAACGGCCCCTGACAACAACCACCACCACCACTGAATATAGATATTTGTTGTTGTGTTGTTGTTGTTGTTATTTGTCGTCGAGTCGCTTGCGACTCATAGCGACCCTATGTACAACAGCCCTAAACTCCGCTCTGTCCTGTGCCAATCGCAATGTCTCTGACACTCCCATCCCAATTATCCCAGTCACTGAATCAATCCACCTCATAGAGGGCCTTCCTCTCCTGTGCTGTCCCTCCACCCTCCCAAGCATGATATCCTTCTCCAAGGACCTGTCTCTCCTCACATGTCCAAAGTATGTTAGACGGAGCCTCAGAATCCTTGCCTCCAAGGAGCCACTCGGTTTAACCCTTTCCAGGACAAATCTGTTTGTTTTCCTAGCAGTGCATGGTATTCTCAGTACTCTTCTCCAGCACCACAGCTCAAAGGCATCAATTCTCCTTCTATCCTCCTTGGTCATTGTCCAACTCTCTGATGCATAATTGGTGATTGCAAAGACCATGGCCTGTATCAGACACACCTTAGTCTCCAGAAAGAGACCATTGTTCTTCAGTACTTTGGAGAGGTCCCTAACAGCATACCTTTTCAACCTATATGCAGAACAGATTATCTGGGAGGCTGGGCTCTATTAGGAGAAATGTGGGGTCAAGATTGGTGGACAATTTATCAACAATCTGCGTTATGCGGATGACACAACCCTGCTGGCTGAAACTGAAGGAGACCTGAAGCGCCTGCTGCAGAGTGTCAAGGACTGCAGCCTATAATATGGATTGAGGCTCAATGTCAAGAAGACAAAGATTCTCACCACTGGACCAATTGGCAGCATCAGGATGGATGGTGAAGAGAATATAGATGCTAATGATGATTAAACCAGATGAAGGGTATTATTGGAAACAATTTCAACTTTAAATTGTTTTCCATCAGAAGCAAGAATATGTGTGAGTTACCACCATTTTCATGGGACAATTAGACATAGTTGACATCTAATAATAGAAGACTGAAAAAGAATATTTCTTTCTTCTGAATTCTTGGTATTGATTTTTCTTTCCAATTCCTGTTGTTCTGATGTAGTAGTGAAAATACTTAAGGAAAGTAATGTTAGTGAGTGTACCCATTTGCATGTTTGTGTACACACACGCTGAAAATGCTTGAGTATTACAAGAAAATGCTCTGTTTTTTGAGTTTGCAATTAGTGAGTACACAGTGGTAAAATTTTATTTTCTAAGGGACTGAAAAGACTAATTGATGCCGTTGAGTTGTAGTGCTAGAGAAGAGTACTGAATATCCTGTGTACTTCCAAAAGTACAAATAGATATGTCTTGGGGAAAGTGCAATGAAAGTTCTCATTGGAAGCAAAGATGGTAAAGTTTTGTCTATCATACTTTGGATATGTAGCTAGGTGAGGCTATTTCTTTAAAAAAAGACAACATGTGGGATCTAGAGAGAAGAGAAAAGACCAAAATTATTGGGGCAGCTATTGCTGCCCATTTAGGGCCTGTGTCAGGAAAAGGAAGTCTTACTTATAAACAAGACCACTCAAAGACACTTCAGTAGACATTGTCACAGATGAGAGCCACAGATAGGCAAGGGAGTAGAGAGGAAGCTCCTACTCACTTGCTTTAAGTGTGGATCTGAAGGACACTTGGCCAAGGGAGGCCCACATCAGGTCCTCATGGCTGACAGGACTGACAGGCCCCAGCCCCCAGCTGGAAACAAAGGAGGATGCTTCAACAATTCATATCCTCCCAAAAGAGCTGTGGGTGAGCATTAACATTACTGATAAGTATATTCATTTTCTCCTGGACACAAGAGCCTATTATTTGGTCTTAAAAGCCTTCTGAGGTCACAACTCTTTTCACTATTTCTTAGTTGTTGGAATTGATGGAAAACCTTATAAACAGTTCCTTACTTCATCTCTGCCTTGCATGTGGACTTCTGAGCTATTAAACAACCCAGTGGTAGATGGGATTTGGTCCAGGACTCAAGAACCATAAACGACATAGTTGAGCCTCTACATCTTGTGGTTCCTAACCTTTATACTAGAATAGACAAAGTGCTAGTCAATAAGCCTTTTATTTTAAGAACTACCTTCCCTCTGTAACTTGATTTGTGCCACTGTTAGAACCTCTACTTGGAATATTATTGCTTTTTATTTTTGACTCATGTACTTTTAACTTGTTAGTTTAATTTATGCCTTCTAGGCTGCATGATACATCTTCAAGGATATGAATATGTATGGCTAAGCACAATTGATAACAGTGAATCTCAATTCCAAAATCAGTCTCCACAATAGTCTACATGTTTCCTATTGCCAAAGGGGCCCTTTAAAATAGCGAGAGAAGACCTTCGCCCTGAAACCCACAGCGTCCCTTTTCAGCAGGAAGTAGCTAAAAGAATGCGCCATCCCCTTTTCCTATGAATCAGGGTGAAATCTCTCTCAGGGAGGAGTGATAGGGAATGGCAAAGGACACACTGATAAAAGAGATTAATCAGAACTGGTTTTGACAAGCATTGTGGCAATGGGACTATTAAAACAAACTTTCAAGGAAAAAAAAAGACATGTTTGGAAAGATGAAGGGTCAGTGAAGGAGAGGAAGATTCCCTACAAGATGAATTAGACATTGTGATTTCAACTCCAGTGTGTCAGACATGTTGAGAATGGTACAAGATAGGATGAGGCTCAGGACAATTTTTCATAGGTTGCAATGAGTAGCACTCTAATTGATGGTACCTATCAACAACACAGCTACAACAACAATTCAAGTTTTATAGATGATATTAAAGTGGACCAAGGAGAAGATAAAGAATAGGACACAATAGAGGCAGAATATAGTGTTAGCCTAAGAGTTGACTTTTTACTTTTTTTTAGCCATTTATCCTCTGGTCTCCAGCTACCTTAATTGCAAGCACATGGTCTTGCAAAGCAATATAGTCTTGCAAAACAACAACAACTGTGGGACTAGGATAAGATAAAGAGTGCTTCCCATACTGGGTAGCAAGACTTAAGGTTAGCAAGGCTTGTGGTGACAAGACCCGGTGAGAGTGAGACTCTGGTGGTGGAGAGACTGTGGTATTGTGGAGAAACTATGACCTGAGGCTTCTTGCATTTATGTGGCCACAGTTAAAGGTCTGGCTGTTCTTCCTAGATGCTTGAAGGAGAAACTGACTTATAACTGCTCTGGGGCAAACCTTGCTGGATGATTTGTACTGGACTACTGAACTGATGCCAGAGATTGGACCTAGTGAGGAATTGTCCCTTGGAACTAATGGGCTAAATCCTGTACTAGTATTATGAGATATTCTTTGACTCTCCCACTTATTTCCCTAATAAACCCCATTCTGTGTACCACAACTGTGAGTCTGTGAGTCAGCAATGAATAACACTTCTTGATAGATGCACCATCAGGCTGGGCTATGGGCTTTTTATCTGCTTTCTACTAGGGGGTAGTGATGAAAGACTGCTATTCTTTATTCCTCTGGCCCTTTGAGAGAGATGCTCATGGCTCTGTGTCCCTATGTATCACTTCTTCCTACTTGATCTTGTTGTTGTTAAGTGCCATCTAGTTGAACACAACTCATAGCTACCCTATGAACAAAAGACCTGAACCCTGTTTATAACTATTGCCATTTCTCTACACTCATAGACATCAATCCAGAGACATGTTTAGGAAGTGGATGCCATTCCTGCCTCCAAGCATGATGTCCTTCTCTAAGGATCGGTACCTTCTGGCCACATGCTCAATATATCTAAGATGGAGTTTCAAAATCCTAGCCTTTAGGAGAAACTTGGTTTCACCCTCTTTTTGATCATTCTCTTAAGTGGCATAGCATTGGGCTGTCCATTTGCTGTACTGAGGTAACTCATGATTGCTGTGATGCTAAACACTGTGACACTGATATGTCAATTGTGATAATGGTTACCCATGGTGGACAGTGTTTGGTGGAGCTTCCCAGTTAAAAAAGCTTGGAAGCAGGAGTGGCATCCACTTGTGGAAACTCTATGAACGTGAAGAAATAATGAAAGTTATACAAGTGTTCAGGTCTTTTGATTATAAGTTCTCTATGAGTCATCTACGACTCAGCAGTACTTAAGAACAACAAAACCAAGACATATCTATGTGTTCCTGGTGATCCATGTATATTCAAGACTCTTCTCCAGCACCACAATTCAAAGACATCAATTATGCTTCTGTCATCCTAAGTCATTGTCCAGGTTTCTTATTCATAGCGAGTGTTTAGAATCACAGCAACCATGAGCTACTTCTGTACAGAAAATGGACAGCCCAGTGCTATACCACTTAGAAGAATGTCTGACCAAAAAAAAAAAATTAAAACCAGACCTGAGGGTCACAGATTATTAAAATCACCCACCTTTGACTTGGTAGTATAACTTTCTATCCACTAGGCCGACAAAGCTCTCTCTATATGGTGTTTGTAGAAATTCAAAATAACAAAAGTCTTGGGGAGTGAGATGTTCAAAGACCTTTATGCTTGACCTGAGATTAAAGCTTCTCAAACCAATGATTTTCAAGTACTTGTATAGTTATGTACTACTTCAAGTCATATTTCATTTTGACTAAGTATTAAACTCACTACAATCATCACTCATTTCTAGAAAATGCCATTGTTTTGTGAAAAATATCAATTGTTGAAATATGTATAGATGAAGTAATATTCTAGATTTGCTTCAAAATAACACAGTGGTACTATGGAAAATTAAAGAATATAGATAGATTAATGTTGATCATATATGGCATTTTATTGAAGTTAGGAGGTAAATACATGAGGGCTTATTCTATTATTCTCTGTTCATAGGTGGTTTTAGGTTTTCCATAATAAAAGAGTTTTTCTTTTCTATTTTTCTATTTTCTATTTTTTCTATTTATTGTTTTTACTTTAGTTATTTTTTAGTGAAAAAGAAAGGATGATTGAGATAGCTCCTATCCATTAAAATAAAATTAATCTTAAAACAATGAGCCCCTTCATAACTATTCCAGCCATAGTTTGCATTTACTTGAGTTAGTCATCTTTATAAGAACAAGAAAAATTATCTTAGGCTCATCATCATTGGGCTAATATAATTTAAACTATTTATTAATTCTGTTAACAAATATTTATTGAGCCAAATATTTATTGTACTTATGTACAATTAAGTCACAGTTCAAATCCACCAGCTGCTACACAGGAGAAAGAAGGGCAGTTGCCTCCTGTGCAATTAGAATTACCTCTGAAAACCCGCTGGACGTTCAATATGGGTCACTTCTGACTCGATGGTATGCAACAACAATGTATTATTACTGTGCGATAGAAGAGGGTTACTTGTTATTAGCTAAAGGTTTGTTGTTGTCTACTGTCCAGCTGGAACCACCCATAGCTGGCCTTTCAGTGGGTTTTGAGAGGCAGTAAAGCACACAACAGGAGTTTGTCCGTCTCCCATGGAGCAGCTGGGGGATTCTAACCATGTGTTTTTGGATTAATGGCAATGCAGTTCCTTACCACCATGTCGTCAGAGCACACTAGCTAAAAATATAGCCCCTCCTTTTCAGGTCTTAGGAAGAGAAATAGAAAATTATTAAAAGTAGCTGAACTTTTGGTGATTTTCTTGCTTGTAGGAATAATATAAGTAATTTTCTTTCTTCTCAAAGTACAAACTCCCTTGGAAAATACAAGTAAATTCTGCTTTCAAAGCCATAAACACAAAAGGTTACTTTGACCAGAGCACAAAATAATCTTTTCCAAGAGGAACTGGCAAGCAATCTTATCAGAATCTTGATGAAATTGTCTTTTTTTATAAGAAATAAGCTGTTTCTGAGATTATTAATATCATTATTTATTAATATCACTATTTATTACCATATCCTGTCTATTTTACTGTATTTACTTTCACATACAACTCATTATCACATTATTTTTCATTAACCTTTTATCCAACATACAAAGAAGATGAAAATATTTATTATATAATGAAAAATTAATAAATTGGTGGAAAGCTAAATCTAAGGTGGGAACTGATGCCAGTTTAGCATTTCATTTTACTGTATTTACAAGCTAATAAATTGGGCTCTTACTGCTTCACAAATGCTGACAGAAGACCCAAGATTCCTTGGTCAGAAAAAAAGCACTTTATTACTCATGATACAGCATGCAGCACATTTGCATTAGTTCCCCTTGTCCCTAAATCCCACCACCCTGATCTGACATCTCCAAATGGATTTGATGTCCAGTGATTTCCATCACAGCTGAGCTCAGTGAGCTTGGGAAATCATTGGGTTTTTTTATAACAAGCAATAAAGACTCCTGTTCTTGGTCTAGGGTCCGGGTGTGTAGCAGTGGGATGTGATATGCCATCCTATCTTTCAGAGGAGATTGGAAGTTTTTTAACATCCTGGCCTAAAAACTGAACTAGAGAACATTGGTAGTCATTCCCAGCCTGATATGGTAATCTCTATGATCACAGTTACATTTTTCTGTTAAAGTTAGTAAACTTAAGTGCCTATTTCTATCACAGTTTTTAAACAGTATAAACTCAACTAACTGCCTTCAAGTTGGAACAGAGTGGTAGATTCAAACTCCTTTCTGAAGAGATCACCACAGTTGCCCTTAAATATATGTAACAAGATGCATTTTCTTTTCCAATGATAAATTTTACATGATTTCTGTACTCAGACCTAATTGTATTTGAGGCTGAGATTTTAAAATAAATTGAGGGAAAGTCAGTAATTTGTTATTTCTAGATTAACACACTAGAGCTGCTCTTTTTCTCTGGAGTTTGTTGCTCCTGGAGGCTTATTCTGAAACTTTGTGGTGTCCTGGGGAGATCTAAGCTCTTTATTGTCTGATTCTATGTTTTAGATTATTTTCCTGCTCCAGACACAGCTGTGATGGTAAAGTTATGGGGGGAAAAATAGTTTAATACAGTTTAAAACAGTGGTAGTTTAATGAGATACCATTTCACTCCAGTAGCAGTGGCAAAGTTTAACAGGACAGCAAGTTATAAATGTTGGAGAGGATGTGGTGGATAGGAACTCTTATATATTGTTGATGGGATTGTAAAGTGGTACAACCACTCTTGAAGGCAGTTTGGTACTTTCTCAAAAGGATGAATATAGGTTCCATACGACCCAGCTATTCCATTGCTTGGAATATACCACAGGAAAATGAAAACTGAGGCTCAAACAGAAATGTTCATAGCAGCGTTATTCACCATCACAAGAACAGGGAAATAGCCCATATGTCCAATCACAGTAGAATGAACTGAGAAGCTATGGTACATGCACATGATGGAATACTAAACAGCACACAGGAACAATGATTTTGTAAATTACTATCTAACTTGGGAGGGACTGGAGAGTATTATGCTGAGTGAACTATCTCAATCCCATAAAGACAAATACTGTATAAAAGCATTACTGTAGAATGAGTAAGAAGATCA
>NW_006399796.1:6744568-6747172 GCF_000299155.1 Elephantulus edwardii | reverse complement strand
AACAGAGAGGTGAGGAGGGGGTGGGAGGAGTGTTAATCATTGGGTTGCACAATTTAATGGGTGGGGGTGGGGTAGTGAAGGAAATGGGAAAGATCCGTTGTGAAAAAACAATGTATTCTAACTTTGTAAATAAATCAGTGCAATATATTTTTTTAAAAAGTGAAAACAAACCTTTAAAAAACCCACAGTGGTAGTAAAACCCTACACAAGGCTAAGCAAACATTGCTTGATGATTAAAAGCTCCAGGATGAGAGAATATTAAAATACCAGAAAGTTTATAAATTTATTAGTTCTTTATCTTCTAATTACTTTTACCATATATGAAACCCTGCAGTAGTACTTAACCAGTATTTATGGCAAAGCCGGATTTAGAGAAATAAACGACTAAACTTTACTGACAATGACCAGAAGAGGGCGCTTCGCACAAATGAATGAAATAATTCTGCCACCATCAGGCTTTACTTAATATCTGTACTTTACCAATCAATTTATATTTGCATTGCAAACTTTATTCAATAGCAGCATGAGTGTAATTACATATTATCTTGATTACAATCTCCTACAACACACTGTGCTAGTGTCCAAGGTTCTGATTTTCATATGGGACACAGAAATAATTTCCAATGGATATGATGTAATTTAAAATAGAAGAGTTCTAGTTTATAGATAATTCAAAAAAAACCACTCTTTACACAAATTCATACATATTTAAGCAGTTTTTCAAAAGACAGAAAATTTGCAGATTTATTGTGCTCCTTTTAATTCTTTTTCTTCTTTCACAGGTATGCTCACATTATAAGCCACGCTTAAAGACTTCACCTTCAAATATACCTCAAAAAGAGAAAGACTATTATTCTGTCATAAGACAAAATATACTTCCCAGGGTGAAAAAAAAAGAAACTAAAATTCTATGTATTTTTCTTTCCAGCCAAGCACAGACATAAACAACAATAAATTGGCCAGCCCTGTTCTTCAGGCATATAATTTTCTTTCTTCCTAAGGTGGACACTCCCTGGGAAAATACAAATAAGTTCTAATTTCAAAGCCATAAACACAAAAAGAAAGTAGGCCACCTTGACTAGAGCACAAAATAATCTTTTCCAAGAGGAACTGAACGAACGATTCATTATCCAAAGGAAAAATACATACCAAGATTTTTACTACTTTATTTTGTTTCATTTTAAAATGCTTTTTATAGCCATGGAAGAAAAAAACATATTGATGAATCGTTTTTTCCAAAATAAAATCATCAAGTCTTTTAACTTTAGTATAAAAGTGGTTCCCCATTTCCTTTATTTTCAAAATAATAAAACTAAGGTGGGGAGTAATTGAGGGACTTGTTTGGGAAAGCCTGCTCCTATATTTTCAAGCTGGGGTCATACGTCTACCCATGAGTCATTTACACATTACAAACTTCTGAGCCTCAGTGGTAGTGGTGATTAAGAGCTCAGCTAGTAACCAAAAAGGTCAGTGGTTGGATCCCACCAGACACTCCATGAGGAAAATATGTGGCAGTCTACTTCCAAATATTTCCAAATAGCTTTGAAAATGATAAGGGTAGTTCTACTCCGTTCTATAAGATCACTGAGCTGAAACTGACTCAGTGATAATTAGCTTAGATTTAGATTCAAGTTTCCATAACCCAAACAGATAGTATCTAATTTGTAATATTTGTTATTATTAAATACCATCAAGTTGGCTCCAATTCACAGAACCCTGTATACAACAGAAAAAAAACTATTCATTGGCTTGTAATTCTGTTTCCCCAGTAACGCCATTTCTTTTTCAGAAGGTGTCCTTTTGCTCTTGACTGACAATTCACTTTGCATGTCACTAGAAACAATAATTAGTGCATTATTGAATTACTGTTTTGTGATCTCAATGTTCTTTCATTGCCATTTTACAGAACAAAGAATAAAACTTGGAGAAGTAACAGTCTAAGTACAAGTGGTGTTAAGAAGCAGAACTGACACCTTAAAGCTTTATTGTTTTCACTGTTTCATTTTCTCTTAATTGCACAAATTGATCCAACTAAGAGATATATTTAATTTTCTTTTAATAGTAACAAAACTTATTTTATTGATTTTCTAGTTTTCAACTTGGGGCCCCAAAGTGACAACAACTTATTTTTTTTTTTTGAGGTAATAGGAAGAATCCAGAAATACTTGAATGTTTTTTATTTTAAAAGTAGAATTAACTTACTAATGTTGTTGTTGTTGAGTCAGAACTGACCGATAGCTGAACCTTCAGTGAGTTTGCAGAGGCAGTTAATCGCCCTGGAGGAGATTGCTCATCCTTTTTCTCACAGAGCAGCTGGTGGCCTTTAACCTTTAAAGCTTGTACCTTTGGGATTGAAGAGCAACTTCTTGCCACGAAACCACCAGAACCTGTAGTATATATAAATCTGCTGTCATGGACCTCGCTAGACTTCAGAAGATCAACAATGTCAATCTGGATGCAAAGGTGTGCCTAATCCAGGACATTGTTGTTGTTGTTGCTGTTATGTGCCATCAAGTCGCTTGCGACTCATAGCGACCCTATGTACAACAGCCCTAAACTCTGCTCTGTCCTGTGTCAATCGCACTGTCTCTGACACTCCCATCC
>NW_006399796.1:6741471-6743381 GCF_000299155.1 Elephantulus edwardii | reverse complement strand
GTTTCCACATTCTGTTGGGTCACCTTTCTTTGGGATAGGAACAAATATAGATCTCTTCCAGTCAGTTGGCCAAGTGGTTGTTCTCCAGATTTCTTGGAACAACTTGGTGAGCACATCCAGGACGCATCAGTTAGCTGAAATATGTCAATTGGTATACCATCTATTCCTGGAGCCTTATTTTTTGCCATTTCCTTCAAAGCAGCCGGAACTTCTTCTTTCAGGACATAGTCTTCTCAATTACTTGTTATGCTTCAGAAAGTTGGACATTGACTAAGAATGACAGAAGAAGAATCGATGCTTTTGAGTTGTGGCGCTTGAGAAGAATCTTGAACATACCATGGACTGCCAAGAAAACAAATCCGTCTATCTTGGAGAGGATGAAACCAAGTCTCTTCTTGAAGGGTAGGATTTTGAAGCCTCTCTTACTTTGGGCACATGGCAAAGAGAGCTCAGTCCTTGGAGAGGACATCATGCTTGAAAGGGTAGAGGGACAGTGTAGGAGAGAAAGACCTGCATGAGATGGATTGATACAGTAACTTGGTTGATGGGGGTTGGTGTGTTGGAATTAGTGAGAATGGCTCAGGACAGAGAAGGGTTCAGAGCTGCTGTACATCGGGTCACTATACATCACAGGCAACTCAAATGTACATAACAACAATAACTATGACAGGTTTGGAAGCAGAAGTGGCATCAACTTCCTAAACAACATGCCTCCAGAAACTCTATGAACTTCGAAAAATGTCAATAGTTGTAGAGGGGCTTTAGGCCTTTTGTTCATAGGGTCAACTAGAAAGTAATCAACAATAACAAATTATATATATATATATATATTTGTGTGTATGTACATATATATATAAATTATTGTAATTGTGTACAATACAGTCAGATTACAGTAAGAATCAACTCATGTTCAGTCCACCTCCAACACAACAGTTCAAAGGCATCAATTCTTCTGTCATCCTTGTTCATTGTCTAGCTCTCAGCAGCATAGCAAATGGTTGAAAAGACCAAGTACTGAATCAGGCACAACTTAATCCTGGTAATGACATCAATGCCCCTCAGTTATTTGGAGAGGTCCCTGACTGCAGACATCCCAAGTGCAAGATGCCTCCTGAACTCCTGATTATTGGAACTAAGCGTATTGATTGTGAATCAAGTAAGATGAAGTTGTTGACTGTTTCCATCTTTTCTCCATCTATCATGATGTTACTTATCAGTCCAGTGGTGAGGATTTTCGTTTTCTTGATGTTGAGATATAATCCACATTGAAAGCTATGGTCTTGGATTTTCAACAGTAAGCGTTTCGAGTCCTCCTCATGGTCAGCAAGCTAGATTGTGTCATCTGCATAATGTTCATTGACGAGCCTTCTTCCAATCTTGATGCCACAGTCTTCGTCATAGAGTCCAACTTCCCAAATAATTTGCTCAGAAAACAGATTGAATAGGTGTGGAGAAACTATACAACCTGACACACATATTTCTTAATTTTAAACCAGGTAGTGTTATGCAGAGGGTCAAGGACTGCAGCCTTCAATATGGACTGAGGCTCAATGTCAAGAAGACAAAAATTCTCAACACTGGACAAATCGGTAGCATCAGGATGGATGGCGAAGAGATTGAGATTGTTCACAGCTTCACTTTGTTTGGCTCCACGGTCAACACTCTTGACACCATTAGCCAGGAAATCAAAAAATGTATTGCGATGGGAAAGTCTGCGGTTAGGGACCTCTCTAAAGTACTCAAGAGCAACGGTGTCTCCCTGGAGACTAAGGTCTGCCTGATACAGGCCATGGATTTTGCAATCACTTGTTATGTATCAGAGAGCTGGACAATGACTAGGGAGGATAGAAGGAGAATTGACGCCTTTGAGCTGTGGTGCTGGAGAAGAGTATTGAATGTACCATGGACTG
>NW_006399796.1:6714405-6741371 GCF_000299155.1 Elephantulus edwardii | reverse complement strand
TGGACATGTTGTAAGGAGAGACAGGTCTTTAGAGAGGGACATCATGCTGGGTAGAGTAAAGGGACAGCGCAGTAAGGGAAGACCCTCTATGAAGTGGATTGATTCAGTGACTGGGGTAATTGGGATGGGTGTGTCAGAGGCAATGAGATTGGCACAGGATAGAGCACGGTTGTGTACATAGGGTCGCTATGAGTCTCAAACGACTCGACGGCTCATAACAACAACAACAGTGTTATGCCAATAATTGAGTGGTAAAAATTGCCAGTGCAAAGAAAGGTATGTGATCCCAATCCAGCAGCTACTCTGTGGGAGAAAGATGGGGAATCTCCTCCCTTGTGGTTTACTGCTCTGAAAATCCAGTGGAGAGTCAAATTTGGCCTGACTTGATGGTACACAACATTGCCTGAAGAAGGGCACTCTGGTGGTTCAGCAGAAAGATGTTGTTCTTCCAACCCAACAGTACTTGATTTTAATCCACCGCCTCCTCCACAGGAGGAATCAGGTGGGCTATCATTTTCAGGGCAATTTACTGTCTCTGAAAACCCCTTGAAGGGTTAGTTATGAACTGATTCTGACTCAACAGTACACAAGAAAAAGCCAGTGTCGTAGGAAGGCAATGCATCACATCCCATCTTGTCAACTGTGCCCTTTGCACTGAGATTGTTCGGGAGTTGGAACAAACAAGAGAGTTGGTCATGAGGACCCTGGCAGAGCTGGATTACTTAATAAGCAAAATCCAATTGTTCCGTTCACTCTGCTGTGTGATTTCATTTGTCCCTCACAAGATCATAGGTGTAATGAAACACATATGAAATTTCTCATTACAGATTATCCGGTAAATTGATCCTGTGCATACTTCAGTTGATGTAAGCAAGTGTATATCAGTTCTAATGGTTAATCCACCCCCAGGCCCTGAAGAACTGACCTAACCTAGAGTCCAAGTTATCTGAGCAGTAGAACCCCTTTTGTCCACTCATTCTCCTGCCATCCCAGCCTGCTCACCTCTGAGAGGCCTCCTAACCCTGAAACTCCAATCTGCACCCATTCCTACCTCATTCTTCATTGTTTCTGTAATGATGGTGGGTGGAGGCAGAATTGTCAGAAGAAAGCATGGTCTCAGCCACTGAGAACCCTGTTCTTCACTTTCTGACCGGCCACATTTGGAAATCACTCTACTTCTCTAAAGCTGTTGTTTGTTTATAAAGCAACAGTGACAATGGTTCCTGCTTCCTTTGGTAGATGGGAAAATTCCTAGATGTGCTGTATTTGTTGTTGTTGTGTCCCATCCAGTGAGTCAGAACCAACTCAAAGCTGATTCTCCAGCAGGTTTTCAGACACAATTTAATCTTACAGGACGGCACCCATTGCTCTGCCTCAGAGCAGCTCGTTGATTCCAGCCACGTGCCTTTAGGACTGCAGTGTAGCTTCTTCCCACTAGGTTACCAGAGCTCCTGGCACCCACAGATCCTCGGTTAATGTTCATTTTAACCTCCTCCTCTGTCTAATTTATTTTCATTTTAATGCCAAGTTTTGTTTATCCAATCATCAACTATCTATGCACAGTCTTCATATGGTCCCAGGATGTTTACATCTTTACTGGCTGGAGCATCACCAAGAAATCACCAACAGTTTATACTTGCGAAAGTGTTCTGGCATAATATATACATTTAACTAAACTTGGTTGATTCTGATTTGTTAGGAAATTGGGTTTATGGAGCTTTTATTTAAGCAGCCCATTTTTACTGAATTAACATCACTGTTTTATTGTGTATTCCGGTGTCATTTTCTGTAAATGTGTTCGTTCAGGTAGAAATGTTTTTGTTCTTGTTGGGTTTTTTGTTTGATTCTTCCCCCTCCTTTTTCTCTCCCTTTGTCTTTTTTGGTGGGGTAGAAGACTAAAGCTATAGGAAGAAAAATGTGATACGTATGTCTGGTACGTACTATTTGGTTTCTGTTTTGCAAGAAGAGTTGGACTATTTTTAATAGCAAGAGTAAGTGGTTTAAAATTAAAAAGTAAAAAAATTAATAGTAACAAATCATACTTTCATGCAGTTAATACATGCCTTCTACATTTTTTTCCAACCTTTCCTTCCCCAAGATATAATTTTGCAGGCACTGCAAAATTCTGTTGGGTTTTTGTTACATATTTTAAGAAGTATTATAAGCACTTATTCTAATCTTCTTTCATCACCACAGGCTCTTGGTCATACGTTGTTTCATGAAATTCTTCTGTGTCTGCTAATTCCTTTTGGTACAATGACTTCGTATACTCTTTCCATCTTCTTCTAATGTTTCCTGGATCATTTAATATTCTGCCCAAAGCATCCTTAAGTATTGAAGCTTGAGGCTTGAATTTGTTCTTCAGTTCCTTCAGTTTTTGAAATGCCAAGCTGCCCTTTTGATTTTCCGACTCCAGCTCTTCGCACATTTCTTGGTTAATACTTAACTGTCTTCTCACGCTGCCCTCTGGAATCTTCTGTTCAACTCTTTAATATCTTGATTCCTTCCTTTTGCTTTGGCTTCTCGGTGTTCTAGTGGAATCTTCAGAGTCTCTTCCGACATCCATCTTGGTCTTTTCTTCCTCCTTTGTTTTTGTCATGACCATTTGCATTTTTCCTGGGTGATATTCTTAATGTCCTCCCACAGTTCATCTGATTTTCGCTCATCAGTGTTTAAGGCCTCAAATCTGTTCCTGAGATGGCTTTGAAATTCAGGTGGGATAGAATCAGGATCAAATTTTGGCTCCCTTGGATTTGATTTCAATTTCCTTTGCTTCATTTTGACCTTGCATATGAGTGCATATGAGTGATCTATTCCACAATCAACACCTGGCCTACTTTTCACAGCTGATATTGAGCTTCTCCAGCGATTCTTACCACAGATGTAATTGATCTGATTTTTATACACACCATCAGATAAAATCCACATATATAGCCTGTAGTGCTTGCTACAGAAGGTCAAGGACTGCAGCCTTCAATATGGACTGAAGCTCAACATCAAGAAAACAAAGATTCCCACCCCTGGGCTGATTAGCAGCATCATGATAGATGGCGAAGAAATCGAGATTGTTAACAGCTTTCATTTACTTGCCTCCACAGTCAACACTCTTGGTACCAGCAGCCAGGAAATTAAAAGACAAATTGCATTGGGAAAATCTGCTGTCAGAGACCTCTCCAAAGTACTGAAGATCAATGATGTCAGTATAGAGACTAGGGTGTGCCTGATCCAGGCCATAGTCTTTGCAATTACTTATTCTTCATCAGAGCCCTGGGTAATGACTAGGGATAAATAGAAGGAGAATTGATGCCTTTGAGCTGCAGTGATGAAGGAGAGTACTGAATATACCATGGACTTTGAGGAGAAGAAACAGGTACATCCTAAAGAGGGTGAGACCAGGGTGCTTCTTGGGGATAAGGATTCTGAAGCTTTGTCTGATATACTTTGGATATGTTGCAAGGCAGGACCAGTCCTTGGAGAAGGACATTATGCTTGGGAGTGTGGAGGGACAGCACAAGAGATAAAGACCCTTGTTAAGATGGGTTGATTCAGTGACTGGAGTGATGGGGGTAGGTGTGTCAGAGACAATAAGATTGGCACAAGATTCAGCAGGGTTTAGGGATGTCGAAAATAGGGTTGCGATGAGTCACAGGCAACTCGATGGCACATAAAAACAAAAACAACAGCAATAATTCTAATCTTCCTTATTTGTTAATAAAAAAATACAGTTTAAAATAGTACTTTAGGAAGAGAAAAAAATAACTTAGTTTTTATAATTAAACTAGTATAGTTTTAAATAAGGGAAAAAGTAACTTAGTGTCTAATGCAGATGACACAACTTTACTTGCTGAAAGTGAGCAGTATTTGAAGCATTTGTTGCAGAAGATGAAGTAATGCAGCTTTCAGTATGGGTTGCGACTCAATATCAAGAAAACAAAAAAATTTACCACTGGACCAATAGGCAGTGTAATGATGAATGGAGAGAAGATTGAAACTGTCAACAGCTTTATCTTGCTTGGATCCTCAATTAACACTCATGGTACAAGCAGTCAGGAAATAAGGAGATTCATTGCAATGGGAAAATCTGTAGTTAGGGAACTTCTCAAATTATTGAGGAGTAATGATGTCAGTTTGAGGACTAAAGTGTGTCTGACTCAGGCCATAGTCTTTCTGATAGCTTACTATGCATCCAAGACCTGGGCAATGAATAAGGATGACAGAAAAAGAATTGACACCTTTGAGCTGTAGTGTTGGAGAAGAACACTGAACATCCCATGAATGGCCAAGAAAACAAATAGATATATCTTGGAGGGTGCTTTGGAGGCAAGAATGATGAGGCTTCGCCTCACATAATTTGGACATATTGCTAGGATGTGCTATTCCTTGGAGAGGGACACGATGTTGGGAAGGGTGGAGGGTCAGTGAGGGAGAGGAAGACCCTCAACCAAGGTGGATTGACAAGGTGACTGCTGCAATGGGCTCTTGTGTGTCAGGAAATGTGAGGATGGCTCAGGACAGGACTAGGTTCAGATCTTTTTTTCATAAGATCGTTATGAGTCATATTTGACTCAGTAGCACCTAACAACAGCAACAACAACAATCAAAAATTAGAACCATACATTAAAACCATTCCGTTGCTAATACAATAATTGAAGATAGTGACTCCTTTGACCACATACGCTGTAGAGAGGGTCAAGGAGAACAACACAAGATTTGGTCAAAAGACAAATTTCCCCTGATAATACTTCTGTTTCTGTGTAAACACCATTATCTCTCAGATACAAATTGTAATGAAATAACAAGACAAGATCTATCTCTGAGGGTGTAGCTTCAAAGGCACTGATAAATTACCAGACCCTAAGAGGCACATGGCAGATAAGCTTGTTGAAATGTCATCTCTGGGAAGCTTCTTAAGACAACATTGCATAGTTGTTAAAGTTGGAGAGTTTTGCCATCTGGGGAGGAAAATAAAAAAAAAGATTCTAATGGCGTTCTTTACACACACAAAAATTTTTCACATTTTTAAAAATACAACACTGCAAATCATAAACACACTGAAAACATGGAAGAATACTTTTGCAATCTGAAAACAGGAGAGACTTTTAAAAGTCTTTCCAAAAAGCTAAAAATTATTTTAAAAACAATGCGTTACTTACATTTTAAAATGTAAAATATCTTCCCCAAATAAAAGTATCTACAAACAAATGAAAACAATATCTGCAGCACACAAGACAAAATAGCATATTTTATTAATACATATTTAATAACAACAGATGGCCTAGTGTAAGGAGCTGTGCTACCAACAAGTGGCTTGTGGTTGAAACCCACTACCTGCAGGAGAAGGGTAGGCAATGCTCGTTCACATGGTTATGATTATTCTGCCTCTGAAAACCGCTGGAGAGTCAGCTATGAGTCAGTTCTGAATAGACCATACATAACAACATTCCAATAGACAAAGGATATGAACACCCAAAAGGAATTCCAAACACTTTTATTGTTGAGATTATACTTGAGATGCTCAGAATGACCCATAGTAACTCACTCAGAGTCTTTGAGTGGCTTCAGGCTCAAATTCAACCCTCTATTAGGTGTCTGGGACTGTAAAACACATGAAAAGATATTTGACATCCTTCTCCCAAGAATCAATCCATTGGTAGATTTGAACCACTAGAAATGTGACACCCTTGTATTTCGAGGGATTCATTCTGCTGATACACTCGAATATGAGCACAGAACTTCATATACAAGATAAGAAAAGATTGGAAATAAGCATAAAGGCTAGTTCACAAGCAAAGTTATATACAATGACTTATTAACAAAAACAAATCTATGTTTTTAATATGTAATAATCTTCAAAGAAATAGTTTCCATTCCAAAAAAAGGTGATCCCACAGAGTGTGGAAATTATCAAACAATACCATTAATTTCACATACAAGCAAGATTCTGCTGCAGATTATCCAAAAACGACTGGAACAGCACATCAATAGAGAACTATCAGAAGTGCAGGCTGGAATTAGGTGGGGCCATCATACTAGGGATATTGTAGCTGATGTTAGATGGATCTTGGCTGAAAGCAAGGAGTACCAGAAGAATGTCTTTGTTTCATTGATTATGCAAAACCATTTGACTGTGTGGATCATAACAAACTGTGGCTAGCTCTAAGAAGAATGGGACTCACAGAACACTTGATTGTGCTAATGTGAAACCTATAACTTGGAACAGGAGGCAGTCATCAGAACAGAGCAAAGAAACACTGCATGGTTCAAAACAGGGAAAGGTGTATGCCAGAGCTGTATCCTGTCTCCATAGCTTTTCAATCTTTATGCAGAACAGGTTATCTGGGAGGCTGGACTCTATGAAGAGAAATGTGGCATCAGGATTGGAGGAAGAATCATCAACAATCTATGGAGATGACACCGCCTTGCTTGCTGAAACTGAAGAGGACCTGAAGCACATGCTGTGGAAGGACAGGGACTGCAGTCTCCAGTCTGGATTGAGACTCAATATCAAGAAAACAAAGATTCTCACCATTGGGCCGATTGGCAGCGTCATAATGGATAGTGAAGAGATTGAGATTGTTCACAGTTTTGGTTTGCTTGAATCCACAGTCGACACTCTTGGCACCAGCAGCCAGGAAATTAAAAGACATATTGCGATGGCAAAGTCTGTGGCTAAAGACCTCTCTAAAGTACTGAAGTGCAAGGAAGTCAGTCTGGAGACTAAGGTATGCCTGATACATGCCATGGTCTTTGCAATCACTTGCTATGCATCAGAGAGTTAGACAATGACTAAGGAGGATAGAAGGAGAATTGATGCCTTTGAGCTGTGGTGTTGGAGAGAGTATTGAATATACTAGGGACTGGAAAGGGTGAAGCCAGGCTGCTCCTTGGAGACAAGGATTCTGACACTTTGGACATGTTGCAAGGAGGGACCAGTCCTTGGAGAGGGACATCACCCTTGGGAGGGTGGAGGGACAGTGCAGGAGAGGAAGACCCTCTATGAGGAGGATTGAGTCCGTGACTGGGGTAATAATGGGGCAGGTGTGTCGGAGATGGTGAGATTGGCACAGGATAGAGCAACATTTAGGGCTGTTGTACATAGGGTTGCTATGAGTCACAGGTGACTCGACGGCACATAACAACACAATAACAACAATAATCTTCAAGTCTAAAAGATGAGTAAAGAAGGCACAGATCAGCAACATGACAGCAATGTGTGTGTGTGCTTCTAAAACAAAGATACATATACACTTGAATATGTATGTGCAAACTTATCTGATTAAACTCATTATTGTCAAGTCATAAACGACTTATGATTGACCTTCTTGTGGGTATTTTGAGGCTGTGATAGCATGAAGGAAATTGCCCATCTTTTCCCCTCCAAACGACTGGTGGATTGAACCAGTTACCTTTAGGTTAGTTGTAGTGTAACTCCCTACAGACCACACCACCAGAATTCCCTACATACACATACAAGGATATGTGAAATATTAAGACACATAAATACTGTTAGCAGAGAACCAAGTTTTAAGGCCCTCTATGAGGTGGATTGATTCAGTGACTGGGGTAATCGGGATGGGTGTGTCAGAGGCAGTGCAACTGGCACAGAACAGAGCAGGGTATAGGGCTGTTGTACATAGGGTCGCTATGAGTCGCAAGTGACTCAACGGTACATAACAACAACAATGCATCTAGAAGGCAGCAGTGAAAAGGAAAATTATTTTTCCTAAAACATTGCTTTACTGCAACTTTTGGATGTTATATCCATGATGCGTTGTTGCTATATGTCATTGTGTCAGAACTGACTCTCCAGCAGGCTTTCAGAGGCTATAAATTGTATAGAAGATTGCCCATCTTTATCCTGTGGTGAAACTGGTAGATATGAACCAGGTGTCTTTAGGTTGCAGTGCTACCCTTAAACCATAGGCAATCAGAGCTCTTAGGCATGACATCAGCACATCTTTTAAAGAGCAAGGGCTTCACCCTGAAACCTACAGCGTCCCTTTTCAGCAGGAAGTAGCTAAGAGAATACGCCATTTCCTTTTCCTTATGAATCAGGGTGAAGTCTCTCTCAGGGAGGAGTGATAGGGAATGGCAAAGGACACACTGACAAAGGAGATTAATCAGAATTGGCTTTGACAAGCACTGTGGCAATTGGACAATTAAACAGACTTACAAGGGGAGGGGGGAAAGAAGACAAACTGGGGAGGAGGGTAGAGAAAATAGAGCAACAATGAATAAATGAAAACCCAAAATCTCTGTAAATCTTCATTCAAGTTAATAAAATTTAATAATTAAAAAAGAGCAAGGGCTTCACAGTCAGTTCCACTTTTGAAGGTTCTGTTTCTACTATTCTGAAGAGATAATATAACCTCTTATTTATAAATGCCCTAAGAAAGCATTTTCCATTTGTGAAGGACTAACTTTTAAACAATAGGAATTGTTTACTTTGTGTAAGATTTTCAGACTTTATATTGGTCCATGGGATGCTTGAAGCAATACGTTCCATGTGAAGAGACTGCCCAGCATTATTTTGACAATTATATTCCAATATTCCTGTGGAGAATTATCACCTTCCTTATAATAAAATGACTTGTTTTGAGTGGACATGGAACTTGGTAATGAGAATTGGCAGATAACAAAGACCTGGTTAATGAGAGGTTTGCATTGCCTAGTTATGGTAAAATAAACCAACACCAATCTCACTCCCTTTGAGGTCATTTATACACATAGTCTTTGTGCAGTTCATTTTGTGAACAGTCTTGCTCTCTTTTGCCAACCCACTACCTTTCTTAGTATCCTGTTCCAAGGACTGGTTCTTCATGAAAATAGGTCCAAAGTAAATGAGATGAAGTTTCACTATCTCTATTAATATTTTAGGAAGCTCTGGTGGCTTACTGGTAAGGAAATACACTGTCAATGCAAAAGTACGTGGTTCATCAAACCCACCAGCTCCTTTGTGGGGAAAAAGACAGGTTATCTCTTCCCAGGCAATTTGCTGCCTCTGAAAACCCTCTAGAGGGTCAGCTATAGGTCAATTCCAACTCGATGGTACACAATAATAACATTAATATTTTATTGATTTATATTTCTAAATATTTTAATGTTCATGTCTATTTCTACTGTATTAGTATTTATAGTGACAAATTATGCAATAATTTTCAAGTATATGTTTCAATAAGGTGAACAGTACCATTCCCAAATCTTCCTCTGCATGCCCACCGCCAAACCAACTGCCACTGAGTTGATTCTGATTCATAGCAACCCTCCTTTGCGTTTCTGAGTTTGTAAATCTTTACAGGAGGAGACAGAGTGGCTACTGGATTCAAATTACTGACCTTTTACTTAAGAGCACAGCACTAGCCTTCATGCCTAGATTCATGTATATATTAGTCATTGGTTGAGCACATGGCCAATACTATCAGTACTCTTGTTTGTAAGGAGTCTAGCTTGTTTCTATAACCATTAGCCTTAGAGGCCAACTCTTTCTGTGTAAGGAGGTGCAAGCAGATATGGGCATCTTATTTTCTTTAATTATTTTAGTAAAATTTTGTAACATTTTTAAGTTCTTACAAAGACTTCTAGATCCAAGTAAGGCTTTGTAACTAGACTTTATTGGTTCTCTTGGATCAGCTTCTCCTGAAGGGTCTCAAGGAATGTCAGGGTAGTGTTGAATATGAGACAAACTACCATTTCCTTGCAAAGTCATGACAGCTCCTTTGGCCACTTCAAACAAGAGGCATGAGAAAGACTAGGGGCTAATTTTGGAGTAAGCAGAATTTTCCAAATCTTCCCATCAGTTGTCTCTTCAATTCTCACTCCTTCCCAGTCAGTGCATCTCCACTGAAGAAACCCAGAGGAGCAAAATTCAACCTATGTTGTAATTCAGCAAACCATAGGATCAAGCTCTACGACTGATTTTTGACTATGTCAGCCCAGCAGCCACAAAAACAGAAACTTCTAAAGCTAAAAATTCCCTGGTTCTCTAGCCACATTGAGGAGATAATTTAAAGCCTTAAATTTCTCGTTTCTTTTTAACCTCTCCATTACGTTTTGCTGTAATTTATCATGCCCTTACAACTATGTTGTGCCCCTTGTTACCCAGTCCAGCAAAGGTATGTTTTCAGCACAGGCACCACATGCCAGATGAATACAAATCATTGCTTAAGTAACTGTTTTCCCACAAGGTGACAATGATTACTAAAGATTTGTGTGGGTCTTGTGTGTGTCAAAGTGGAACTGCTCTCCACAGGATTTTCAACAGCTGTATTTTAGGAAGTAGTTGACCAGGCCTTTCTTGTAAAGCGTCTTTGCGTGGATTTAGATCTTCATCCATCTAATTTGCAGCTGAGTGAGTTAACAGCACCACTTAATTGTAAGCAGATCTTCACTGTCTTGAAACTCTAGTAGGTTGAAAATCAAACTGCTTCCTCAAATATTATTATCAAATCATACTCAGTTACAGATAACAGAAAATACTCCATTTCAAACAGAGAATGGTTCCAATAAGGGAATTAAGACCTTATAAATAATTGAAAGGGATGGAGAACGATTTCCAGGACTAATTCCAGGAATTACGGCCAAACAATCTGTAACACTGACCTACCAAGAAAGCAACTATCTTGACCACGTTTAGGACAACTGGGATTCTGGAAGCTGCTCTTGGAAAGCACACATGCCTTTGCTGAAATCCAGGAATCTTTCTGGAACTATCCTCCTAGGCTCTGCAATACACTCCACACCCACAGTTATTGAATGGACTCTGGCGCCTTTTATTTGACAAATGATCCCGATCATACGTGCTACAAAAATCAGGAGAAGCTCGAGAAGCAGGACTTCTGTTCTACTTCTGTGTCATTTTCTGTGTACCTTGTCCGACTGCAGAACTCAGTTCTTGAGCCAAAGCTTCAAGGGAGGGTAGAAAGTGTGAGTTTTGTTTTCCCACCTCCACAGTTCAGGAAAGCACAGGAAGGGAGTGTGTAGAATGGACATTGAGGAATACTGTCTTCCTAAAAAAAAAAAATCCCAAATTAAAGTTTGAAGGGATTTGGGGGATTTTTTTAAAGCAAGCTTGAGATACATAACCTTACTTATTTTTGGATTTGTAATAATAATTGTAGTTGTATTGATTTAAAGGATGTCTAAATGTACTTAAACAAGTTGTGTGGTAGATTTTCATGTCTCTGTGAAAGGGGATATGTCAAACATTGCAGGTATAACAGCAATATCATTCACCAGAGCAAATTTTGCTGTTCTTTTTGTTTTTGAGTTGGAACAGACTCAAAGCTGATCCTCAGTGGGTTGTTATTCATTTGGGATTTTTTTTTACATTTTTTTAATTTTTATTTTAATGCAAAAAGATGGATTTTTCATTCATTCATTCATTCATTCATTCATTGTTGTACATTTTCCTCCCTATCCCCCAATATTGTTGCACAATTTCCTCCCTCTCCCCACCCCTAGTCTACTTTGTTATGCATCTTTTATTCTGGACTGTTGTCATACAAATAATGTGTAATCATATATTCCTTTTAAACAGTTCTTTCCTTCATCTGTCCCAGTTCTTTCTTTCATCTCTCCCAGTGCACTGATCATTATTTATCCCAGCTTTCTTAGTTTCCCCCAAACCACCATGTCAGTCCTGTTTTAGTCCTGGCACTAGAGGCTGAAATTCTCAGGGAGGAGTTTGTCCATCTCTCTGCCATCGGTGGATTTAAACTGTTTTCCTATGGCTTGGCAGTAGAGCACCTTTCCACAAGGCCACCCGTCCTCCCCATTAGATGCAATATTGTTCTCAAACTACTCTTGATGAGATTAATTGATTCAGTGACTGGGATAATGAGAGTACATGTATCAGAGACAATAAGCTTGGCACAGGATAGAGCAGTTTTCAGGGCTATTGTACATAGAGTCGCTACGAGTTGCAAGCAATTCAATGGCACACAATAACAACAATGAATATTTAAGTGACTTATTGCAAGGGGAAAAGAATCTTGATTGTAGCACACTGAAGTTCCTAACAGCAGCAGATCATTTACAAATGAACCAGTGCATCTGCACCACCACAATGTGATGGTTTGGTGCTTTTGAAAGTGTGCACCAAAAGGAAAAACTCTATCATTTTCAATTGTTTACGTTCATGAGCTAAGCTTAGAAAGTAAAAACAAAGTGAGCACAAATATTCGCAGTGAGTTGGGGGAAAAGAAAGGAAACCATGTGGTATTATATTACTTGTAGAACACAGTAAATGTGCAGTGCTGAAAATTTGTTCAAATTTTCCTTAACACATTTTCTGCATTTGGGTACATTTTGGTTAACATTTTGGAACTGAACCAGTGACTTACAAGTGATTTTTTTAAAAGAAATTAACACCACTTATCACGTATTTACTTGCATTTTAATCACTTACAATTTATTTATTTATATTTATAATTTTGGGGCTTTTTCTCAGACCTGTTCCATACAATTGCTATTTTGGAAAAGTCAACAAGGAAATTCCATTTCAATTAAAGCTCACTGAAAGAAGATGAAAATCAAACCCTAAACCTGGACTTTGTGGCTAAGAACAAGCGTGCTGTGACTTGCTTGGGCAGGGATTCTGTCGTTCTCTGTATATTTACCTTGGTTCCTCATAGCTTTGTGATTATTTTTAGTTTGAGTGTGCCTTAAATAAGTGCCTCTTCCTCCTCTAACATGATCCAAGTGTGTTCTTCATACTTATTTCCAAAAGAGTACAATTTAACAAATAATTTGTTACAGCTGTGTAAAAAGTAAAGTAAGGGAATAGAGGCAAGCTAACAATTATGTAGGAACAAAGGATAATCATGGCATGGGTCAGAGAAGTTTGGAGTCCGATTTTAAGAGGTCATGTGCCTCTGTTTCTTGGATCTGTTGAGTTAGTCCATCAATAATTGTCTTTGCCCAGGATATGAGTTTGAACTAAGCCATTAACCTTCCAACAGACTAGTGTCTCCACCCAGCTACTCATTCCAGAGTTAGAGTTACTGAGTCAAATGTCTTGGCCATTCTAAGAAAATTCCACATATAACAATTACTGTACTTGGCATGATGTCTGGAATTCCTCTGCTTGAATTTTATTTTCTTTTTGTTGATATTTTTTAAAAAAGAATACATTTCTAAAATATTTTTCAAACTTATTGATACTTGGAAAGTAGAATGTGAGACACAAAAGAGCTATAAGAATTAACTGAAGCTGAAAAATAGGAAATAATATCACAGATCTATGTATTGTATTATATTCTAAATATAATTGTGAATACCTGCCCCCAAATGGCCTATCCTTAAATAGTCAATAAAAGCAATTGAAATATTTACCCAGTCTCTTGGCAAGGAATATGGCTAAAAAAAGGACAGTGTATTATTAACATAGGCCACGGGACTTAACATATTTTTTTTGGTTCTTTTTTATACTCTTCATCTCTTTTATAGTAATTCTTAACTCACTGTCTTAACACGGTCTTATTTCTACCACCCTTTCTCACTCATCTTTCTCTTCTTTTAATCTACCAAAATTTTGCCACCAGGCACTGCTTACAGTGGTATTTTTCTTATGCTGCATCCAGTGCCTTGTTACATTTATTCTTGTCCTTTTCGTTCTGTAAGTGTACCTTCCCTTTCTCAACATGAGTCAAGTTCAAGAGACTATCATTTGACAAATGGTTTATTTTTGTGTTGTAGATATTTTCTCCTAAGGCTGATTCCATCATTCCAATTCTACAGAGAAAATTAGACTTAATCAGTATGAGTTCTTTCTCCTTTGAGGACAGGAAGGTGATGGAAAATGCTATGGACATTTTTAAGTTAGTTCTATGTTTTTTGTTACCCTTGCCTTCACAATGCCTTCATGTGTCTTCATACAAACAAGTATCCCACATGTGTTTATGGGACCCATGCTGTAAACCATGTAAAAATTACATACACTAAACAAAAGCTCATCTGTCAGAGTTTGGGGAAATCTAAGGACAAATCATAAATTCTGTCTTTCCATCTTAAGTACTATAAAATGAGAGCTCAGGTAATTGAAAATTCATACTGAAATTAAATAAAAGGACCAAAGTACTAAATTTGTGCCCCTTGGCAGGACAGGGCCAGAAATCTGTCTTTAGAAGATGCCACTTCAAAGGTTGCCTTTAGAGTGACTCGTCCCTCATTGCCAAGTCACCTCTAGCTCCCTTCATGTGTAATGTCTTTGCTATCTCAGCCCTGTTTCATCTCATCAACCACAAAAATTCAAGGAGAATTTTAGAGTTACAAATAAAGCTGAAGAAAAGTTGATGTTTTTCACAAGTTTAAGATTGCTTAATAGTTCTTCATGGTCAATTCTTCCCTCCGGAAGATGATGCAGGCAGTTAAGCCTGAATCATATTCTATTGCCCGCTAGAGTATGACTCATTATAGTTGTTTTCTGTGAGCACAAAGCAAGACTTTTTACCTGTTTTATCCATTCACCGTTATGAACTTGACATATGTGTTCCAACAACTCTTCATCCTTTCAGTCATTCATTCTAGCAAGACAGCCACCAGGGGAAGGAAAATATTTTGTGGCTTTGGACCATTTTTTCTGTCTCTAAGGGGTCTACTACTAATGCAATTTTATGGGAATTAGCTAAACTCACTAAACTTCTATTTCTTAGGTTGTCAGTAAGACATTGTCTATGAATTTTGCAAATTTCTAGTAGCAAGTAAGTAACCAGTATCAATAGTTTGAAACTAACTTCAAGTCTCCCAATGGAAGCCACCTTCTAAGAATGTGGATTATTTAGAAGTGGAGTAAAAATTTTAAACTAATTTAGGATGTATGGGTTGGGGTTTTTTCTTCCAGTAATTATTTCAAGAAATTTATAAAAATTCCAAGCAATGGGAAAGTAAATTAAATATCAGACTCATAGTTGAACATTAGAAGGGAAATGCTTTTACTTCTTTAACAAATGGTAACAGACAACTCATTGCCTTTGAGTCAGAAGCAACTTATAGTTGACTTTTCAGGAGATTTTCAGAAGCTGTAAATCACACAGTAGGTGATTACCCATCTTTCTCCTGTAGTACTGCACAAATTAGTTCTATATCAAAAGCATCCTGTCTTCAAAATGCAAGGTTTTATTTCTTTCTTCACTACATTTCCTTGATCTTTGGGAATACAAAACACATTGACACTTGGGACCTTTATAACCATTTCCATTCCCTCCTTTTTAACTTTGATGTCAGTAGTCTTATAGACATACGGCAAGTGTTCCATTTTAGTGTTAATTTGGTCTCATGAATGACTAATTATTGTTTCTTATTCTCAAAATCCTAAAATGTAGTTTCCAACATAGAACCCAAATATAATGAACCCCATATAAATTCATCAGTGTCACATCAAGAAGTATCCTAAAAATAAGTAAGCAATTAGAAATGCTTAGTCTCCAAGGAAAATGCCAAAACTCAAAAGACTTACATACGACAGAGCCAGGTTTTTGTTAAAAATAGTCCTCACTATTACCATCAAATTTCTACAGAATGTAAAGTAAATACTATTTATTTATGACAAATTTCAATTCACTTGCAAAGTGTTATGCAGGGACTTTCAGGAAGTAAGCTGGAGGACCATAATGAAAGATAGTAAAAAATTATTAAACATAAACTCCTGTAGCAGTATTCTACCTAGTATGCTCCTGATGTTGGTGATGGGTTACACGTTTTGGTACGCACCACAAGTTATTCAGTTTGAATCCAACAATCTCTCCATTAAGGAGCTCTGGCGTAGTGGTAAGAAGTTGCACTGCAGTCCTGAAGACATGCAGTTTGAATCCACCAGCTGCTCTGTGGGAGAAATATGGACAGTCTCCTCTCATGCTATCTGAAAACCTCCTGAAGGGTCAGCTATGGGTCAGTCCTGACTCACTCAGTGATACACAACAAGAAGACTCTCTTGTTTCTGTTAATATTTACAGGTTTGGAGACTTTTTACAGGGAATTTACTTGATGGAAGTGGGAGTGTTTACATGGATTATGAGAAGAATGAGCAAATCTGTCTTGGAAGAAGTACAGGCAGAATATTCCTTGGAAGTAAGGATGACAAGACCTCACGCAATTTGGACATGATATGAAAGATTATCATCGCCTGAAGTAGTATGTTATATACTTGGTTAAGTACAGGGTCAGCAAAAAGGAGACCTTTAGTGACATGGATTACCTCACTGGTCGCAATGATGGGATCAAATATGATAAGAATCATGATTGTGCAGATAGCATAGATTTTATTCATGGGATTACAATGAGTCAGAACCAACCAAACGGGATCATCAAAAATATTTCTTTTCTTCTGAAAAATCTATTTGATAATACCACTTAATTGTACTCATGTAAAACTATTCCTAGACCAAGAAGCTGTTGTCTGAACAGAGCAAGAGAACTTTGCATAATTCAAAATCAAGAAAGATGTGCATCAAGGCTGTATCTTTTCTCCGTATCTTTTTAATCTGTATACTGAACAGATCATTCTGGAGGCTGGACTTTATGAAGAAGAATGTGGCATCAGGATTGGAGGATGACTCATCAACAACCTGTGTTACACAGACAACGCAGCCTCGGTCACCAAACTGAGACGGACTTGAATTATTTGTTGCAGAAGATAAAGGACTGTAGTCTTCACTATGATTTACATCTCAATATCAAGAAAACAAAAATCCTCACAACCAAGCCAATAGGTAGCATCATGATAAATGGAGAAAATATTGACGTTTTAAACAATTTCATCTTGCTCAGATCCACAATCAACACCCTTGGTACCAGCAGTAAGGAAATCAAAAGACATGTCAAACTGGGAAAATCTGCTGTCAAAGGCCTCTCCAGAGTGCTGAAGGGCAAGGATATCAGTCTAGAGACTAAAGTGCACTTAATCCAGGCTGTGGCCTTCTCAGTTGCTTGGTATACATCTGAGAGCTGGACTATAAATAAGTATGACAGAAGAACACTCGGTGCCTTTGAGTTGTGTTGCTGGAGAAGAGTATAGAACATACCATAGAATTTCAGAAGCACAATCAGATCTGACCTGGGGAGGATGAAGCCAGGTTACTTCTTAGAGGCAAAAAATTTGAAGCTTTATTGCACATACATTAAGCGTGTTGTCAGGAAGGGCCAGTCCCTGGAGAAGGTCATCATACTTGGAAGGGTCAAACATCAATGCTGGAGAGGAAAATCTTGATTGACACAGTGACGGTGGCAATGAGGTCAAGTATGTCAGAGACAGTAAAGTTGGCTGAGGATACGGCAGTGATCAGAGTCATTGTTCATAGGGTTGCTGTGAGGAGTAGTTGACTAAACAGCACATAGCAACAACAACAACAATATTATTGATAACATGTCAATTACTAATCACTTGTTTATTTAGCTGACCGCTTATAACATAGTTATAGCATTGTTGTGTTGTCTTTGTAAACAAAATGATAACTTTAATAATTATCAAGTGAAATCAGTAATATGACAGACCAATAAAATCTTGCTGCTGAAAATCATTTTAAGAACACTGGAGCAATACATCAATCTGGATTCAGAGGATATGGAGCAAAAGATATTATTGTTGATATGAGATGGACGTCAGCTGTAAACAGAAAATACCAGAAAGATGTTTATTTCTGTTTTATTGCCTTTGCTAAGATATTTTACTATGTGGATAGTCTTAAATTGTGGCTGATATTGAGAAGAATGGGAATTTCAGTACACTTAATTGTGTTCATGTAGATCATGTGCATAGATAAGTAATAATCATACAAACAGAACAAGAAGATAATTGTATCATTTAAAATCAGGAAAACTATGTATTAGGATTATATTCTTTTATCACATTTATTCAATCTGTATGGAGTAGAAGTTGGACTCTAGGAATAAAAATATGTCATCAGGTTTCAAGGAGGCCTCATAAACAACCTGTAATTTGCAGAAAACGTAGCTTTGTTTACTGAAAGTAAAGAAGACTTGAAGCACTTAGTGAAGATCAAAGTTCACAGCCTTCTATATAGATTACACTACAACATAAAAAAACAAACCAAAAAAAACCCCAAATCCCCTAAATAAAACCAATAAATAGCATCATGATAAATAGAGCAAATATTAACACTGCCAAGAATTTAATTTTATTTGGATCCACAATCAATACCCACCAAAAAAGCAGTTAAGAAATTAAGCAACATATTACACTGGACAACGTGCTGCCAAGGACCTCTTTCAGGATGTCAATTTAAAGACAAAGGAGTTTTTTTTAATTTTCAATTGCTTCATATGCATGTGAAAGTTGGACAATGAATAAGGAAGACCTAAGAGAATTTATGCCTTTGCATTGTGGTGTTGGCAAGAAATTCTAAATAGACAATGCTGTTGTTGTTGATTGCTATTAAGTTGAACATGACTCATAACGACCCTATGAACAAAAGACCTGAAGTCTTTCTATAACTATTGCATGTTCTCAAAGTTCATAGAGTTTCCAGAGGTATGTTGTTTAGGAAGTGGATGCCACTTCTGCTTCCAAACACATCTTATTCTGGGAGGTACACCAAACACTGTCCACCATGGGTAACCATTGTGGCATTTGGCACCCCAAAGGCACAGAGTTCAGCTTCACAACCACTCCAGGTTACTTTAGTACAGCAAATTGACAGATCAGTGCTGTAACACTGAAAAGGATGTTCCTTTAAATGATAATTACACTAGGCCCCAAGGCCTGAGGGCCCAACCTACTTGTAAATACAAAGGCCCTCCAGGAGGTGGCGTTGACACAAAACAAGAGGCTTAAATCAAAACCACCAAACATTCCACATGACCCTCAACCCAAACAGGAGAGTCCACCTTCCAGAGTAGAACTGCTCCCCCCAGTCTCCCTTTCATCTGTTTTTGTTGCTGTTAAGTGCCATCCAGTTGAGTACAACTCTTAGTGACCCTATGAACAAAAGACCTGAACTTTTTTCCCCTACAACTATCATCGTTTCTCTATGTTCAAAGAGTTTCCAGAGGCTCGTGGTTTAGGAAGTGGATGCCACTCCTGCTTCCAAACCTGACTCAATCTGGGAGCTAGACTATAGACTAACAAAAGCAAATATGTCTTAGAAGAAGACTGTTTTCAGGAAGCATGGGCTTGTTTCTTGTTCTTTTGAAGCATAAGACTTTATCTCCTATTGGTCAAGTTATCAGGAGGGGTCAGTATTTGGAAAATGGTATCAAACTTGGAAAGGTAAAGGGTCAATGAAAAAAATCTTCAACACAGTATACAACAATGAGCTTAAAGGGGAGATAGTGAGGATGGTACAGGATCAGTGAGGGTTTTCTTCTGCTGTACACAGACTCGGTATGAAAAGGAGTCAACTCAATGGCACCCAACAATCATCTAATGATGGTTATTTTGTGCTCTTTTGAAGAATTATAAAGATTCCTTTTCTTCTATTTTGAAAATTTCTAATGGGGATACATTAGAAGAGCCTATTTGTTTTAGAACACAAATGTCAACACAAAGTCTGCTGTAATCATTTGTGGATTCCCTTTGTGGTTTGCTTGAAAGATCATTTTGCATATGAAAAATATCACCATTTGGATTGCAGCTGGAGCTGCTCTTAGCTAGAGCTCAGTTATCACTCCAAATAAGTCATAGCATTTGAAAGATTTACCATTTCAATGTTAACATACTTATTCTACTATATAAACCTTGAGGTTTAGTGTTATACCATCTTAATACTTTTTTTTTCATCTAGTGCACAATTCATCACACTGTCATTGTTGAAATATCCCAACACCACTCTTAAAACTGGGCAGCTCATTAAACAACTAGTATCTTAAGAAGAAGTGAATAACTGCCCAGTTAAAGAAGTTATTAAATTTACAATGGACATTAAAATGAGATAATGAAAAAACTATTTTGTGTACCATGAAAGTGCTTTGTTTACAATCAAGTTACTTTTACCCTTTTAAATTAGGAAACATGCAGATTTTTGGTCCGTGTAAAGTTAGCTTGGTGTGGTCAAGCATTGTGCAAGATTCTGCATTCACTTCTGCCAAGACCCTGTCAATTTAGTGAAATTAGGTTCCAATTTCTTCAGTCCAAGACCTCTTTGGAGCAGACACGTAAGTTCCCATGCTGAGACAGCTGAAGTGATTTTTTTTCATTTGGCACACTTGGATTCTGGGAGTGTAATACGTGTTTGTTGAAACCACACTGGGTTGGTACAGAGTATTTTTGATTACTACTTATTAGCATCTATTGAAAACAGACATTTACTTGGTTCACAAACACAATATATTGAGGAAGTAATTACAACAGATGAAAATAGTTTGAGTGAATATACTATTTATTAAATTTATATCTTGATGAGAATTATAATTTAGTTGGGAACAGAAATAATTGATCACAAAAATTACAAGTAAGGCTGGGAATAAAAATTGAAGTTGTCAATAGTTTCATCTTACTTGGATCCACAATCAATATCATTGATATCATCATCAGGAGATCAGGAGATGTATTGCACTGGGCAAATCTGCTGTCAGTGACCTCTCTAAATTACTGAGTAGCAATAATGTTGATTGAAGACTAAGGTGCATCTGAATCAGGCCATAGTCTGTTCAAACACTTGTTACACATCTGAGAAATTGATTCAGGATGACAGATGAATAATTGGTGCCTTTGAGTTGTGACATTGGATAAGAGTACTGAATATCCCATGGACTGCCAAAACAATGAATAGATATGTTTTATAAAAAGTACAGTGAATGCTCCTTGGAGTCAAGGGTGGGAGAACTTCATTTTCCATACTTCGGGCATGTTGTTAGGAGAGTCTATCCTTTGTACAGGGACTTCTTGATTGGAAAAATGGAGGGTCAGTGAAACAGAGGAAGACTCTCAATGAAAGGCTGAAACAGTGACTACAGCAAAAGGCTCAAGTGTGTCAGAGATGATGAGGATGGCACAGGACAGGACAACATACAGATCTGTTACTTCATAGGGTCACTATGAATTGTACTCAACAAAACCTAACTATAGCAACAATATGTGTATAAGGAACTCTGGTGGTGGTGTCCTAAGGAGTTGCTTTGCTGACAGTTAGAATGTATGAGTGGCTTCTGGGGAGAAAGGTGAGCAACCTTCCTGAGGTGAGAAGGATAACAATATGACCTAGAATCTACAGTGAATAGTAGCTGAATAAAGGATCTGGAACTGTTCAGAGATGGGGAGAGAAATGGCTGTATCTGTAAAAGTCGGCAGTAGTCAAATCAGCCAGAGCTCATTAAGCCATAGTATGAATTTTCTATTTTACTTTTGTGGCACTAAGCATTTCCCTAAGTGTTTGGTTAAAAAAATGAAACAACCGGATTAATATTAATAAAAAGATCACTTTGACTGCTGAATGATTTGTTTGAGCATAGAGCAAGAGTGAATGTGAAGTAACTGATCAGAAAATTATTCCTAGGACATTTATAACTTGGACAAGGGTGTTGGCAATGGAGATAGTTAAAAGTGAAAAGATTCAAGAAATATGAAAAAAGCAAAAAGTGCAATATTTGGAAATGAACTGAGTGGCAGGATAAGAAACAGGGTGACCTGAATGATAAATTCTGACTTTCTGGCATAGCCAGCAGGAGCTATAACTACTAAGTGTACAAAGAATAGAGCTGCATTGGAGACAGGTGATCCTGACCTCTTTTTAACGTCATTAAGGGAAACAGTCCCCACCACAATATCCACAGTACAAATCCAATTCCCATAAGGTCATGAATGGCCTCCAAACTCCCACATCTACTTCTACAAATTCCAACACCAATCTTACAGCTCCACTACAGGGTTTGAAATCCATTCCAATGGCCACACAAATTTCACAAAATCTTACTAATGGTTCTAAAGTTTACTAGAGAAATTAACAGACTACTGTTAAGGTTGGTAACAGGATACAATTTTTCAGTCCAGCTTCTCAAATGTGTTCACAAGCCCTTTGACCTTCAGCCTCATGACTAGGTCAGTGTTACAAAGTTCCCTTAGTCCTGCTGATGATTGTGTTCTCCCTCAGTATGCCAACAAACTTGGGTGACAGACCCTGACATTGGCACTCCGGGGGAGCAGTTCCAAGTCAGCTGCCCCTCAAGGCAGTCTATTATTGTCTGTTGAAGCTGCTGGCCCCAGAAACCTGTGCTGAACTCTCTGCTTCCTCTTCTTTGCTGGTTGTGAGATCCTCACTTTTTCTGCTAAACTTGCCAAATTTAAACATGGTTGATTGGGGGAAACTGACGACTTCTATAATGATTATTTGATTATTGTTGTTGTTATGCACCATCAAGTCACCTGCAACTCATAGTGTCCCTGTGCACAATAGCTCTGCACCCTGCCCTTTCCTGAGCCAATGTCACTGTCTCCAACACTCCTACCCTATTACCCCAATCACTGAGTCAGTCTATCTCATCCAAGGTCTTCCTCTCCTGTGCTGTCCCTCCACACTTCCAAGAATGATGTACCTCCTGGCAACAAGCCAAATTATGTGAGACAGACCTTCAAAATCCTTGCCTCCAAGGAGCAGCTTGGTTTCATCAAACAAGATAGAACTGTTTGTTCTCTTAACAGTCCATGGTTTGTTCAATACTCTTCTCCAGCTCCACAACTCAAAGGCATCTGTTCTTCTTCTATCATCATTAGTCATTGCCTAACTCTCTGATGCGTAGCAAGTATTTGTGAAGACCATGGCCTGGATCAGGCACACCTTGGTCTCTGAACTGACATCAATGCTCTTTAGTACTTTGTAGAAGTTAGTCTTTTGATGTCCTAATAGCTGGTGCCAAGAGTGTTGATTGTGGAACCATGAGAGTTGAAATTGTTAACAATCTCAATCTCTTCTGTCTATGACAATGCTGCCTGCCAATTGGCCCAGAGGTGAGAATCTTTATTTTCTTAATGTTTAATTTCAATCCATATTGAAGGCTTCAGTCCTTGACTTTCTGCAGTAAGCACATCGGGTCCTCTTCAATTTTAGCAAGCAAGGTTTTGCAATCTGCATAACACAGGTTGTTGATGAGTCTTCCTCCAATCCTGCTGTCACATTCCTCCTCATAAAGTACAGCCTCCGAAATGATCTGTTCTGCATATAGATTGAAAAGGTACAGAGACAGGGTGCATCCCTGATATACACCTTTCCTGATTTTGAACCGTTAAGTGTTTCCTTGCTCTGTCCTGACAATTGTTTCCTAGTGCAAGTACAGGTTTTGCATGAGCAATTAAGTGTTCTGGGATTCTTATTCTTCTTAAGGTTAGCCACAATTTGTTGTGATTCACACAGCCAAATTCCTCTGCATAGTCAATAAGATATGTATAGACATTCCCCTGGTACCCTCTGCTTTCAGCTAAGATCCTTCTAACGTTTGCTATTAATGCCTCTAGTGCCACAACCTTTCCTAAACCCAGCTTGTACATCTGGTAGTTCTCTGTTGAGTTAATGTTTCAGACATTTTTTTATAATCTTTATTAGGATCTTGACTCATTCATACATACATCTTATTTGAAGTCTCCACCCAGTCATGTGGTGAAAGTCAAAGACAATGCCCAAGAAAACCATTTTGAACCATAAATCCATGACACCACACTAAGACAAGGAAAAAAACAAAAACATTTAAGTGCAACAACAGTTTGGGACCTCATATTTATATATTAACAATTTCAGAATGTATATGTAGTACTGTATTATCAATTTTTAATTGAAATATTATTTATTTACCCTTGGTCCCTGATTAAAAGAAAAATTATTCTATATATACAAATACTGATTCTATCTCCTTCTTTGATTTTCTTTTATGGACTCTATAATAGGTTCAATTATCAGAAAAGGAAATAAAATATTTTCTTTTTATTATGTAATTTTTCATGAAAGTTTGTGATTGGTGGGGAATTAGTTTTGTAGATTAAGTAGCACATTGCTATTGTTGTTCAATTCTGTCGAGTCACAGGCGACTCATAGAGACCTTATGAAGGAGAGTCCTCGATGCTTGGGTGCCTTTCATCCTCTCTCCAGGTTCATAGAGTTTCCGAAGGCAAGCTATTATGGAAGCGGATGCCACTCCTCCTTCAAAGCTTGTTTTAATCGGGGAGCTCCATCCCACTCTCTGTCCGCATTGAGTAGTCAACCATTAACACATTTGACACATCAGTGTCACAGAAGTAACACATTAGTATCTTGGAAATTATCCAGTTATTTCTAATCTTGTTAGTATATAAAAGAAATTGCTCATGCTTTGTTAAACAATTTTTTGGTGTGTGTCATCAATTATTTTTCTAGTAAATATAATTATGTACAGATTAAATAATATATGTATCCTATATGATGCTTTTGAGATAAAGATACAGCTGAATGTAGCAAAATTAGGCAAATGGAAACAGCAATACCCACTCAGTTAATAAAAGGACTATGAAGTAGTAAAATGTTAATATATTAAATCACTAAGCTTTATGATAAGCCATACTGGTAGGACAATGGCTAAATGTATAGCTGTGAACTGAAGGGCTGATGGTTCAAATCCACAGAACAGCTCTGGTGGAGAAAGACTTGGAATCTACTTTCATAAAGTTTACAGCCAAGAAAACCCTATGGGGTGTGCTACTCTGTCACAGAGGGTCACTATGAGTCAGAATCAGCACCATGGTACAATTAATAATAGCAACAAATTTTATAATTATTTGCTACATACAGTTAACTCATGTGGTACTATTTATTTTATTACCTATTACAGAATAGTTACTTGTTTCAACAAAAATTTTTCCTTTTTTTTCAATTTATGATTACTTGCCTTCTAATTGAAAAAGTTGTTAAAAATGCACGAATTAAAAATGCAAGAACATTTTTCCATAGCTAACAACAATAGAAAAAATAAATTTTAAATGTTTCATTTTAATAAGCCTCAAAATACATAAAGCATGCAAGATGTTTACACCGTATACTATAAAACATAGCCAAGACAGATTAAAGGAGAAAGACCAGTATAAACAAAGTAATTTATTATCTTCTTGAGTTGAAAGACTCACATTGTTAAAGTGAACTTATGGTCAAATTAATCGATATAGTCAACACAGTCTCAATCAGAATTCCAGTAGAGTTATTGGGTTTGTGGTGGTTTTTTTTAATAGAAATTGAGAGTTAAATCTCAATTTTAAATGGAAAGATGAAGAACCTAGAACAGAGTACATTTTAGGAGGGGAGTTGCAAGATTTCAATTAACTAACATGATGATTTTCTTTAAAGTCCCAGTAGTCAAGAAAATGTGCTATTGGCATAAGTAAGAAGATTGGTGAAATAGAACATTGTTGTTGCTGAAGATGTCAAGGAATGACTTAGAGAAATGGCAGTAGCGCTGGATGTACTGGCTAGCCAGTAAAGGGGGAAAATAAACCTTAACATCAGACAAATTATTGAGGAGTGATGATAACAGTTTCAGGATTAAGATATACCTTATACAGGCCATGGTATTTTCACTCACTTGCTGTGTTGCTGAGAGCTGGCCAGTGAGAAAGGATGACAGAAGAGTTGATGCCTTTGAGTTGTGGTGTTGGAGAAGAGTACTAAATACCCCCCCTGAACTGGCAAAAGAATACACAACTATGTCTTGGAGAAGATGCGACAAGAATGCTCCTTGGAGGCAAAGATGGCAAAGCTTCAAGCTACATACTTTGGATATGTTGTTAGAAGAGGCTACTCCTTGGAGTTGTTAAGTCTGCAAATTCCCACCCGAAAGACCACTAACTTACATATGCAATCGGCAAGAGCACTTTATTATACAGAACAAAATTCAGCATGTGAGAGGCCCACCATTTAGCAGAGAAGAAAATAGCGAACCCAGACAAGCATGTGTAAACCTCTTTTAGGTGTTTGATACAATGGAGATATTTGCTCAGGGTGAGGTAATTGGAACGCAAGGGGATCAGTTACATAGGCTAGTTTGTGATTGGTTTATCTAGGTGACCACCCTATCTACCCTTATCCCTTCCTGTCTCATGTATACATTCCTCCTTGTGTCATGTATACATTCTTCCTGTCTCACGTTTGTCAGTACCCACATTCTTGTGCCCTTTACCTTAAACATTATGGTAGGTTAATCTTAAACTCTGCAAGGACAGATGGATAAGAACTTCCTGCTCTCCTGTGGTGTTTTTTTTTTCTTCTCTAAATTGGCTGTTTCTTGAGTTAGGAATTTTTATGGCCTGCTTCTGCTTCTCGAATTAATGAATTTTTTTTAAAGATTAGGCCAGGGCCAGGCATTAGATGGAGGCCAGGCACAAAATGGAGTCTATACAGTCCTCTCAGAGTGAGACATCATGTTTGGGAAGATGGAGTGATAGTGAAAGACCCTCATTCAGATGGATTGACACAGTGACTATAGCAATGGACTCAAGTGTGTCAGGGATTGTGAGGAAGGCACAGAATAAGACAGGGTTCACATCTATTGTTTACAGGGTCACTATGAGTCATACTCAACTCAACAACACCTAGCAATAATAACAACTACTTCATACTACGTACAAAAAATGCTTTAAAGAGGAAAAAAAGAGCTGAATATAAATTTAAAACTATAAAGCTCCTAGAAGAAAATATTTGTGACATTTAACTAAGTTACAATTTCTTAGATAGGCAAACCAAAATCACCAATCATAAGAGAAATAAAAGTCATAAACTTGATTTTATAAAAGTGATGTTTTGTTCTTCAAAGTATGATTTTAAGAAAATGAAAAGCTCACAGACTATAAAAATATCCATAATGCACATGTCTGAAGAAAGCTTTGCATTGAAACGTATCTTCTAGCATTCATAGGCTAAAATGAAAGAAGACCGATAAAATTAAGAATCAGAAATTATGCGAATCATATAGAACACTGCTTGTGAGTGAAGAGAACATAAAATAGTTGTTGTTGTTGTTGTTGTTGTTGTTGCTATTGTTGTTGTTATGTGCTGTCGAGTCGTTTG
>NW_006399796.1:6710565-6712022 GCF_000299155.1 Elephantulus edwardii | reverse complement strand
TTCTCCTTCTATCCTCCTTGGTCATTGTCCAACTCTAAATGTTCTGGGATTCCCATTCTTCTCAGAGTCAGCCACAGTTTGTTATGATCCACACAGTCAAATGCCTAAAAATGTATCTGCTATAAAGATCCAATGATTCTTTTCCTAAGTATTTACCAAAAAGAAATAAAAACATATTGTTTGTTGTTGTTATGTGCCGTTGAGTAGCCTGCGACTCATAGTGACCCTATGTCCAACAGCCCTAAACTCTGCTCTGTCCTGTGCCAATCGCACTGTCTCCAACACTCCCATCCTAATTATATACCCATCAGAAATAACCTGTATTTTAATGACATACCTGTTTAAAACTATATGTTTTATGCTGTTGTGTGCCTTAGAATTGGAAACGACCCATAGCTGACCCTCCAGCAGATTTTCAGAGGCAGTTAATCACAAGGGAAGAGATTGCCCATCCTTCTCCCATGGAGCAGCTGCAAACGGAATGCCTTCGAGATTGGAGCACAGCTTCTTGCCAGTAGGCGATCAGAGCACTTTGTTTTATTTTAAGGAAATTATATCTCAATAAAGCTTAATTAATTTGCAAAATTCTTCTTGTCTCAAATCCACAAAATTGACACTTTAAAAAAGGAAATAGTCACATTTCTAGAAAATGCCTTTCTACATTATCTGTATATAGTCTTTTTTTTTAACTTTTAGATTGTAAAGCCCAAATGTCAACTAATCAGCAACAATCACCACTTACTCTGTCTAATATATGCCATACGCTTAAGAACCACTTAATTCTCACAAAGCCCCAGTAAGATTGACAATATTATCATTATTTTTGGTTGAGTAACCTGAGTGTTGGAATAGTTAATATGATTTGTCCAAGAATTTACTGTTAGAGGAAAGTAGAGGTGAGAGCTATCGAAGGACTGTTCCTTTACTCTTGTTCTCTCTATTCCTTGTCATCTTTCTAATTAGCTTTTATGTCACACCTCCTCCAAAGCCCTTCATCCATTGGCATTAAGTAAATAATCATAGGTAATCTAATAATTTAATTGGCCTGATTGGAAACATCAATAAATCAACTCAGTTTATTTTAATATTTCTAATAATTAAACGAAAAAAAAAAAGAAAAAGAAGTTAGATAACACTTAAACCTTCTACTTCACATGGCAGGCATTAAATATGGTGGTTTAGTGACAGAGGTTTGTTTTAGAACTGAAGGCAACTTAGTGAATCAAACTTCCTGTCAAGAAAAGCTGCTTATAAATGTAAATGAAATCACATTTAAAATTAACTGCCTCTGACCCAAAGTAAAAAAAAAAATGGTGGTTTATATCTGGATAAACCTTGTTGTAGGATCAGCTCTGCCAATTTCTACTTACCATTTTGGTTGTTGTTGTTGTTGTTGTTGTTGTTGTTATGTGCCGTCGAGCCAATTGCAACTCATAGCAACCCTATGTACAACAACC
>NW_006399796.1:6707497-6709495 GCF_000299155.1 Elephantulus edwardii | reverse complement strand
AATATCCCTAGTACCATGACCCCTTCTAAACCCAGCCTGGACTTCCGGCAGTTCTCTGCTGATGTGCTGTTCCAGTTGTTTTTGGATAATCTTCACTAGAATCTTGCTTGCGTGTGAAATCAATGATATTGTTCTATAGTTTCCACACTCTGTTGGGTCACCCTTCTTTCGAATGGGGACAGTTTATAGATCTCTTCCAGTCAGTTGGCCAAGTGGTTACCCCACTACTCACCCTTGTGGTATAATGCCTTTAAATTTTAATTTCTTATATACAAAATTATTTTATAGCCACCTCACAAAATTGCTGTGAGGATAAAATACGGTAATAAATTAAATAATTTTTCATAGTGCCAGGGCATAACAAATGATTACAAATAGTAATGAGCATTGTTAATGAGAGAATAGATATTATCCTTTGAGGGTGAGTAATTAAGTTGCTTATTTTTCTGACATTAGTTACTTCTCTTATAACGGAACCCATTTTTTAAATTGAAAAAGTTATTATTTATTTACCTCAATTACTCTGATATAGCATATCCCTTTGTCATGTATCATTGGATGTTATACAAGTTAATTTAATATATTCATTTAATAAAATATTTCCCAAAAAAAGCCCAAGTGTAAATTCTTACATTAATTATGAGTAAAAATTATAGGCAATTATAATGAAATATGAATGTTAAGTCACGCTGAATAAGGTTGCCTTATTTCTATATGTAACTGAGGTTAGCAGTCAAGTTGTCCAGAGACATTAATATGTGACCCACAGATTTTCAATTTTTCTCTGTCAGTGATTTTTTTAAAAAAAAAAACATTGCTATATTACATGAAGTATAATAAAATAGTAAGAAGTCCATATCTTCCTCTTTTTCACCAATTCTCCACCTTTCCAAGTGTGATGCCCCTCTCTAAGAAATAGTATCTCCTAACAACATATGCAAAGTAAGGGATATGAAGCTTAGTCTCCAAGAAGCACTCTGGCTGCACCTTTTCCAAACACGCGTATTTGTTCTTTTTGATAGTGATGGGATGTTGACTACTCTCTAAAATACCATAACTCAAAGGCATCAATTCTTCCGTCATCCTTATTCATTGCTCAGTTCGCAGAGATATGGGAAAGGATTGGCCTGAATCAAAAGCATCTTAGACCTCATACTGAATAAGATGATCAAATGGCTAACATTTTAATTATAACGAAAAGGGAAGAACAAAGCTTTTTAAAGTTTATTTCAAGCACAATTAGGAAAGAAGTTTTCTCTTTCCTGATTCTATCAAATTTTCTTCCCATTCTGCCTCCACTCCAAACACACAGAAGATTCCTACGTTGTCTAAGATCTATCATTTTATTGACTATGCAAGGGTGTTCAACTTATAGAACATAAATCATGGGTAAAATTACAAAGAATAGACATTCAAGAACATTAATAATGTTCCATGAGGCACCTGTACTTATACCAAGAGACAGTCATCTGAACAGAGCAAAGAAATACTGCATGGTTTAAACTCAAGAAAATATGTGTTAGACTGAATTGTTTCCTTATACGTATTCAATTTGCAAGCTGAGCAAGTAAAAGAAGAAGCTGTATTATATGACGAATAATGCAACTTCAGGATTGAAGAAGGTTCATTAATAACCTGAGATGGAGAAATGATGTATTAATAAGCTGAAATGTGCAGGATTGTAATGTTGTTATGTGTTGCCAAGTCACCTGCAACTCATAGTGACCCTATGTACAGCAGCTCTGAACCCTGCTCTATCCTGAGTAAACCTTGTCCCTGACACACCTACACCCATTACGCCGGTCACTGAATCAATCCATTATCATCTCCTCTCTTGAGCTGTCCCTCCACCATCCCAAGCATACCGTCCCTCTCCAAGGAAAGCTCTCTCCTTGAAATATGCCCAAAGTATGTCAGACAGAGCTTCAGAATCCTTGCCTCCAAGGAATAGCCTGGTTTCACCCTCTCCAGGATGAAATTGTGTGTTCTCTTAGCAGT
>NW_006399796.1:6699835-6707237 GCF_000299155.1 Elephantulus edwardii | reverse complement strand
TAAAGTTGTTAACAACATCAATCTATTCACCATTTATCATGATAGTGTCAATCAGCCCAGTGGTGAGAATCTTTGATTTTTTTTGATGTTGAGCTTCAATCAGTATTGAAGGCTACAGTCCTTGACCTTCTGCAGCAAGTGCTTTGGGTTCTCCTCAGTTTCAGCAAGTGAGGTTGTGTCATCTGCATAACAGGTTGTTGTTGATTCCTCCTCCAATCCTGATTCCTCCTCATAGAGCCCAGCCTCCTGGATGATCTGTTCTGCATATAGATTAAAAAGTCTGGAGATAGGATACATCCTTGTCATACACCCTTCCTGATTTTAAACCATGCAGTGTTTCCATGTTCTGTTCTGATGACTGTCTTTTGGTCCAAGTAACGGTTTCACATAACCTCAATCAAATGTTCTAAGATTCTCATTTTTCTGAGAGTCAGCCAGGTTTGTTGTGATTCACACAGTCAAATGCCTTTGCATAGTCAATGAAACACAGACATTCTTCCAGTACTCTCTGCTTTCAGCCAAGATCCATCTAACATTAGCTATAATATTATTATAATATTAGCAATATTATAATAATATTACCTACAACCTCTTCTAAACCCAGCCTGCACTTTTGGCAGTTCTCTGTTGATGTTCTGTTTCAGTTGTTTTTTGATAGTTTTCAGCAGAACCTTGCTTGCATGTGATATTAATGCTATTGTTTGATAATTTCCACACTCTGTTGGGTAACCTTTCTTTGGAATGGAAACAAATATAGATCTCTTCTAGTCAGTTGACCAGGTGGTTGTCTTCCAGATGTATTAATAATCTAGGAAGTTTAGAGCTTGCTTTTTCAGAGTGAAAGGACTTGAAAATTTATCACTTAAGATCAAAGATTACAATCTTCTCCGTGGACTCCACTTCAAAAATAAAAAAAAAAGGAAGAATCCTCATAAGCAGACCAATAAATATCATGGTAAGCGAAGTAAAAAATTTAAGTTTACAAGGATTTCATTTTATTTGTACTCACAATCAAACAGTATTGGACAAATCTGCTGCAAAAAGATCTCTTTTAAAGCGTTAAAAAGCAAAGCTGTCACTTTGAGAACTAAGGCTACTGTGTGAAGTCATCATGTTTCAAACATCAAATATGTAAGTGAAAGGTGGATAATTAATGTGGAAGACCTAACAAGAACAGATGTCTTTGAATTATGGTGTTAGTGAAGAATATTAAGTAGGCCAAGAACTTTCAAAAGAATGAACAAATCTATCTTAGAGGTATTGTCAGTATGCTTCTTAGAAAGGAGGATAGGGAGATTTTTTGTCTCATACACTTTGTACATGTTACCAGGAAGGATCAGTCTCCGGGAAAGGACATCATGCTTGATAATACAGAAAGCCAAAGAAAAAGAGGAAGATCCTCAGTGAGATGGATTGACACAAAAGTTGAAACAATGGGATCAAACCAGGTACTGGCTATGAGAATAGTGCAGGATTCAGCAGTGTGTCGTTCTATTGTATGCTCCAACCTATAATGGGTTTTCAGAAGTTGTAAATCGCAAAGGAGGAGATTGCCTATCTTTCTCCCTCAGAGTAGCTGCTGGATTTGAACCTTGTGCCTTGGGTTGGTAGCACAACTTCTTAAAGCACTAGAGCTCCCATTTTATAGGGTAACAAAAAAGTCTTGATCATCTGCCTTAAATCATTAGTAACCAGTGACTGCACTCCTCTTGAGACCTAAAACAAGAGTACATGTTTGTTTAAATTAGAGCAAAGGTGTCTAATGATAAGATTGTGATCTTTATGTAGAAAAGGCAGATGAAGAAGATACCTTGTTACATTTATATGCCCTCATGATTTACATGCTGCCTTCTCAGAAGATCACTCCTAAATTAAATTCAACGCCTATTAGGATCTTGAGACTGAATTCAGAAAAGACTGAGGAACAACAAACAATCCAGGAGGTGGACCTGAGAACACACCTAATTCTATCATCTAATGGCCCTAATGCACCCCACAATATGAAGAACAGCTGCCTCTTTGTCACTGAACCAATGACAGAACCAATCAAACCACTTGGACTTCTCCAGTAGCAGATTTGCCAATTGGCCGATCCCTTATTTTTGTGGTCAGTATAACCCAATTACTTTGAACTCTGATTCATTACATTTCAAAGGCTCATTCTCCTATCATAACATCATCTTTTCCCAGTTTTCCATTTTGTTATAGTGACTGACATTTTTTAATCGTATAAAAATATGCATTGCATACACTAGAGTGAAGTTCTTTTTCAATCCCTACAGTTAAATTCTGCTTTTCCATTCCCTAGATGGTTCAAGGGGATGGATAACCAAACAAGATGTATTTAACATTCATTATTTCTGGAATTCCTCTACCCAGTTTGTTTATAGGTTTTTAATTTTTTTTTTCAGTTCAGTCTCAACACACTGAGAAGTGTGTACCAACCGTCTATTTTTCATATTTGGTGAATATCTGGAAGAGGTAAGTGACAGAACTCAAAGATGAGTAGTAGTGGTGAACCCAATCATATCATTAACTTATAGGCTAATTCCTCATTCTCTATCCCTCTTACTCTGAGTGAACAGAATTCTGGCTATTTCTTTCATTCTTATCCTTTCTGAATTACTTTTTTAAATTGCTTGATGTCCTCATTCAATTCTCAATTCCTACTTGTGTTAGAAGTCATGTCTGTTACTTTCTTAATTTCCCCTTTCTATATCTCAAAGTTCCTGCTTTCTCTGTTCATTTTGTTTATATAATATTTTTAAGTAAATGACACCCAAAGCACATTTTGTATGAGTATTACTCTTTACCAAAGAAACAAGAATTTTATGTGAATGTCACATATCAAACAAAGGAATTTATGCTGAACTCTAAGCACTTTTAATTTATAGCATTAGTGGTTTGGCTTTAGTAATTTGCCTGCAGAGGGATGTGGTTTTGTACTTCTGACCTAACTTTATTTTCCATTTTTATAAACTAGCCCACACTTAAGTTGTCCTGGTGGTATAGTGGTTAAGCATTCTGCTTCTAACTGAAAGGTCAACAGTTCAATTCTACCACCCACTCCACAGATGTGGCAGTCTGCTGCTATACAGATTACAGTCTTGGAAATCCCATGGAACCTTGTATTATAGGGTGGCTATGATTCAGAACCGACTCAACAGTAAAAGGTTTGTTTTTCAAATCTCACACTTATTAATACAATTAAATGCTACGAACACAGTTTCATGTATTTTATTTTCTTGCCAACTGATCAGATACTGCGATTTAAAACCATAATATTGATAACTTGCAAGCATTATAAATTACAAATTAATTTAATTTTTGTAATGTCATGTGTGTATATGTTTGTGTATTCCTCTCCATTTTCAAAAGTAGATTTTTTTCCCAAGTAAGTCAGGCCTTTCTCCCGAGACATTATTGAAATTAATATTCAATCTTTCAGTTAATAGTAAATTAACCATTTATAGAATTCAAGGGTTTTCAAAATGACAGTGCATTCATCTTTCTTGTTGTTTAAGAACATAGTACATGATTCATCAAAAAAGGAAAGAGTTATCAAAAGCAGAATTTGCTGCAGATCTTACTAGAGCTTCAAATTGGGAGAGATTTTTATTTAACTCTAGTTATAATCACTATTATTCTTATTGTTCTTATTTCAATGATGAGTGGTAAGAAACTAGTTTTTTCCAGTTTTGTAAATGATAGTTGTGTCATTTAACATAGAGCATAATGTATATCTAGGTTATCTTTCACAGTGCTGGTAAACACGTTGTTGTTGTTATGTGCCATTGAGTTGTTTGTGACTCATAGCGACCCTATGTACAAGAGCCCTAAATGCTGTTCTATCCTGTGCCAACCTCGCTGTCTCAAACACATTCATTCCCACCACTCCACTTACAGAATTGATCCATCTCATCGAGGGTCTTCCTTTCCTGCGCCGTCCTTCCACTCTCCCAAACATGATGTCCCTCTCCAAGGACCAGTTCCCTCCTTGCAACATGCCCAAAGTATGTGAGACAAAGCTTCAGAATCCTTGACTCCAGGGAACATTCTGGCTTCACCCTCTCCAGGACAAACCTGTTTGTTCTCCTAGCAGTCCATGGTATATATATATTCAACACTCTTCTCAAACACTCTAAACCGTTTCAATTTGGGGGCCATATATTTGCTTTTAATTAATCATGTAATAAGTCATAGTTTAAAGAAAGTGGGAAAGAGGGGAAAAACTAATCAGGCCTCTCATTAGGATGTATGACAATGGGTAATGTATGGATCTTTCGTTTTCATTTTCTAAGGTATACATGTAAATGTGTGCAAACACACATGCATGTGTTGTGAGTGAATTACTTGTGATTTTCATCATAGGATTGCGCAAATGTGAAATGTTCATTGCTCACCAAGTAGGTAGCTTGTTAACAAGGTAAAGTAAATGATCTTTCAAATGGAACTATGCAAATAGAATCCTAACAAGGAGACTGACCAGTATTTCTGTTCTATAAGGCTTAACTAGAGACATAACAGAGGCCAAAAGCTAGGATCTTGCTGCTGTCAAGAAAGAAGAAGAACTAGAGAGTGTAATGTACATTTTGGACCTATTCCTGCACTCATCAGTGATAAACAGCTATAACACCAGAATCACAATTCAAGACCAAGAAATGCAAGATGGTGCAAAATGGAACAACAGCAGTGGCAGGAGGAGTACCGTTGGTAGAAACAAGTAGACTGGTATATGACAGAGCTATGAGCTCCTAGCCTACAGAAAAAGAAAGGCAAGTGGTTTGCTTGTTTTGAAGTTTTTCTTTTTGCAGAGTAGGTGCCTTTAGATATTTGTTGGAGAGCTATGTTTATCAGTCCACAGAACTAAAGTTGAGAATATACAGGCCTGTACTTATTAGCAGAGTGAGGTTGCAGGTGGGTACATAATAGACAGAACTAAAAGAGCTTTGTTACACTTGCTGAGGCAGAGGAGAGGCCAAGGATCAGAAAGATATTTTTGTTGTTAAGTCTCCTGGAGTCATCTGTGACTATGACCTATGTACCAACAGCCATGAAGCTTGCGTTGTCCTGAGGCAGTCTCACTGACACCAATACACCCACAACTACTGCCTTAGTTACTGTATCAATCCATTTCATCCGAGGTCTTTCTCTCCTGCACTGTCCCTCCACTCTTCCAAGCATAATGTTCTTCTCCAAGAATCGGTCTCTCATGGCCGTATTCCCAAAATATGTGAGTTGGAGCTTCAAAATCCTAGCCTTCAAGGAGAAATTTGGTTTCACCCTCTCCAAGACATACTTATCTGTTTCTTTGACAGTCATAGTATGTTCAAGACTCTTCTCCAGCAACACAACTCAAAGGTATTCAATTCTTCCATCATCCTTAGTCATTGTCCAGCTCTCTGAAGCACAGCAAATGATTGAGAAGACCATGGCTTGGATCAGGCATAACTTGGTCTCAAGACCGATGTCATTGCTTCTCAGTAATCTGGAGAGGTTCCTGACAGCAGATTTACTTTTTGTAACTCATCTTTTGATTTTCTAATTGTTAATGCCAAAAGTGTTGATTGTGGGACAGGGCAAGCTGTAACTATTAACAATCTTAATCTCTTCTCCATCTACCATGGTGCTGCCAATTGGCCCAGTGGTGAGAATATTTGTCTTCTTGATGTTGAGCTTCAATTTATATTGAAGTCTACAGTCCTTGACCTTCTACAGCAAACACTTTAGGTTCTCTTCAGTTTCAGTGAGCAAGCTTGTGTCATCTGCATAATGTAAGTTGTTGATGAGTCTTCCTCCAATCCTGATGCCACATTCCTCCTCATAAAGTCCAGTCTCACAAATAATCTGTTCTGCATATAGATTAAAAAGGTACGGAGAGAGGCTGCATCCCTGATGCACTCCCTTCCTGATTTTGAACTGTGAAGTAGTTCTCTGCTCTGTTCTAAGGACTGCTTCCTGGTCCAAGTATGTTGTTGTTGTTGATTACCTTAAGAGTCAAGCGTGATTCATAGTGACCCTATGAACAAAAGGCCTGAAGCCCCTTCCACAACTGTCAACATTTATCAAAGTTCATAAAGTTTCCAGAGGCAGGTTGTTTAAGAAGTGGCTACCACTCTTGCTTCCAAAGGTACAAGTATAGGTTTTGCATAAGCGCAATGAAGTGCTCTGAAAGTCTCACTCTCCTTAAGGTTAGACATAACTTGTCATGATTTACAGTCAAATGCCCTTACATAATCAATGAAACACAGCTGTCTCCCTGGTACTCTTTGCTTTCTTCCTAAATCTGTTTGACACTGGCTATAATGTCTCTATTCCCATAACCTCTTCTAAACTAAACCCAGCTTGTTATTCTGGTAGTTCTCTGTCAATGTACTGTTCCAGTCATTTTTGGGTAATCTTCAGGATTTTGCTTGTGTGTTATATTAGTGATATTGTTTGGTAATTTCCACACTCTTTCTGGTCACCATTTTTTGGAATGGAAATAAAGATAGATCTCTTCCAGTGAGTTGGCTAGGTAATTGTCCTCCAGATTTCTTGGCACAACCTGGTGAGCACGTCCAGGGCAGCAACTGTTTGTTAAAATATGTCAGTTGGTATTCCATCAATTCCTGGGGCTTTATTTTTTTTTTTTTGCCATGTCCTTCAGAGCAGCTTGAACTTCCTCCTTCATCAACATTGCTTCTTGATCATATGTTATTTCTTGAAATTCTTCTGTGGCATCCAATTATTTTTGGTACAGTTACTCTGTATATTCCTTCCAAAGAGAGGCTGCTTTTCAGCATGTCTAAGAATAGTTTCTCTTGACCGAAGAATTGTATCTTGCATCATCCCTCATCCTGAATTGTAGCTTGTTACTTTCCTAATAAACTTTCCACAATCAAAGTTCTAGTTGTGTATTCTGTGTGGCCATTGCAAGAAACTATTGAACCCAAAAAAGAAACAGAGAATTTGCTGGAAGGAACAGTTGGTGTTAAGATCCAATGTTAAGAAAAGATATAAACTGCAAAGCTCATTTGATCTCATAGGAATTAGCTTTGGGCTGCTGTTGTTGATAAGGATTCTTCTCTCTGGTGAGGTTAATGAAGGTCAAACACTGCCACCACTGCACCCACTACATTTTTACAGCATGTGTTTTTGTTTAAAAGAAAATATATATTACATACCATTACTATTCTTGTCTGTGTGGATCACAACTAACTGTGGCTAACATTGAGAAGAATGGAATTTCCAGAATACTAGATTGGTTTTATGTGAAACCTTACTGGGGCCAGGAAGCAGTCATAAAAACAGCAAGGTTCAAAATCAGGGAAGGTTCATGCCAGGGCCCCATCCTGTTTCTATACTTTTCAATCAATATGCAGAACAGATCATCCAGGACTGGACTTTATGAAGAGGAATG
>NW_006399796.1:6697610-6699255 GCF_000299155.1 Elephantulus edwardii | reverse complement strand
GTGCATGTTCTCTTTTTACAATAAATTCATGACCATCAGAAGATATCAATTTGACATACATGGCATCTGGGCCTTCACAGCCACCGTAAGTTTTCTCCTCTCCATCCTTTATGCTCTTTGCAGTTCTACTTTGTTTCCACAGGAACTTTAGTAGCTTTCTGGGGAAACGGGATGCCATGAGCGTCTCTCTGGCTTCGAGATTGAGATTCTTAACAGCTTCAGCTTGCTTGGCTGCACAATCAATACTCTTGGTACTAGCTGCCAGGAAATCCAAAGACAAATTGCACTGAGAAAATCTGTTCTCATTGACTTTTCCCAAATACTAAAGAGCAATGTTGTCTGTCTAGAGACTAAAGTTTTCCTGATCCAGGTCATAACCTTCACAATTACATTCTATGTACCACAGAGCTGGACAATGAATGAGGCTAATAGAAGAAGAATCAATGTTTTTGAGTTGTGGTGCTGGAGAAGAGTACTGACTTTAACACTGACTGCTAAGAGAACAAGCAGTTCTTTCCTGGAAAGGATGAAACCAGGTTGCTCCTTGGAGGCAAGGATTTTGAAGCTCCATTTCACATGCTTTGTGCATGTTGCTAGGAGGGACCAATCCTTAGAGAAGGACATCATGCTTGAAGCTTGGAAGGGTAGAGGGGCAGCCCAAGAGAGTAAAGACTCTGGATGAGATGGATTGACTCAGTGACTGGGATAATGGCAGTAGGTGTATCAGAAACAATGAAATTTGCTCAAGACAGAGCAAGGTTCAGAGCTGTTGTACGTAAAGGGCCACTATGAGTCTCAAGTGACTTGACAGCACATAACAACATCTTTAAGTATTAAGGTTAATTATCCCAATCAACTGACATTAACTGAGTGTTCATTCTGTGCAGTTCAATACTATGGGCAATCTCTTCTCCTACAAATTATAGCTTCTACACACCTGCCAGAGGTCAGCTGTGAGTCAGTTTCTACTAAATGGTATTATAACAACAAATTTTAACACATTTCAGAATATAAATAGGTTCAATAAAATGTTGTGAAACATTGAAAAACAAAGAACTCATGCAATATTATTCAAAATGGGTGACCCTGGAGGATATTATGCTGAGTGAAGTATCTTAGTCACAAAAGGACAAATAATGAATGATGCCACTGTTACAGAATGGGATTGACATCAGGGTTGGGGTAAGGCTGAGAAAAACTGGACAAATTATGTATACTGCATTGAAACAGATGAGGGAGAGAACAATTTAAAAGGAATATGTGATAGGGTATTGTGGTTATCAAAGAGTCCAGAATTAAGGTTGCATAGAGAAGAAGGGGAATCCCAGAACATTTGATCATGCTAATGAGAAACCTATACTTGGACCAAAAGACAGTTCTCAGAACAGAGCAAGGAAACACTGCATAGTTCAAAATTGGGAAGGGCGTACTCCAGGGATGTGTCCTGTCTCCATACCTTTTCAAACTGTATGCAGAACAGATTATCCGGGAGGCTGGGCTCTATGAGGAGAAGTGTGGTGTCAGGATTGGTGGAAGATTCATCAACAATCTGCGTTATGCAGATGACACAACCCTGCTTGCTGAAACTGAGAAGGACCTGAAGTGCTTGCTGCAGAGGGTCAAGAACTGCAGCCTATAATATGGA
>NW_006399796.1:6694127-6696772 GCF_000299155.1 Elephantulus edwardii | reverse complement strand
AATAAAATAAAAATTTTTAAAAATAAAATAAACGTTGTGAAACAAATAGATTTTGAATTTTATTGGAATTTTAAGTCATCAGTGCATAGAAAGAGAAAACAGCATTCACACAAAAAATAAATACAAAGTTTTAATGAGTTAGTAAATGAAATATTAATAATCATGATGAAATGTTATAAAAATTAACACCCTTGGTACCAGCTGTCAGGAAATAAGGAGACACAGACACATTGCACTGGGAATATCTGCAGTTAGGGACCTCTCCAAATCATTAAGGAGTAATGGTATCAGTTTGATGACAAAGATGTGTCTGATTCAGGCTATCATCTTTCCAATTACTTGCTATACATCCGAGAGCTGGACAATGAATAAATATGACAGAAAAAGTATTGACGCCTTTGAGATATGGTGTTGGAGAAGAGTACTGAACTTCCCATGGATGGCCAAGAGAACAAACAGGTATGATTTGGAGAGAAATTGCAGCTGGAATGCTCCTTGGAGGCAGGAATGATGAGGCTTCGCCTAAAATACTTTGGACATATTGCTAGGAGGTGCTATTCCTTGGAGAAGGACATGAGGTTGGGAAGGGTGGAGAGTCAGCAAAAGAGAGGAAGACTCTCAGCTATGTGGATTGATGTGATGACTGCTGCAATGGACTCGTGTGTCAGGAAGTGTGAGGATGGCACAGAATTGAACAGGGTTCAGAACTTTTGTTCATAGGGTCACGCTAAGTCGTATTTGACTCAACAGCACCTAACAACAACAACAACAACAACTATTAAAAGTAGTTAAAATTACTTAAGTATTTAAAAAAATGAAATACTCAAAAAACTATGAAAAATAGTCTAGCAAGGATTTGGGGTAATCCTAAATCTTACAGATAGCTAAAAGCCAAAGGGAACAAATCAGAAGTGCTTGCTGCAGAAGGTCAAGGACTGTAGGCTTCAGCATGGATTAGAGCTCAACATCAAGAAAACAAAGATTTTTCACCACTGGGCCAATTGGCAGCATCATAATGGATGGTGAAGAAATTGAGGTTGTCAACAATTACAACTTGCTTGGCTCCACAATCAACACTCTTGGCACCAACAGTAAATAAATCATAAGACAAATTACACTGGGAAAATCTGGTGCCAGGAACCTCTCCAGAGTTCTGAGAAGCAACAATTCAGTCTGGAGATTAAGGTGCGCCTGATATAGGCCATGGTCTTTACAATTTCATCTGGACAATGACTAAGAATGACAAAGGAAGAATTGATGCCTTTGAGTTGTGGTACTGGGGAAGAGTATTGAACATGGAAAGCCAAGAAAACAAATAAGTCTGTCTTGGAGAGGATAACACCAAGTTTCTACTTGGAGGCTAGGATTTTGAAGCACCGTCTCACATATTTTGGGCACATGGCCAGGAGGAACTGATCCTTGGAGAAGGACATCATGCTGGGGAGGGTGGAAGGACAGCATAGGAGAGGAAGACCCCAGATAAGGCAGATTGATACAGTAACTAGGGCAATGGGGGTAGGTGTTTTGGAGACAGTGAGACTGGCTCAGCACAGGGCAGGCTTCAGAGCTACTGTACATAGTGTCACTATGAGTCACAGGCAACTCAATGGCTTGTAACAACAAGATATATTGAGCATTTTATCTGAGAATCACCATAAACTCTCCTATAAGAGTTTACTCTGGACCACCTCTTTGATAGTGTGAACCTAGCAATAAAGGTCGCACAGCAGGGATCTGTAGCTGAGCAGTCTCACTCATGGACTTTTGTCTTCTTGGAATTATGCTGTGCATGGTTACATCTAGAACTTTTATCTGATGAAAGAGAATTATTATCTCTCCCCTTATGTTTGATATTCAGTGCAGAAGAGCAAAACCTGTATGTAGTCTTCAATGTGGATTATATCTCAACCTTTTTGCTGTCACTGTTAGGTGTTTTCAATACAAGCACAACTCATAGTGACCCTATGACCAACAGATCTGAACCCCGTTTTATCCTGTGACATCCTCACACTTCCTGTCACATCAGATCCCAATCTCAACTTAAGAAGACAAAAATCCTTACCATTGGGCTGATAAGCAACATTATGATAGATGGAGAAGGAATTGAAAATGGCAATGATTTAGTCTTACCTGAATCCATAAGTAACATCCTTGGCACCAGCAGTCAGGAGATCAAGAAACATACTACATTGGCAAAGTCCATTCAGGGACCTCTCCAAATGACTGAGTCACAGTGATGGCAGTGTGAATATGTCATAGCCTTTTCAACCACTTGCTCTGCATCTGAGAACTGGACATTGAATAAGATTGACAAAAGAAGAATTGATGTCTTTGAGTGTTAGAAGTTTGGTTCTCAAATTAACACCATTTTTGTTGTTGTTATGTGCCATCGAGTCACTCGTGACTCATAGCGACCATATGTACAACAGCCCTATACTCTGCTCTGCCCTGTGCCAAACGCACTGTCTCTGACACTCCCATCCCGATTATCCCAGTCACTGAATCAGTCCACCTCATAGAAGGCCTTCCCATCCTGCGCCGTCCCTCCAACCTCCCAAGCATGATGTCCCTCTCCAAGGACCAGTCTCTCCTCACAACATGTCCAAAGTATGTTAGACAGAGCCTCAGAATCCTTGCCTCCAAGG
>NW_006399796.1:6691800-6693487 GCF_000299155.1 Elephantulus edwardii | reverse complement strand
AGGATGCATCCCTGGCGTATGCCCTTCCCAGTTTTGAATCATGCAGTATTCCCTTGCTCTGTTCTGACGACTGCCTCCTGGTCCAAGTATAGGTTTTGCATTAGCATGATCAAGTGTTCTGGGATTCCCATTCTTCTCATAGTCAGCCACAGTTTGTTATGATCCACTCATCATTACTTCTCAATAACTTGGAGAAGTCCCTGACTGCAAAAATCTCCAGACTGCTGGTACCATGGTATTGACTGTAGATTCAAGTAAGATGAAGTCATTGACAGTTTCAATCTTTATCCATGTATTATGATGTTGCCTGTAAATCTGGTATTGAGAATTTTAGGTTTCTTGACATTAAAATGGAACTCAAGTTGAAGGTTGTATCCTTTCATTCTCTGCAACAAGTGCTTCAAGTTTTCCTCACTTTCAGCAAGCAACGTTGTTCCAAGTGCATTAATGAAGGGTTTTGATGAGTTTTCCTTTAGTTACACTCTCCTTTATGGAGTCCAGCTTCTCAAATAATTTGCTCAGAATAAAGATTGAATATGTATGGGAAAAGGATACAACCCTGGCACACACCTTTCTTAATTTTAAACCATATAGTGGTCCCTTGCTCTGTTCTCACAACAACCTCATGGTCTAGGTAGATGTTTCGCATAAGCATAATTAAGTGCTCTGGAATTGCGATTCTTCTCAATGTTAGACATAATTTGGTATGATCCCATAGTCAAATGATTTTGCATAGTCAATAAAGCACAAATAGAAATTCTTCTGATATTCTTTACTTTCAGCCATGATTCATCTGACATCAGCAATGATATCCCTAGTGCCATGGCCTGTTTAAAATCCAGCTTGAACTTCTGGCAGTTATCTGTCTATGTACTGTTCTAGGTATTTTTTATGATCTTCAGGAATACTTTGTTTGCATGTGTTATTAAGGACATTGTTTGATTATTTCAACTGTTTATTGGATATCCTTTCTTGGGAATGGAAACAAATATGGATCTCTTCCAGTCACCGGGCCAGATGTGTGTCCTCTAAATTTCCGGGCATAGACTGTTGAGTATGCCCAGGGCTGCATCTGCCGTTTGAAACACATCAATTGGTATCCTTTCATTTCCTGGGGCTTTTTTTCTCCAATAAATGACTTAATTGCAACTTGAATTTCATTTGTTGTTGTTGTTGTTGTTATGTGCTGTCGAGTCATTTGCGACTCATAGCCACCCTATGTACAACAGCTCTAAACTCTCCCATGTCCTGTGCCAATAGCACTGTCACTGACACACTCATCCAGATTACTCCAGTCACTGAATCAATCCACCTCATAGAGGGTCTTCCCCTCCTGCACTGTTCCTCCACCCTCCCAAGCATGATGTCCTTCTCCAAGGACCAGTCCCTCCTTACAACATGTCCAAAGTATGTTAGACAAAGCCTCAGAATCCTTGTCTCCAGGGAGCCGCCCGGTTTAATCCTTTCCAGGATGAATGTGTTTGTTTTCTTAGCAGTCTATAGTACCCTCAATACTCTTCTCCAGCACCACAGCTCAAAGGCATCAATTCTCCTTCTATCCTCCTTAGTCATTGTCCAATTCTCTGATGCATAACAAGTGATAGCAAAGACCACGGCCTGTATCAGGTGCACCTTAGTCTCCAGAGAGACACCATTGCTCTTCAGTACTTTGGAGAGGTCCCTAACA
>NW_006399796.1:6682537-6691040 GCF_000299155.1 Elephantulus edwardii | reverse complement strand
ATTTTTGGATAATCTTCAGTAGAATCTTGCTTGCATGTGAAATCAATGATATTGTTCTATAGTTTTCACACTCTGTTGGGTCACCCTTCTTTGGAATGGGAACAAATATAGATCTCTTCTCTTAATAATATAGCTGTTGTGTTGTTCGTGGTATTGTTATATACTGTCAAGTCGCCTGCAACTCATAGAAATCTATCTTATATACAACAGTCCTAAACCTTGCTCTATCCTGTGCCAAACTTATTGTCTCTATTACACCTACACCCAATATCCTAGTCACTGACAATCCATCTCATATTTCTCTCCTGTGCTGTCCCTCCACCGTCCCAAGCATGACGTCCCTCTCCAAGGACTGATCCTGCCTTGCAACATGTCCAAAGTATGTCAGACGAAGCTTCAGACTCCTGGTTTAACCCTTTCCTGGATGAATCTGTTTGTTTTCCTAGCAGTCCATGGTATATTCAATACTCTTCTCCAACACCACACCTCAAAGGCATCAATTCTCCTTCTATCATCCTTAGTCATTGTCTAGCTCTCTGACGCATAGTAAGTGATTGTAAAGACCATGACTTGTTTCAGACACATCTTCGTCTCCAGACTGACATCACTGCTCTTCAGTACTTTGGAGAGGTCTCTAACAGCAGATTTTCCCAATGCAGTATGTTTTTTCATTTCTTGGCTACTGGTGCCAATAATAATAAACTGTTGCAATAATGATTACTCATGGTGGACAGTGTTTGGTGGAGCTCTCCAATTAAAATAAGCTTGGAAGCCGGAGTGGCATCCACTTGCAAAATAGCTTGCCTCTGGAAACCCTATGAACTTGAAGAAATGATGAAAGTTATTCCAGTGTTCAGGTCTTTCATTCATTGGGTCATTATGAGTCATCTATGACTCAATGACGCTTAACAACAGCAACACAACTGGTGCCAAGAGTGTTGATTGTGAAGCCTAGCAAATTAACGCTGTTTACAATCTCAATCTCTTTACCACCCATCACAATGCTGTCAATTGGTCCACTGGCAAGAATCTTTGCTTTCTTGATATCAAGCTTCAATCCATACTGAAAGCTGCAGTCCTTGATTTTCTGCAGCAATCACTTCAGGTCCTCCTCAGTTTCAGTAAGCAGAGTTGTGTCGCCTGTATAACGCAGATTGTTGATGGGTCTACCTCCAATCCTGATGCCACATTTCTCCTCAATGAGCCCGCCTTCCCAGATAATCTGTTCTGCATATAGTCTGAAAATATATGGAGATAGGACACATTCCTGGCATATATCCTTCCCAATTTTGAACAATACAGTGTTTCCTTGCTCTGTTCTGACGACTGTCTCCTGGTCCAAGTATGGGTTTCACATAAGCACAATCAAGTGTTCTTGGATTCCCATTCTTATCAGAATTAGTCACAATTTGATGTGATCTACACAGTCAAAAACCTTTCCATGAGACACTTAATGACATCTCTCTGGTATTCCATGCTTTCAGTCAAGATCCATCTAACATTAGCTACAATATCCCTAGTACCATGATCCCTTCTAAATCCATCCTTGGACTTCTGGCAGATCTCTGTGGATGTGCTGTTCCAGTCGTTTTTGGATTATCTTCAGCAGAATCTTGTTTGCATGTGATAGTAATGATATTGTTTGATAATTTTCACACTCTGCTAGATCACCTTTCTTTGTAATGGGAATATATATAGAAATATAGATTTCTTCCAGTCAATTGGCAAGGTGGTTGTCCTCCAGATTTCTTGGCACAACTTGTTGAGTACATATAGGGTAGCATCTGTTTGTTGAAACATATCAATAGGTATATCATCAATTCCTGGGGCCTTTTTTTGCCAGTTCTTTCTCAGTAGCTTGAACTCCCTCCTTCATCACCACAGGCTTTTGCTCATACATTGCTTCATGAAATTGTTCTGTGTCTGCCAATTTCTTTTGATACATTGACTCTGTATTTTCTTTCCATCTTCTTTTAATACTTCCTTTATCATTTAATATTCTGTCCAAAACATCCATAAGTATTGTAACTCGAGGCTTGAATAGTACTTCATGTAATCTTTCAGTGTTGGCTAATTTCTTTTTTTAATTTTTTTAACAGTAACGTATGTATATTTCTTCTATCTTCTTTTGATGCTTCCTGGATCACTCAAGATTTTGTCCAGAACATCTATAAGTACTGTAACTCAAGGCTTGAATTTGCTTTTCACCTCCTTTAGCTTGAGAAATTTCAAGCAAGTTCTTCCCTTTTTATTCTCCAATTCTAAGTCTCTGCACATTCTGTTATAATACTTTGTTTTGTCTTCTTGAGTAGCCCTTTAGAATTTTGTTCAGCTTTTTTATTTCAAAGGGAAATGATGTTGTCATCTTACTTACTTGAGGCATATTGCTGGGAGAGGCTATTTCTTGGAAAAGGATATCATGCTTGAAAAGGTGGAGGATCAGCCAAAAAAGAGAAAGACCCTTAACAAGATGGATTGACACAGTGACTATAGCAATAGGCCCAAGTGTGTCAGAGATGATGAGTTATTATTGTTGTTGTGTGCCATCAAGTTGGAACCGACTCATACCTGACCGTCTGTCGGGTTTTCAGAGGCAGTATTTCACATGGGAGGAGACTGCCTATCCTTCTTCCTAAGAGCAGCTGGTGGATTTGAACTCTGTGTTTTCAGAATTACTGTGCAGCTTCTTACCATTAGGCCACCAGAGTTCCCTCAATGAGACTTAAAGAGAGCAAAAACTTGTTCCCTCAAGGAAGTTTTAAATACTCAATTCAACAGTACCTAAAAAGCAATAACAACAAGCTTTCTGTTTCTCCTATAATTTGATCTGCCCATTCAAATTATATGCATTTGTTTCTTCTTTTTATTCTATCTTCTTTTAATGATGCTGAAGAAACTGAGTAGTTTAATTTTAAACACTGTAAAATGTTAGTTAAGAATGCCCTTCATTGATTGATGGCACTGTTGATCCACTACCAATAGGCTTTCTAATTGAATTTTTATCTTTATCACAGAGGCAAAGGTACTCTTTTTTAAAAAAAATATATTTATTATTGTGTGTGTGTACTATCAAATCGGATCTGACTGGTACAGGAGGAGATTGCCCCTCCTTCTCCAGCAGGACATCTGGTGCATTCAAACGTCATACCTCTGGCATTGCAGTGCAACTTCTTGTCGCTAGGCCACCAGAGCTCCCTTAAGGCAAAGGTATTCTAAACCACTGACAAACTTCTATAGCTAATACACTTTAATGGCCAAAGGTATGAATTTGCTGTTCAAGAGTGCTTCCTGGGTCATCATGGGCAGAGAAAGTACAACTTAGCTCTGAAATAGCCAAACTTATCACTTTGGCCTCAGAATCTAGTTATCCAAGATAGTAAATTTATATTCCTACTATCTAGTTAACTGTGTTTTCTTGAATGACAGGGTTCTTTGGGGTCAAACAACATACACATTGACTCACTATACTAAGCTACAATGGAATATATTTAAAGAATCAAAAGGAAAACTGAAGAAGAATCAGAACTTAGAAAGAGGTTTCCTAAAATCGCTCAGGGAACCTATCACCAAGATCTAATAAACACTTTCTTTGATAGTACGGAAAAGCAGCCTCCAATATTTTTTTATACTCTTTACTTTCTCCTCAATTCTAGGGAAATTCAAATTCAAGGGAGGCTGATTTGCCAAGTTGGGATAAAATTACTTCTGGTTAAACTCGGGAGGGAAACTCACCCATAGGAAAATACAGCTGTTCTTACCAGAAAAAAAGGGGGGAATGAATGCTGGGCAGTCAAATCAGCAGATACTCACTATTCTACCAAAATATAGTGATTAAATATTGAAAGAAAGAAACTAATCAAGATAATAAATATTAAAATATATTTAAGCAACACGGCAATGATGAGAACCATAAAAATGTTCTTAAGATCTGTTTTGAGTAGTAGTTTTAAATGGGGCGTTTTGTACTATTTTTTCCTTTGAAATGCTTCCAGCATTGCCTAAGCCCTGAGTGGTATGTGAACAGCTCATCCATTAAGCATCTCATTCCAGGCAACATTACTTATCCTCCTACCCATTCCCCTCCAAGCCACTCTGACTCTCTTCTGTTTAACAGAACTTCCATCTTAAAGCTGTTTCTTTGTTTAGATTTAGAGAACAGTCAATGTGGTATGCTTTACTGACCTTTAACATGCAAGATAGTATGATATGAACTGGTCCTTAGAAGGAAAAGTACAAAAAAGATGGGGGCAAGATCTCTGGAGATCTCAACATTCACAGAACAGAGAATTGGGAGATGTCTTGATAGCAGCATCGTGACTATAGATTAATAGACCCAGGAAATGTCAATAGGATATCCCGATTTGGACTTCCCAAGGCCATTCTGACCAATCTAGCTAACAAAAGAAAGTCCCCATGCTGCTACCCCTCCAATCTATCTAGCAGTGAGGACATATTCCCTTGCTCCCAGCTGCTTGATGCAGCCTCAGTCTGAGCCCATTCTAAACCTCTCTCAAGTCCCCTCAAACTTGAGCTCTGCTTAAGCTCATTCCAATTCACCCAGCTATAGAAGAGTATCCTCACAATCTCAGTTGTCTCACTGAAATTCTGTTTTACCTGAGCCTAATCAGAGACACTCAGCAGTGAGAGAGCATTAGAGCTTTTCTAATTCCCTGGCTGCTCAACTTGATGCCCATCCAAATCCACCCTGACATGATCCCAAGCTCATCCTAACGTACTCAACCTAATAACAGGGGAGCACTTCCAGGCTTTGGACACTCACTCTGACCCCCATCTGAATTCATACCAATCTTCTCAGAGGCAGGGTAGCATATTTGGGTCCATGGCTTTATAAGTCAACCTCCACCTGAATTTATCTTGATTCCTCTAGTAGTAGTTGTTGTTGTTGTTGTTGTTGTTGTTAGGTGCCATTGAGTCGAGCCATGACCCCATGAACAAAAGATCTGAACCTTGTTCTATCGTGTGCCATCCTCACACTTCCTGACATACAAGAGTCCATTGCAGCAGTCACCATATCAATCCATCTGGTTGAAGGTCTTCCTCTCCTGAGCCAACCCTCTATCCTTCCCATCATCATGTGCTTCTCCATGGAGTACCACCTCCAAATAACATGTTCAGAGTATGTGAGACAATACCTCATCATTTTTGCCTCCAAAGAGCACTCTGGCTGCATCCTCTCCAAGACATATCTGTTTGTTCTTTTGACCATTCATGGGGTGATCAGTGCTTTTCTCCAACACCATATCTCAAAAGGGTCAATTCTTTTTCTGTGATTCTTATTCATCGTCCAGCTCTTGGATTCATAGCTAGTAATCAGAAAGACAATGGCTTGAATCAGAAGCACCTTAGTCTTCAAACTGACATCACTACTCCTCAATAATTTGGAAAGGTCCTTAACTGCAGATTTTCCTAGTACAATGTGTCTCCTTATTTCCTCACTGCTGGAACCTAGGGCATTAATTGTGGATTCAAGAAGGATGAGACTGTTGACAGTTTCAGTCTCCACTCTATCCAACATGATGCTACCTATCAATCCAGAAGTAAGAATCTTTGTTTTCCTGACATTGAGATGCAATCCATACTGAAGGCTGTATTCCTTGATCTTCTGCAACAAGTGCTTCAAGCCCTCTTCACTTTCAGAAAACACTATTGTGTCATCTGCATAACACAGATTATGAAAGAGTCTCCCTCCAATTCTGATGCCACACTCCTCCTCATAGAGTCCAACGTCTTGAATAATTTGCTCAGCATACAGATTGAATAAGTATGGATGAGAATACAACTCTGGTGAACTACCTTCCCAAATTAAAACCATGCAGTGTTCCCCTGCTCTATTTGCACAACAGCCTCTTGCTCCAAGTATAGGTTCCAGATGAGCACAATCAACCGCTCTGGCATTCCCAATTTTCTCAATGTAAGACACAAATTGTCATGATCCACACAGTTAAATGCCTTTGCATTGTCAATAAAGCACAAGTAGACACCCTCCTGGTATTCCTTACTTACAGTGAGGATCCATCTGGCATCAGCAACAATATCACTAGTTCCATGGTTTCTTCTGAACCCTGAACCTGTAGCAGTTTCTTATCTATGTACTGTTCCAGCCTTTAAAAAAATGATCTTCAGCAGTATATTTGCTTGCATGTGATATCAGTGGTATTGTTTGATAATATCCACTTTCAGTTGGATCACCTTTCTTGTGAATGGGAAGAAATATGAACCTCTTTCAATCCATTGGTCTGACAGTCGTCCTCTAAACTTCCTAGCATAGACTGGTGAGTGCATCCAAGACTGTATCTGTTAAATGAAACAAATCAATTGGTATCCCATCTATTCCTGAGCCCTTATTTTTTGCCAATTCTTTCAATGAAGTTCTACTTCCTCTTTCATTACCATTGGCTCCTGCTTATATGGTACTTCCTGAATTTTTTCAGAGTCAATCAATTCTTTCTGGTACAGTGACTTTGTATATACCCTCCATCTTCTGTTGATGCTTTCTGGGTCTTTAAATATAATGTCCATACCATCAATCTTTCAATATTGTGACACAAGGCTTAAATTTATTTTTCAGTTCTTTTAGCTTTAGAAATGCAAAGTTAGTTCTTCCCTTTTTATACTCCAATTCCAGCTCTCCACACATTCCATTATAATACTTTTCTTTGTCCTCTCAAGCTGCCCTTTGAAATAGACTGTTCAGCTCTTTCACGTCAACATATTTTCCTTTAGATTTGGCATCTTGATGTTCCAATGCATCTTTAGAGTCTCTTCTGACATCTATTTCTATTTTTTGTTTCTGCTTTGTTTTTGTAATGACCTTTTGCTTTCTTCGTGGATGATATCCTTTATGTCATCCCACAACTCATCTGGTGTTTGATCATTGGTGTTTGATGCCTCAAATCTCTTTGTACGATGATTATGAAACTCAGATGGAATTGATTCCTGTGGACTTAGTTTAATTTTCTTCTGCCTCAATTTGAACTTGCATATAAGTAATGGAGGATCTGACCCACAGTCTATTCCTGTCAATTTCAAGTTCTATCCTAAAATACAATGTTGTAAGTGATAGCATAATATCCATATGTACAAAAGGAAGACCTGTTAACACAACTATAATTCAAAGATATGTTCGTACATCTAGAGTCAAAAAGGAAGAAATTGAGTATTTTTATCAAATTTTACAGCATGAAATTGACAGAATATACAATCAGAATGTGTTAATAATTGGTGACTGGAATGCAAAAGCAGGAAACAGTAAAGAAGGAATAGTCATTAAGAGAAATATGGGCTTGGTGATAGAAATGAAACTGGAAATAGAATGATGGAATTGTGTGTTTACAATGATTAATTATTGTTTTTGTTGTTGTTGTGTGTCATTGAGTGGCTTGCGACTCATAACGACCCTATGTACAATAGCCCTGAAACCTGCTCTACCCTGTGCCAGCTTTACTGTCTCTGACACATCTACCCTCATTACCCCAGTCACTGACTCAATCCATCTCATCAATGGTCTTCCTCTCTTTCTTTGTCCCTCTACTCTTCCAAGCCTGAAGTTCCTTTCCAAGAACTGGTTCCTTCTTGCAATATACTCATGGTTTATTCATTGCAAACACCTTTTCTAAAAGACACATAGGATGAGTTTACACATGGATCTCACCTGATGGACTGCATAGGAATCAGAAAACTCTTTTTTAAAAGTTAGTGGAAAAAATCGTTGGAGAAGCTCAATATCAGCAGTCAAAACTTAGCAGTGAAAGAGTGTTTTCACTTAAGTAGAATCTGCCCTGGTTCACTTAATAGCAGAAAAGCATTCCTATACTGCCAGTGACTTGACCTCACCCCTAAGCCTACTTGGCCACCACCCAAGTCTACCTTGGTCCCCACCCACTAAGCAGCAAAAATGTACTTCTACACTATTGGTCATCCAATTTTGACATCCTCCTGAGGTACCCTTACATCCCCAATCAGAGAGGAAACATTGCTAATCTCCTAATCCCTTGACCTCCACCCAAGCCCATTCTGATTTCCTAAGTGGTGGAGCAGTGTTCCCATAATCTGTTATATTTGTCCTGATCTCTGACCTCTTGCTAAGTAGTGAGGGAGTATTCCTTCACTCATAACTGCCTCTCATAATTTGTACCTGTAGCCTAGTAGTAAGGAGTTGTACTGCAATCCCAAAGGCACATGGTTCAAATCTATCACCTTCTTTGTGGGAGGACAATCTCCTCTCGTGTGATTTATTGACTCTGAAAAGCTGATGGAGGGTTAGCTATGAGTCAGTTCTGACTTACTGGCACAGAACAACAACAACAACTCTGCTGTGGTTTCAAGAGTTTATTGTTCAAAATTACTTTCCTGCTTCCGCCGCGGCAGCCATTGACGTGCAGCAGCCATGGCAGTGCGCTACCCTATGGCCGTGGGCCTCAACAAGGGCCACAAAGTCACCAAGAACGTGAGCCAGCCGAGGCACAGCCGCCGCCGCGGGCGC
>NW_006399796.1:6654047-6681932 GCF_000299155.1 Elephantulus edwardii | reverse complement strand
CACATCCGCACCAAGAGGAAGCGAGAGAACTCAGCAATGTCCTGGCCGCCATGAGGGAGGCGGCTGCCAAGAAGGACTGAGTGCGCCCCACTGTCCCCCAAAGCCCATCTGATGTATTAAAGTGTAACCAACAACAACAAAAAAATTACTTTCCTATTCATTGACTCTGACTTTGCCACATGGCTGGACGAGAACACACAAATAGGGTTGCTAGTCTATCCATTGTCATTCCACTGGTTTTAAATTGAACAGTGATTGAAATTTGGAGATCTCAACAGCAGCTTAAAGAGAAAGCAGAAAGTACAGTGAACATATTTTTGGGCGAGAGATTCCTGCACCATCCAGACTGGATTCTACACAAGAGCCACAGCAGCATCAGCAGAGAACCAGCGACCAATAAGAGACAAAGCTGACTTGGGACTTCTGTCCCACAGAGTCAGAGCCAAAGGTTTTCATCCAAGGTTTCTGAAGGACTGAGGGAAGGTGTGATGGCTGGCAGATCTAAGAGAACTTTGTAACATTCACTCAAACTGTGAGGTTGAAGGTCAAAGGGCCTGCAACCAGGCTACAGTTGTCTAGGCTGACAGGTTGTATCCTGATACCTATCTGAATTATAGCCTTTTAACTTTTCGAATTAAGCACATAACCATAAGTATGGTTCTGTGAGATCTGCATGGTCATTGCAATAGATTTCAGACCTAGTAGAGAATGAAAACCGGTGGTGGAATTAGTAGAAGTAGGTGCAGGAGTATGGAAGATCATGTCTGTCCTTATAGGAATTAGTTTTGTACTATGAATGTTGTTGATGGAGACAGTTCCCCTTTGTGGAGTTAGTAGATGTTAGTCCTAGTCATACCCATGCTGCCTACACTCATTTTACACCTGCTCAACCATCTAACTATAGAGAGTGTTCATAAACCCCTGAACTAACCAGCTATCACATGCCCAGCTCACCCTCTACTAACATATTCAGCAAACAGAACCGAGAGCTCATCTATTCATTGCTTCCCTGCTCATCTGGGGCAGCGGTGAATGCTTCCACATCATCAAAGGAAAAAATCATGAAAGTATGCCTGATCCACCTGCCCTGAGATAACGAAACAAAAGTGGAGAAAGGGGATGAAGCAAACAGTCAATTAAAAGCAAACTTAACATCCAAATATCTCAGAGAAAGTAAGTAATATCAAATCATACAAACAGGACAATATAGCTCAAACAAATTAAAAAAACAAAGAGATATTAAACACCCAAATGGTAGCTATGATACTGGAAGTACTATTGATAAGGAATTCAAATAAGTTTATATATAAGATCTTCAAAGAGATAAAAGAAAGCAGAAACAAACCCCTGGAAGAATTCAGAAAAACAATACAAGAAGAAAATAGAAATTACACAAAACCAACACCTAGAAATCCAGGAGATTAACAATAAAATGTTGTTGTTGTTGTTGATTGCCTTCAAGTTGAGCACTACTTTTAACGATCCTATGAACAAAAGGCCTGAAGCCCCTCTACAACTATCAACATTTATCAAAGTTCATAGAGTTTCCAGAGGCATGTTGTTTAGGAAGTGGGTGCCACTGCATAACCAAAAGGCAGGACTTATTAGTAGAATTGAAGGAAAGAAAACATCAGAGAAATTGAGGACAAATTCATTTATAGTAAATTATTAGAACAATTGGGGGGGGGGAAATGAAGAAAAAATAAAGCCTAAGAACTATTTGGGGCACTAAATGAAAGAGGAATAATCTAGTGTGACTGGAATTCCAGAACTGGAACATACCAAGGGAGAAAGAGCAAAGAGAAAGTGAGCAAAGACTTATGGAAGAAAATTTTCCTAAGATCATGGAAGCAAAGAAAGTTTCTAAACAAGAAATTGAAATAGAAAGTTACAAAGACATATCATAACCAAACTTTCAAAAACCAAAGCAAAAATTCTAAGAGGAGTTTAGGAAAAAATAAAATATTACATACAAATGGTTACCACAGTTGTTATGTGCCATCGAGTTCTCTGCAATTCATAGTGACCCTATGCTTAATAGTTCTAAACTCTACCTTATCCTGAGCCACTCTTCACTGTCTCTGTCACACCTAACCCTATTATCCCAGTTATTATGTCAATCCTTCTCATCCAGGGTCTTCCCCTCTTGCACTAATCCTCCAACCTTCCAAGTATGATGTTCTTCTCCAAGGGCTGATCCTTCCTGACAACATGTCTGAAGTATGTGAGATTGAGCTTCAGAATCTCTGCCTCTTAGAAGTAACTTGGTTTCACTCTCTCCACAACAAACCTGTTCATTCTTTTGGCAGTTCACGGAATATTTCATACTCTTTCCCAAGACAACACACTATAACTCAAAAGTTTCTACCCTTCTTCTGTCATCCTTAGTCATTGTTCAGCTCTCTGATACATAACAAGTAATAGCAAAGACCATGGCCTGGATCAGGTGCACTTTAGCTTCCAGACTGACATGGTTATTCTTTAGCATGCTGAAGAGGTCCCTGACAGCAGATTTTCCCATTGCAATTTGTCTTTTTTTTCCTTGGAGAGGGACATCATGTTTGGCAGAGTGGAGGGGCAGCGAAGGAGAGGAAGACCTTCGATGAGATGGATCGATTCTGTGACTGGAGTGGTGGGAATAAGTGTGTTTGAGATGGCTAGGTTGGCACAGGATAGAAGAGTGTTTAGAGCTCTTGAACATAGGGTCGCTATGAGTCGCAAGCGACTCGATGGCACATAACAACAATTTGTCTTTTGATTTCCTGAGTACTGGTGCCAAAATACTGTGGAACCAAGAAAGTTGAAATTGTTAACAATCTTAATCTCCTCTTTATCTATCATGGTGTTGCCAATTGGCCCAGTGGTGAGAATCTTTGTCTTCTTGATGGATGTTTATCTTCTATCCATATTGAAGACTGCAGTCCTTGACCTTTTGCAGCAAGTGCTCCAGGCCCTCTTCATTTTCAGCAAGGAATGTTGTGTCATTTGCATAACACAGGTTGCTGATGAATCTTCCCGTAATCCTGATGCCACACTCCTCCTCATGAAGCTCAGCCTCCCAAATGATGTTTCACGTATAGACTGAAAATGTTGTTAGGTGCTATCAAGTCAACCACAACTCAAAGTGGTTCTATGAACAATAGACCTGAACTTTGCACACTATCCTGCACCATCCTCACAATCTCTGTCATTCTCAAGCTCACTCTGGTAGTCATTGTGTCAGTCTATCTTATTGAGGGTCTTCCTGTCTTTCTTTGATCCTCTACCCTTCCCAGCGTGATGCCTTTCTCCTTTTGTATATAAGCCCAAATCAGATGAGAAGGTTTCATCATTCTACCTCTAAAAACCAAATCTGATTGCATTTCCTTCAGGACAGTTTGTTCCTTTGGCAGTCCTATTCTTGGTTAAAACCACACTTCAAAGTCATCAATTCTTGTTTAATTTTCTCTATTCATTGCCCAACTTTTCAGATGTATAGAAAGCAATTTTCAAGACAATGATTTTGATTAAGTGTATTTCAGTCATTAAGCTGATATTGCTTTTAAAACTTTGGAGAGATCCTTGACAGCAGATGTTCTCAATGGATGTTTTTTGATTTCTTGATTTCTGCTACCATGGGTAGTTATAGTGAATCCAAGTGAAATGAAACTGTGGACAACTTCCTATCTTTCTCCATGTATCAAGGTTAGTCCAAGTGATGAAGATTTTTTGTGTTCTTGATTTTAAGATATAAGCCATGGTGAAAGCTGAAGTCTGATTGTCTGCTGCTGCAAGTGCATTAATTAACATTCTGTCATCTGCATAATATGGGTTCTTGATTAGTCTTCACCCAAACCTAATGTTACATTATTTTCCATATTGTCCAGTTTCTTGAGTGATTTGATCAGTATACAGATTAAATAAGTAGGGAAAAATGATAAAGCACTTACACACATCTTTCCTGATTTTAAACGTTATAGAATGGTCACTAATAAGACTAAATTACTGGCAGAAATCATTGAATGAATGCAATGGCAGGACAAATAGAAAATTCTGAAGGAAAAGGATTGTCAACCAAAAAAATAACATATCTAGGATATTATCTTTCACAAATGATGACCAAACCAATTTACTTACAGAAAAGCAGAAGCTCGGAGAATTTGTTAAAACTAGACTACCCTTACAACAAACACTAGAGAAAGCTTTTTGATAGAAAATTAATAACAATAGACATCACATGAGTTAAAGACACATGATAGTATTACTCAGATAAAAACATAGATAAATAAAACCGACTGCAGGATCCAGAGGAAGTAAGCTGTAAATGAACAAATCTAAATTAAAAATAGAGAAGAAAAGATACAGTTACAGAACTCTCATATGGAGAAGTCACGGCAATTTTAATACAAAAGACTCTTAAATTTAAGAGGATTAAAATGTACATGTCTGAGTAATCACAAGAAAAATAATAAATTTTAAAAAACTGAAACTCTTGTCATTGTTGTTGTTTAGAGTTATCCTATAAAGAAAAAATCTGACCTCGGTCTTATCCTGTGCCACCATTATCATCATTGACACATTTGAGTCCACTGATGCAGAGACTGCATCTATCCATCTCATTGAAGGTCTTCCTCTCCTTTGCTAACCCTCTACCTTTCTAAGCATGATGTCCTCTTCCAAAGAATAATCTCTTCTAACAACACACATATATAAGAAAATATGAGACAAAGCTTTACCATCTTTGCCTCCAAGGAACAGTCAGCTTCACTTTCTCCAAGACACAAGTTTGTTCTTTTGGCAGTCCATGGGATATTTAGCACTCTTCCCTAGCACAACTCAAATGCATTAATTCTTTTCCTGTCACCTTTAATCATTGTGCATTTCACAGATGCATAGCAGGTGACTGGGAAGACTGTGGCTTGAATCACGTGCATCTTAGTCTTTAAACTGACATCATTGCTCTTCAGGACTTTGGAGAGTTCCCTGGCAGCAGACCTTCCCAATGCTATACATCTCGCAATCTCCTGACTATTAGCATCAAAGATATTTCTGTGGAACTAAGCAAGATTAAATAATTGACAATATTGATCTTTTCTCCATCTATCATGATGTATAGGTCCAGAAGTGAAGATTTTTGTCTTCTTGATGTTGAGATTGAATCCGTGTTGAAGGCTGCAGTTCTTGATCTTCTGCAGCAAGTGTTTCAGGCCCTCCTCACTTTTAGCAAGCAAGCTGTGTTGTCTACATAACACAGGTTGTTGATAAGACTTCTTCCAATCCGCATGCCATATTCTTTTTAATAAAGTTCAACTTTTTTAATGCTTTGTTCAGCATACAGATAGAATAAGTATGTAAAGAGGACACAGCCCAACACAAACTTTCCCTCTTTTAAGCCATACACTCTCCTCGTCCTCTGTTCAGATAATAGCTTCTTGGTCCAAGTATAAATTACATATTAACATAATTAAATGTTCTATAATTCCCATTCTTTTTTAAATTTTCTACTATTTTATTTACAAAATTCGAATACATTGTTTTCAAGAACAATTTTTTTCAATTTTCCTCACCCCCACCACCCATCAAATCGTACAAACCCATCATTAATCTCCCCTCCCCCTTCACCTCCATTTCCCTCTGTTTCTACCCTCTCCCACCCCTCCTTATACTCATTGTACAATAATAGTTTTATACAATATTTATCCTGTGGAAGTGAGATCGTTCACTCAGCATAATACTCTCCAGTTTCTCCCAAGTTAGGTAATAATTTACAAAGTTATTGCTCCTGTGTGCTGCATAGTATTCCATTGTGTGAATGTACCATAATCTCTCAATCCATTCATTTATGGTTGGACATTTAGGCTGTTTCTATGTTCTTGAGATGGTGAATTATGCTGCTATGAACACTGGTGTTCAAATCTCAGTTTGTGCCTCAGTTCTAATTTTCTCAGAGTATATTCCAAGTAGTGGAATAGCTGAGTCATATGGAATTTCTATGTTCAGCTTTTTGAGGAAGCACCAAACTGCCTTCCAGAATGGTTGTACTATTTTACAATCACATAGGACCTTCTAAAGATTAAATCCATGTGTGCATCAATAACTTTTTCCAACAGGGTGAAAAGAAAGCGTACAGACTGGGAACAAACATTTGATAGTAACATCTCAGTCAAGAGTTTTATAACAAAAGTTTACAGAATACTCCCGAGCCTTCACAAGAAAAAAACTGATAACCCAATTACAAAATGGGCAAAAGACATGGAAAGAATTTTCACAGAGGAAGATGTTCAAATGGCAAACAGACACATGAAGAAATGCTCCAAATCACTGTCAATAAGAGAGATGCAAATCAAAACCGCAATGAGGTACCATCTCACTCCAGAAACAGTGGCAAAGTTTAACAGGCAGCAAGTAATACATGTTGGAGAGGATGTGATGAGAAAGGAACCCCCATTCTTCTTAAAGTTGGTCATAATTTGTTATGATCCATACAATCAAATGACTGCATAGTCAATAAAACACAAATAGAAATTGTTCTGATATTTTCTGCTTTCAGGTAAAATCCATCTGACATCAGCAATTATATCCCTGGTGCCACTGTCTCTTCTAAATCCAGCTTTCACTTCTAGCAACTTACTATTCTAATAATTTTTGGATGATCTTCAAAAATATTTTCTTTGCATGTCACGTTAATGATGTAATTGTTATTGTTGTTATGTGCCATCGAGTCACTTGTGACTCATAGCGAACCCATGTACAACAATTCTGAACTCTGCCCTAACTGTGCCAACCTTATCCTCTCTGGCATACCTACCCCCATTACCCTAGTCACTGAATCAATCCATCTCATCGAGGGTCTTCCTCTCTTACACTGGCCCTCAACTCCACAAGTATGATGTTCCTCACCAAGGACTGGTCCCTCCTTGGAATGTGCTCAAAGTATGTTAGACAAAGCTTCAGTATACTTGCCTCAAGGAGCAGCCTGGTTTCACCCTCTCTAGGACCAACCTATTTGTTCTCCTAGCAGTCAATGGTATATTCAGTATTCTTCTTCAGCACCACAGCTCAAAGGCATCAATTCTCCTTCTAACATCCCTAGCCATTGTCTAGCTTTTTGAGACATAGCAAGTAATTCTGAAGTCTATGACCTGGATTAGGTGTACCTTAGTTTCCAAACTGACATATTTTTGTCCTTCCCTACTCTGGACAGGTTCCTGACAGCAGACTTTTCTGATTCAACTTGACTCTTGATTTCCTGGCTGGTGGCACCAAGAGTGTTGATTGTGGAGCCAAGCAAACTACAGCTGTTAACAATCTCCGTTTTTTCACTGAGATTTTTTTCATGATGCTGCCAATCAGCCCAATGGTGACAATCTTTGTTTTCTTGTTTTTGAGCTTCAATACATATTGAAGGCTGAAGTCCTTGGCCTTCTGCAGCAAGCACTTAAGGTCCTCCTCAGATTCTGCATTAATTCAGGTTGTTGATGAGTCTTCCTCTAATCCTGATGCCACATTCCTCCTTATAGAGCCCAGACTCCTAGATGATCTGTTCTACATACAGATTGAAAAGGTATGGAGATAGGCCACATCCCTGTCATACACCCTTCCCAATTTTGAACCATACAGTGCTTGCTCTGTTCTGATGACTGCCTCCTGGTCCAAGTATAAGTTTCACATAAGCACAATCAAGTGTTCTGAGATTCCCAATCTTTTAAGAGTTAGCCACAGTTGGTTGTGATCCTCACAGTCAAATGCTTTTGCATAGTCAATGAAACACAAACATTCCTCTGATAGTGTCTGTTTTCAGCCAAGATCCATCTAACATTAGATATTATATCCCTAATACCACAGCCTCTTCTAAACCCATCCTGCGCATCTGCCAGTTCTCTGTTGATATGCTGTTCCAGTCGTGTTTGTTTTATACTAGTTTATTAACAAAATTCTAATACGTTATTTTTGAGAACAGATTCTTCCAATTTCCAGTCATTTTTTTTATACTCTTTAGGCAAATCTTTCTTGATTTTAATAATATTGTTTGATAATTTCTGCACTCTGTCAGGTATACTTGAGGAGAAACCAAACTTTATGAAGAACAATGTAGCATCAGGACCAAAGGAAGACTCATTAACAATCTGCATTATGCAAATAACACAACCTTGCTTGCTTGCCTGCTGTGAGGAAGACGTGAAGCACTTGATGCAGAAGATCAAGTACTACACACAATCTTCAGTATGAATTACACCTCTACGTCAAGAAAAAAAAATTCCTCACCACTAATAGACAATATCATGATAGATGGAGAGGAAATTGAAATTGTCAATGATTTCATCTTATTCTGATCCATTGTCAACATCATTGGTGTCAGCAGTCAAGAAAGTAAAAAAGAAGTCACAATAGGAAAATCTACTGTCAATGATTCTGTAGAGTACTAAAGAGCAATAATATCAGTTTAAAGACTAATATCTACTTGATTCAAGCCATGGTCTTGTCAATTGTTTGCTATGCCTCTGAAATTTGGACAATGACTAAGGATGACAGAACAAGAGCCAATGCCTTTAAGTTGTGGTGGTGAAGAATACCAAATATTCCAGGGACTATCAAGAGAACAAACAAGTCTGTCTTGGAGAAAGAAAAGCTTTTGTGCTTCTTGGAAGCAAGGATAATGAAAATTTGTCTCATTTACTTCAGTATGTGGTCAGGATAGGCCAATCCTTGGAGAAGTATATCATGCTTGGAAAGTTGGAAGGTCAGGATAAGTGAGAAAGACCCTCAACAAGATGGGTTTTACACAGTGACTGTAGCAATAGGCTCAAGTGCATCCGAGATGATGAGGATGGCACAGGAGAGGGTAGGTTTCAGATTCATTGTTCATAAGGCAGCTATAAGTTGTACTGGGCTCTGAGGTACATGAAAACAACAACAAAATAATGCAGACAACCTCCTCTTGAATAGTAATCCACTCATCTCAGTGGACGCTTACAGTAATCCACTGAGGAAAATGCTAATGAGGCTAGAAGGATGCTCGAGGGGATAGTGCACACCAGCTTTCAGAAGTTTCTTCAGATATACTGTTGTTCCTGTTGATTGCTGTCCAGTCGAGCCACTGAACAAAAGATCTGAAGCCTTTCTAGAACTATTATCAATTATCAAAGGTCATAGAGTTTCCGGGGAAGTATGTTGTTTAGGAAGTGGATTCCACTCCTGCTTCAGTACTTACACTTAGAGGGGGACTTAAGAGCAAATATCCAACTTTATGTAACTTCTTGGAAAGCCAAAACCTCATTACTCGTTGGTATGTTTAAATGCTTTTTCCAATACTAATCAATACAGAAGTCAGTAAGTGTAGCCTCAGGAGTCAAGGCAAGAAAAGATGTGAGTTGCACCCCAATCGATAGTGTTCCAATTGTTCCCAAGGGATCTAGGAGGTTCATCAGGAGAAAAAAAAAAGTAGAAGAGACAAAAAAGGCAAACCTACAGGTCAGATTAAATGCTTATTTGAAGCTGCTTTCTTAGACCAAGTGGTTCTAGCTCCCTTTGGGGAATCTTCCTGGTAGACACTATGGAGATGAAAAAATGCTTCTTCACTTTCACACAAAGTACAGTCAGACCTGCATTGTGTAAGATAGGTTTATTCATCGCTTAGCTGGCTTTATTTCTTGTAAAATTTCAGTGTTGGTTATTAAAATATTCACTGTAGGAAATAAATTTGTAACCCATTTTCTCATATTACCTACACATAGAAAAACAAAATTTGATATCTTGGGGCTTATTTGCTGAGGGTGCTTCCCATAAAAGCGAGTGAGTGTGCATTGAGAAATTTGTCTGGTTAACTCCTTTATGGATAAAAGTTAGTCACAACTGTCTCCCCCCACCCCCGGTGCTCGCCCCCATCAATCTCCCAGCCACTCCCCTTCCCGCCTCTCCAAGGCTGGTGACCTAATAGCATTTTTCTCCATGCATATTTTGGCTTCGCCCCATGGCCTGGCTGACTTCGTCTGTCTGAGTCTTTTTAAATTCCTGCATGTTCGCCCCAGATTAAGCTGACTGTGTCTCAGGATGTGTGTTCCTTTTCTTCTCTCTCCTTAACTCTCTCAGTGCAACGTGTCTGGTGCGGGTGGGGGCGGGGAGCTAGGGGAGGGATATTGAGGGGAAAGAGGGAGGGAGGGGCAGAGACGAAAAGCTGTCAGCTTTGCACGTTTCCAATCTCATTACGTGAACAAATAGCTGAGGGGCGGCGGGGCCAGAAACGGCTTGTGTAACTTTGCAAACGTGTCAGAAAGTTTAAAATCTCTTCTTTTCCTCCAGACACTGGCTGTTCACTGAAGCCTCCTCGCTGCTCTCTGCCGCCTTCCAGAAGGACTGGGAAAGGAGAGAGCCGGGCGCCACATCTGAGCAGCACTCTTCACCGGAGAAGGTCTGCAGCCCACCCTTGGCATTGCTTGGTGGGGACTGATACCCGGCTTGGCCCGCCTCTTTGGCTGGATGAGGTCTCCCTCTCTCACGTGATTTGAGCCCCGTTTTTATTTTCTCCAAGCCACGTCTTCCCCAACTGGGTACTATCCGGCAAAGGGAGCGATGCGCCTCGCCTGGACCGCGCTCCTGCTCGGCCCGCTGCAGCTCTTCCCGCTCCTGCGCTGCGCCCCGCCGGCCGTCGGCCAGCAGCAGCCTCCGCGCGAGTCGCCTGCAGCTCCGGGCGCCTGGCGCCAGAGGATCCAATGGGAGAACAACGGGCAGGTGTTCAGCCTATTGAGCCTGGGCTCGCAGTACCAACCGCAGCGTCGCCGGGACCCGGGCGCCGCCGCCCAGCAGCAACGTACGCCGGTCCTGCTGCTCCGGAACAACCGCACGACGGCAGCGCGGGCGCAGGCGGCTGGCTCATCCGCAACCACCGCCGCCCGCCCCAGACCCGCCACGCGCCACTGGTTCCAGCCTGGCTACTCGCCGTCCGGAGCCCGCGGCGCTGGAGGCTCGCGCACCGGCAACGGGACCGCGCCAGGAGAGCGCCCGGTGCTCAGTAACCTGCGGCCGCCCAGCCGCGTAGACGGCATGGTGGGAGATGATCCATTTGCCCCCTACAAGTACTCCGACGACAATCCTTACTACAACTACTACGACACGTACGAAAGGCCACGGCCCGGGGGGAGGTACCGGCCTGGGTATGGTACAGGCTACTTCCAATATGGTAAGCATTACCCCACCCCCGCAAGTCCTCTGGACAGCCCTGTCCCCAACTGTGTGGTTCCCCGACGTGGCTGCTTGGGCGCGGCTGACCTTGGTTCCCGCAGATACGACCCCTCCCCCCCGCGCCTGCAAAAGCAGCCCTGGAATCTGGTGGAAACCGCGCGCGCCTGGCTCGTCCTGCTTCCTTTCCATTTCGCTTTGCAGCACCCACCGAGCGAGCATTGCCCCTCCCGCGTTGTCCGCTTCCACAGCCCCATCCGCGGACCTGGTGGGCGAGGGGTGAGGTGTAGCAGACGTAGAGTGGACCAGTAGCTGGAATGGAGGACGCAAGAATTGACTCGCCCCTGTGTCCAATGTTGCTGATCTTTAGGTCTCCCAGACCTGGTGCCTGACCCCTACTATATCCAGGCGTCCACCTACGTGCAGAAGATGGCCATGTACAATCTGAGATGCGCTGCTGAAGAAAACTGTCTGGCCAGGTAGGGGTTGTAGAAATGCTTTATTCTGATGCCTCCAGTTCGGCACACAGACAAAAGCTGAGAAGTGGGACGTGACCTCCTGCTTATGCCTGCGTATGCAGGTCTGGGTGGAATGTTCAAAGTTCGAAAATTTCTGTGGATTCTGCCTCTCAGACGGTGGCATAGATCAGGAAGATAAAGTCCGTTTCTTTAGAAAGTGGTAACGCCGTGCTCTTTTTCCAGGAATCTTAAATTTTGGAGCCAACCTTTCTAGTAACGTTCTGTAAAACATCTATGCAGTTAGATGGAAAAAATTAAGGTAATGGAATAGTTTTTCAATCCCTCTTTAGAAGATTGGAGACAGATTTGCTACTGTGGCACATTAATCCTCCCTTTAAAAACTTAGGGGCAAATTTGCCGCCGAAGTACCCCCTTCACTGGCAAAGATTTCTTCTCTTTTGTTTGAGGTAACAATTAACTTGGTTGTTTAAGTATTGCTTCGGCCAAATAAAACCATGAGCAATAGCTTTGTTTTTCCATCAGTCCTAAAATAAAATTGTAAGCAATTCAGGAAATGAGTTTGCTGCTGAGAGACCAGCAGAGGGAGCAAAAGATAGGTTCCATTAAGATTTTAAAGAGCAAAATAAGGTCTTCAATATAGTGTTTGAACATATGTATAATCACAAAGCTATATATTAAAAGAAATACAAAAATGTATATTTCCTCCACTTTGGCCATTTATAACTGGCATCCTGAGATAATGTGATCAATTCAAGCTCCTATTTTTTTTTTTATTTCTAAGTCTTTCCATTAAGCCCATTACTGCACTTTCTAGAATATTATTCCATTAGTACTTGTTTCAAAGATATTGTGAAGTTGCAAGCTTACTCATCTAAATCTGAGTATATAGTTATTTCCCTTGTTTATATCTTTGTTAACTAAAAAGAAATATGTTGTCCTAAAATTCAAAAATTCAAAGTCCTAAATGAATGTTAAGTGCCCTCAAATAGAAACCAATTCATAGTTGACTCCTCCAGCTGATTTTCAGAGGCTGTACCTAGCACCAGAGGGAAATGCTCATTTTTCTCCTGCGGAGCAGGTTGTGGATTCAAACAGTGTGCCTTTGGGGTTGCAGCATGACTCGTCACTAGGCCACCTGTATCTATGGGTTTGTTTTTTTTTTTAATTCACAATCATTTCCACTTTAATTTTATTTAGTCATATTGGCAAACATGAGTTGTTAATAGAGTTCACTTGCCACATAAATTTTTAATGCTAACCTTATTTTTTTTTCCTCTTAAGCTCTGAAATTATCTATATCTTTCTCTTAAAATTGGTGGGGTGGGAGAAACAAACCAAACCCAAACTCACTGCCACTGAGTCTGTTCAGACTCAAAGTGCCTCTCCATTGGTTTCCCAGGCTGTGAAGCTTGCCGGAAGGAGACTGCCCAGCTTTCTCCAGTGGAGCAGCTGGTAGATTGAGCACCTGATTTTCACTTACCAGCACAGTTCATATGGCCTAACCACTAGAGCTCTTTATATAATCAACAAATATTCCTTGAGCTATGACTTGTCAGGCACTGTTCCAGGATAGGTGGAATCAGCCATAAATAAAACACCAGGCTCCTGGAAACTTAATCATCTGCTTGAGGGAAGAGGGTCATCACTATTACCTTATCATGAGATTTGGTTTATGGATTTGCTTTTAGTTAATATTCCATGAATGCAATTATTTTTCTTTCAAAATTACAGTTCAGCATATAGGGCAGATGTCAGAGATTATGATCACCGAGTGCTGCTAAGATTTCCCCAAAGAGTGAAAAACCAAGGGACATCTGATTTCTTGCCAAGTCGACCAAGATATTCCTGGGAATGGCATAGCTGTCACCAGTAAGTGGATGAGTCCCTGGGGTGCTTTGAGTTGCTTTTTCATCTTTTAGTTGGTTCTTATTATGATAAATAGAAGACTTATTTTTGAAACAAACAAAAAAATGGTGCTGATATTTTCATTAAGAATTCTCTATGCAAATTTATAGTCAAGGATGTTTGACAGATAATCCAGCAATTTATCTTAAACCCTACAATTTTTCTGAACAGAGAAATCTAAGCTGTTATAGCCCTTGATAGAATACTGCATTTGCCATCAATAAAATTTTGCTTCAAGATATTATAATTAGGATTTCTGAAAATTTTTTTTCCAACCAAGATCATCTGTGTTTGATTCACTCACTCAGTCATTACCATGACTCATAGCTGACACTTCAGTAGCTTTTCAGAGGGTACAAATTGCATAGGACATTGTCCGCCTTCCTCCCAGAGTGGTGGATTTGAACCACCAGCATTCATGTTGGCAGTGCAGCTCCTTACCCACTAGACCACCAGATCTTCCTTTCTATGGTTGGGTAGCATTTACTCAAGATTACTTAGAGTGTTATCAAGAAGTATTAGATATTCTCAAAATGTAACTGATACATTCCCTGTGCTGAGGAGGAGCTTTCTTCACCACATGAAAGTCCCGGTTCAAACCCAAGGTAGTTGCCTGTTATGTGATAAATGTAAAGATTTTCTTACACAGTAGTTTACAATTTGCCCTTGCAATTTGCCCAGGTGTTTACTGTCAGGAAATCCTGATGCATATCCTTAAACTTTCCTTCTGCAATTCAAGATATCTCTTCTAATTTTTTCCTTATGTGAGGAGACACACCAGAACCTCTGTCCCATGAAATAATGGTAGATGTAGCCCATTAATTTGCTAGTAAATAGAAATATTTTCTTTCTAAATAAATGATTGATGATATTGTTGTTGTTAGGTGGCATTGAGTCAACTACCACACATGGTGACTGAAGAACCTCAGGTCAAAGCCCTGTCCTGTGCCATCCTCACAATCTCTGCCTTGTTACTACAGTCACTGTGTGGCACCGTGATCAGAGCAGCCTATTTCAATGATAATGGTAGATCAACGATGGCACTGCTTCACATTTTTCATTTTATTAGTGATTTTAAATGCAACAAGATTATGTTTTTAAATTTATCATAACAATAGCAGTCTCTCCAAGATTAGGTGCTTTAATTTTTCACAATGAAAGACCAGTAGTTGCTGTGTACTGTCGAGTTGGAAATAACCCATAGCTGACCTCCAGTCGTGTTTTCTGAGGTAGTAAATTGCACGAGAGAGGGGGCAGCTGGTGGATTTCGTATCAACTGAGGTTCATAGCTATCATATGAACAACAGATCTGAGCTTTGCCCTATTATGCACCATCCTCATGACTGATCCCTGATACGTTTGACAAATTATTACAATCACGGTGTCAGCCCATCATGACGAGGATCCAACTTTCTCTGACTCTCCATCTTTACCAACATGATATATTTTTTTCCCTCCTGACAACATGCACACAACAGAGACAAAGTTGCACTGTCCTTCTTTCTCAGGAGTACCTTAGTTGATCTTCCTCCAAGATAATAGACTTGTTTTGTTCCTTTGGCAGTCCATTTAACCCTCCTCTAATACCATAGTACTGGCAGGTAACAGAAATGCCCTAGAAAACATATTGGGAATTCTATTTAAGCACCTGTTACTTACTGCGTATTTCTATTTAATAGTAAAAGATAAACACAGCCATACTTGGAAAACAAAGATTCAAAAGAAATTCTTTTCCCCTGTTTGTAATGTTAAAAATCTACTATTGTAATAGACTTTTGTTCCTGGAAATAAAAATTTAGCGTAGATCTCTCTTTAAGAAGAAAATAAATGAATCTCAGTTTTAATGTGAAAACAAATTTGTAAGTCAATGGAATGGTTAGTAACTTTAGTACATTTTCTAAGTGTAACTGATCTCTGTCTTTGCTGTGTGGGACATCAGACATTACCACAGCATGGATGAATTCAGCCACTATGACCTGCTTGATGCCAGCACCCAGAGAAGAGTGGCTGAGGGCCACAAAGCCAGCTTCTGTCTGGAGGACACTTCCTGTGACTATGGCTACCACCGGCGATTTGCCTGTACAGCACACACGCAGGTAAGTAGGCAGTCTTCCATCAGGAGCCGCCAGACCTCAGAAAGAAAATGACACAGCTGCTTACTTTCCTCCTAGTTCACTTATTTAAACTGTTTGATTTAGGAGGGCCAGTTAGTCAAGATGGAAAATGATTTAGAAAAAGAAAATGATGGATTAGTTATCTAAATTACTCTTTCTCTCCAGCTATCTGTATAGTCCCCTACTCATGATCACAGGTCATTGTGTACACGAGTCTTGATTCTTTCTCTTCCACAGTGAAAAGCAAGAGAGTTCACTCCCTGAAGAATGAATGTCTTATAACATCTGCACTTGCTCTGTATTTCTTAACCGACTCTGTGAATAATTGCAAGCAGACACTTGTTTTCTCACCTGCAAAACTGTTCCTCCCACCATCTGTTAAGAAAAAAAAAAAAGAGCTGGCTTAGCAAAAGGAGAGAGAATGTATTAAAGTGTCTCTTTTAGCAACAAATATCAGCCGAAGGACAATTTCTTTCTCCACACATGTATATTTAAACCTACAATATAATTTATGTCAGATGTCATTTGGATGGATTTTTTTGAAAGTAGTGCTGAACAAAGCAGTTTGTGTGTTTTATAATTGGAAAATCTCTTGCCAGTTAAAAGCTAGGTCAGAATTTCCATAAGAAACCCTAATTTGTGAAAAAAAAAAAATATAATTTTACTCCAGTCCAGATTTTGGCAAGGAGTAGTAAATGTACATAATTCAGAGTTCACAAGGAGAAGCAGTTAGGATCTTGGAAGCACATTCCAGGACTGTGGCAGGAAGCTTCTTTGGTGAACTCTCACCATTGCGTCTCTAACTGAATTTGAAACAGAGCAGCTGGAGGAGGAAATGTCCTTATTTTGAAGCCGAAGAAAATGTGAACCTCTTCACACATTCAACTCTCAGAAACTTGTTGCCATTGAGTCCGGACCTACTTATAGATGACCTTTCTGGGGATTTTTCAGAGGCTTTAAATCTCATGGGAGGAGATGGTCCTTCTTTCTCTGGAAGAACCTCTGGTGGATTCAAACTGCCAGAGAGGTGCAGTCCCTGGGTGAGCAGCACAGCTCCCTGGGGACTGCACCATGAGTGTTCCCTCCTGTGCTTGCTAGTTCAGATAATTAAAGCTCATACGTAAACTCTGTCTACCGAGCAATCCGAGAAGTTTTAGCATTCTTTACATTTCTTTTGTTCCCTTGAAGACAAGTACTGTAGAATTATTTAAGCAGAGTATCATCGAGTTGGAACTGACCCAAAGCTGACCCTCTAGCAAGTTTTCAGAGGCAGTAGGAGGAGATGGCCCATTCTCCTCCGGTGGAGCAGCTGGTGGATTCAAACTGCGTGCCTTCGGGATTGCAGCACAGCTTCTTACCACTGGGCCAAACTAGTCTTAAATTGGTTTCCAGCCTCATGAAATCCTTACAATGTCATGAATGTAAAAATTATAATTATGGTAGTAGCACTAATTGAGTAGGCATTATGTACCATTAGCAGAATTATGTGCTAAAAAAAAATAAAGGGGACTCCTGTTGTAAAGTGGCACACATAGGGCAACTCTATTGCTCTACGTGCAGAATTGACATCAAGAGATTTCGGAAGCATAATTTTTGTTCCCTGGGAGTCTGGTGATCATGGGTTCCATAAGAAAGAAAAAAAAAAAAGAAGAAGAAGTATATGCTAGAATTAGAAGCCATAAGTTCTTTATATTTACTATTAAGCATAAACGAAGCTCTGGTGGATAGTTCATAAAAAGTTACGGCGAGAACTCAAAGGCAGCACCTATCTGGTGATTCAAATCTACTGACAGCTTCTCAGGAGAGAGATGGGCAGTCTCCTCCCATATACTTTGCAGCCTCAGAAAAGCCATTAGAGGGTCAGCTACGACCCTGGTTCCAGCTCAATGGCAATGAGTTCAAGTTTTTATTAAGCACACTGTTTTGAAAAATAATTGTAAGTTGGTACAGACTAAGGTGGGATCCAGGTGATAACAAAGATTTTTCACTTCTGTGCCCGGGAACTTTTGGGCTTGGCCTGTCTGTGCTGTATGACAGGTATCCCCCTCCACCCCCCCACCCCCACCCCCGTTGTTCCCAAATTAAGTTATAGCCAAGCCAACCTAGAAGAGCCTGCCCTAAAGAAGGTGTCTTCTCTTTGATAATCAGGTGTTGTTCAGCACCAAAGTACTTTGGACTCTGAAATAAAATAGCTGTGAGGATAGCACAGGATAAGACAGGGCTCAAGTCTGTTGTTCCCAGGGTCAAAATGAGTCGTACTGTACTTGGTGGCACCTAACAACAAGCATACATTTCCTAGAACAAATCTTATTATATTCATTGCTATTTTTCCTCCCAAACTATAGAATTCACTCTTTTACCTATTGAAGCAAGTGGAATGGTGCAGCATTCATTGTTGGAGCATACATTTATCAGTTCCTTCAAGTCAGTAAATGTCTAGTGACATGAGAGGAAGTATGGCATGATGCTTAAAAACAGATTCTGGACCACATTTATTACGCTCAAAATGAGCACTGCACTTAGGAACTATATCCTTAAGGTTAGTTACTTCAACTCATTAGACCTGAGTTCCCTCAATTGAAAAAATGGAGAAAGTGACAATGCCTTCTTCATGAAATCTTGAACTTGTATATGTAATAGGTTTAAAATTATTCCTAGCACATTCAAAGATACAATATAGATTTTCTATTTAGAGCACTGAGAATCTTTTGTTATATGTAATACTGAGTAGAACAATCATGATGCTAAGAAGAGATGAATAAAGGCTACAAAACTATACATAAAAAGGTATCATGGGAAAAATAAAGATTCTCACCCCTGGGCCAATTGTTAGCACCATGAAGGATGGAGAAGAGATTGAGGTTGTCAACAGTTACAGCTTGCTCACCTCCATAATCAATACTCCCGGCACCAGCAGTCAGGAAATCAAAAGATGAAATGCATTATGTAAGTCTGCTATCAGGGGCCTTTCCAGAGTACTGAGAAGCAACAATGTCAGTCTAGAGACTTCACTTGCTATGCATCAGAGAGCTGGACAATGAACAAGGATGACAGAAAAATCCATACCTTTGAGTTGTGGTGCTGGAGAAGAGTCCTGAATATGCCATGGACTACCAAGAAAACAAATAGGTCTGTCTTAGAGAGGGTGAAACCAAGTTTCTCCTTGGAGGCTAGGATTTTTAAGCTCCGTCTCACATACTTTGGGCACGTGACTAGAATGTACTGATCTTGGTAAAAGAACATCGGGGAGCTCTGGTGGCCTAGTGGCAAGGAGCTGCAACTACAATCCCAGAGGCACGCGGTTCAAATCCACCAGATGCTCTGCCGGGAAAAGGAGGGACAATCTCCTCCTGTACCAGTCAGATCTGATTTGACGGTACACTCACACAAAAATAAAAAAATTAAAAAAAAAAAAAAGAACATCATGCTCAGAAGTTTGGAGGGCCAACTCAGGAGAGGAAGATGTTGTAGGAGATGGATTGATACAGTAACTAGGACTACTGTGTCGGAGTCAGTGAGACTGGCTCAGGACAGGGCAGTCTTCAGAGTCATTGTACAGAGGGTCACTATGAGTCTCAGGTGACCCGATGGCACATAACAACAGCAACAACATCACAGGTGTTCAGAAGATGGAACGGTAACTTCCAAGAGAGGAAACTGAAAACTTTCTCTGAGGACATTTGAGAGAAATTAAGTATTTTTAGAAACTCAGTGCTATCAGCTGGCCTTTTATTCCTGAACTGGTAATATTCTACAGTTTTGATACAGACCTATTTTATTACTTAAGAGTCTATTTATCATTATGATTTATTACAGTGTTTAGGAAGCTAGGTGTGCTACTGCTTAAATTAGTCTGAATCTTTTGTAGATGTAGTAATAGATATTTTCATGAGAGAATTATATATATTCATTCACCAGGATAAGTAATCTATACTATTCAATAAATTAGTATATGTGTAGTTTTATGTCAAATTCTTTTAAGTGCTCACTTAAGAATTAATTTGCCAGTAACAGCATGTTCTTAAGATTATAATAGCCATGTATTACCTTAATTTTTTAAAAATTTTCTTTGTTTTAGGGGTTGAGCCCTGGCTGTTATGATACTTACAATGCAGACATAGACTGCCAGTGGATTGATATAACAGATGTACAACCTGGAAACTATATTCTCAAGGTAGTGAGCTCTGGAAACATGCATCTGCTATTTGCTTAAATTACAAACAAGTAACTCCCTTCTTCTGGATGTAAATGTTAAATAATCTGGTCCTGAAAGCAGTTACAAGTATTACTTCTAAATCAGTCGAGATACATGTAGAAAATGTTTTACTTTTAAAAATTTTCTGAAGAAACTATATATTCGCCTTCTGTATTTCCTGCACAGTTTAACTACTTGTCTAATTTAAACACCTGATTTACATTCTCCTTTTTTCTAACACATGTGAACAGACATATATTAAGCAGTAAAGATTGATGATAAAATCTAAGCATAAATGCTATTTGTCTTGCCTAGGTCAGTGTGAACCCCAGCTACCTGGTGCCTGAGTCAGACTACTCCAACAATGTTGTGCGCTGTGAAATACGCTATACAGGACACCATGCCTATGCCTCGGGCTGCACAATTTCACCGTAAGTCCCATTTGTCTAACTAGGTAGTTTCTTCATGAAGAGAAAAGTAGTGCCGAAAGGCATTACTCTTGATACATTTTGGTTTTCTGTGAACTAACTAATGCACCTTACTTATAAAACAACTCAAAGTAGAAAACACTATGGAGTCTGTATTAAATAAAGCTGATGATGAGTTGTTGTTGTTGTTGTTGTTACGTGCCTTTGAGTCATAGATGACTCATAGCCACTCTATGAATTAAAGACCTGAATACTTGTGTAAATTTCATTGTTTCTCCAAGTTCATAGAGTTTCTGGAGGCAAGCTATTTCAGAAGTGATGCCACTCCTGCTACCAAGCTTGTTTTAATTGGGAAGCTCCACCAAACACTGTCCACCATGGGTAACCATTATCACATTTGACACCTCAGTGTCACAGTGTTTAGCATCACAGCAACCACAAGTTTCCTCTGTACAGTAAATGGACAGACCAGTACTATACCACCTAGAAGAATGTTTGACCAAAAGAAATTGAAACCAGGAGAGATATAATAAAAATTTTGTCTTTCCAGGTATTAGTTTTCAAGCCAACACATGCACATAGAAGAAATTCTTTACCCAAATATTTTCTATGGAGGCTCAATACATAGGGTTGGTGGACCACTGGGAGTCATTACACTTTGGTTTGTTACCTTCCCCACCAACAGCAGCAGACTCTGCCTGAGCACTAAAGAAATTCATTGTGGCTTTGTTGTGTGTGTTTAAGCTGAAACTAACTCATAACTGACCATCCAGTGGGGTTTCAGAGGCAGTAAATCACACAGGAGGAGATTGCCCATTCTAATCCTCCAGAGCAGCTGTTGGATCCGAAGAGTGTGCCTTCGAGATTGTAGCACAACTTCTTACCACAAGGCCACCAAAGCTCCTGAAAAAAATTGATAAAATTCTTTGAAGTATAATCACTAACTGTATTAGAGACATGTATTAAATTGGTTGAAGGGAAAGAGTATTCAAAAAAGGGACTGATCACTACAATATCAGCACAAAATTTTTATAAGAAAAGGAAAGCACAGAGATATGCACAAAAGTTAAAGAGAACAAAAATAGACATGATCATTTATGCAATCTGATATCAGTAATAATAGATATTAATCTATAAGTGGATTGAGGTGGTTAGAGATATAGGTGAAAGAGATTATACTCATAATTACATAGGTTTTGCAGACAGTATTTCTATGTACTCATGTCTGGTGGTGTAGTCCCTTGAGAGTTACAATAATAACTCAAAGTCTTCATTTCTCCAGTGATTCTAATCCACTGTCCGTTCCAGTGGAGAAAGATGGCAGTCTAAATGGAGAGTCAGCTATGAATTAGGGCCAATTAGATAACTAGTTAACTAGTGAGAGAATTTGCATATGTTATAGATAGATCTGTGTGTATTTGTGATCTTTTTGTGTATAGGTCTATGTATAGCATATGCATATATGCTCACACTCACTCGCTCACTCATTATCCGTAAGTCAGAACCAACTCATCGGCTGTAAATTGCACAGGAGGAGATTTCTTATCTTTCTCCTGTGGAATAGGTGATTGATTTCAACCTTTTGCCTTCAGCTCCTGACTCACTATACCACTAGCGAGAATATACATAGTTTTTTCCTGGTATAGAGCAAATCAGACACAAAATTATAGAAACTTATTAGCCATAAAAACTTTGAGAGAATGAGTCACTGGGCCTTCATTACAGGAGACATCAAAGTCAGCTAACAGCATAGTTCACAAAGACAGTGTTCTACATTCTACTTTTGTCAAATAGCAGCTAAGGTGTTAGCTTCATAGTGGCCAACTCAGAAACAACTACAGAAATCTTCCAGAAAGAGTGAAAAAAGACTAAGAGAAGAAGAAATAACCTAAGACTAAAATCAAAAGATTAGTGCGGTATGGAAACTTAAGTCTTCATGACACTGAGATCAGAAGAAATAGATGGTGCCCACTGCCACTGCTGACAAATCTAAAAGAATAAAAAGGTCCCTGGTAGAGCAGGAGAGAAATGTGGAACAACACACAAAATCATAAAAATGATAAGATTTGCTGCTCTGCTGGAGATTGATGGTATTCTTAATACCATGGCCCTTACACATCCTTCCAGCTTCAAACTGAAATCACCCTGGTGACTCAGTACCCCCATTTTGTATGATGACTTTTATTTCACCCAATTTAAAATGTGCCTCTAAGACTAGTTAGTGGTTTCCCCCCCTTCCTCTAACATCACTGTATCATCAAATGATACTTGTTGCTTGTTTTTTAGTTGTTTTTTTTTTCTCAAGCCTCCTGTCCTGAGGCTGAGCTCAGAGGAAAGAAAATTCTTTCGACTTTTGGTATAGCATTTGAATTGAGTCTTCAAGGTTACTAAGGAATGCAGTGGGGTTAAGGAGGATTAAAGGGAAGGCAGGCTGGAAAAGCCCAACAGCAAGGCAACCACATGACAGGAAGAAAGCCCAGGGGCGTACTTGGAAAAGCAAGTTTTCCAGTTGGGCTGCGGCATAAGTTTGATGGAGTTAAGAATTGGGCAAAAAAGTGGGGAGTTATGTTGTGGTTAGATCAAAGGGAACATTGCATAGCATGATAAAAAATTCGAACTTCCTTCTGGGGACAATGCAAAGCTTTATAAGTTGCCTGTTGTTGTGTATTCAGTTTGTTGTAATAACTATACTTGACATAGTGCTTCTGTCAGTTTACAGTTATTCGTAGTCAATTAAATATTTGAGAACATTCAAACCAAACCACTTGCCCAGTTAACTCCATCGTCTAGTGACCAGAAGTGTGTCTGAGCAGAACTCTGGGAGTTTTCAAGACTGTCTAACTTTCTGAAAGCAGGCACCAGGTCTTTCTTTCAAGTGATTTCTGAGACACTGAACTATTTGTGCCACTGAGAGACGATGCTCAATTTGTATGTAAAATCACCCAGTAACTATTTACTTCTCTCTCCTCTCCCTGATTTTCCTCAATGTATGCAAAAGATATCCACCAGATGATATCTGAGGTCTCTTTTGATTCCAAGATGCTGCAATTATGTCTCTTCTCTCGAAATCTGTTTTGAAATTGATGGTTTATGATTTGGACTAAGTGCATTCTTACTTCATTGACAAGGACTAGATACAACACTTGATTTAATAATTTTGGCTAACTTTCTACTAGTTAATAGCAGAATTCCCAAACCGTGCTGACCCAGGACTAATGTAATATGACACAACTTGAGTGCTTGGTGGACAAAGCCACACTTACTTCACAAAGGAACCAATCTGGTCAGGGCCATTATGCCCACAAATCCTGCTTTGCTGTGTGATTGTTTCAGAGGTTCTTTGGTTTTGTTTGTTTGTTTGGTGTTTTTTTGTTCCTAAATATCAGGACTATAGTCTTCAAGGAGAGCTCTGGTGGAGTAGGAAGTAGGGAGGTGCCGTGCCAGAGTAATACTTCTCTGGCTGTTTGAATCCACCAGCATCTCTGCAAGTGAAAGATGGAACATTCTCCCCCTCTGCGATTTACAGCCTCAGAAAGCCTATCAGAGCATTAGTTCCAGTCACCAGACATATAGTTTCTTCAATTGAAATAGAATTACTTTTAAAAAATCATTATTAAATATATTAGTGAATAGTTTCACAAGACAGTTATTGTTTTGATGGAAGGACATTTTGTCATAAAGTTTAAAAATGGTTGACTCTAAAGTATATACTTTATGCATAACCTAAACAGGCTAATAATGTGTCTTTTTAATTTTTTGTCTTTATTCTAGATATTAGAACACAAGCCAAAACTCTCAGTGGATGAATCAGTGCCTGGTGTTCTGAAGTGGAGGAAAAAATAGATTAACTTCAATAGGATTTATGTATTTGGGAAAAGAGAGCAGAAAACAAAAAGGGATTTTTTTAATGTCTTATAACAAAGTACATAACTGGATTCTGAACACTTATATCAACATTATTTGGGAAAATTTTAGTACTTATTCACATAACTTTGTGAATCAACAGAGTGTTTCAGTTCTGTAGTGGCATATGTGGCTCTTTCAAAGCAATCCATGTATCTTGTGCTTCTTTTGAAATGATTGTGCAAAAGAGAAAATACTTTGCTGAATGAGCCTAAATTATTTGAGTTGAAAAATGTCTAAAATGTTGACAATGCAGTGAAACATAATAACTGGCATAGCGTAGATTAATTTAAAAATGAGGTTCCCACTGCTTAAACATTTGTGGACACATTTGGTGCTGAAGAAGGAACACACACATTATCATTGGTGTCACAAAATGAAAACAGAGAAATGGCAGTATATATACTCAGATAAATTACATCCCTATATAAAATGTATGTTTACATTTTTTAATTAATAGATAAATGCCTTTCTTTCTGTCAGGTGCACAATTTCATTCTGACTTCAGTCAGCCTTTGTTAAGGAATGAATTCAGTAACTGAGCTGCCTAACTCATGTGTGACTTTTGTTGCTGTTCCCTTTTGTTTTCCCTGTGGGCAGAGATCTCTTCAATGACATTCTTTTATTACCCTGCTAGGAAACTGGTATGCGTAAGACACCTGTGCAAACGGGAAATAATTTTGAGGATAGATAAGACAGAGAAATATAAGCAGGTTGAAGTAGTAATCAAAAAGATACTTCCTCACGGACATGAAAATCCTAAATATATGTTCCCTGAACCACAATGAAAGAAAAATCTTAAAATGTTTTAATTTTTACACATTAATTTTATCCAAAAAGGACGATGCAGAGGAATTTTCAATTATTCAGAAGGTATATGTGCAATAGGGGACATCATGTTACATCATTCAGAAATAGTCCCACAGGATTGTGTGTGTATGTGTGAAATATAGTCCAAATTAGCAAAGCACAAAGCATACTGTAGGGATTGGTGAGCAAGGGCAAAGAATACTTTGCAAAGCCAGGGACTGTGCTGCATAGTAAGACAGCTGTGATTTTATTTTAAACTGTGAAATTGTGTGCCACAATAGAATTTGGAGAATTTCTTTTTCCTGAAATTCAGAAGGTGCAGAAAGAAATCAAGAGACACTTTTAAGTTAGTGGTGCTTAGGCAGAAATGTTTCCTACATTAACCAGCATTAAAATTTTCGAGGTTTTCCAGTATCAGAAAAAGGTTTTCCAGTGTCAGAACAAGTTAGGCAGAATTTTAAAAGTGAGTTAGCATCCCTGTATGTGAGAGAGCTTCAACATCAACATCAGTTACTAATAATCATTCTGCACTGGGTGGGCGCAAAGCAAAGTAAGAGGGGCTAAAGTTGGGTAGTAGTCAAGGGACAGGTGACCACCCTGATCCTTCAGGGCACACACACCAGTCAAGATTACAGACAGCTTGATAGAAACCCAGAGGTTTCATTGAACTATCATTTCAGCTGTGGAATAACTTCTTTAGTGTACTTCCTTGCCTTAACTTGCTTTATAGTTTTAAGATTGTGGAATGAGCCTTTCAGAATTATAATCTTTACTAATAGATATTTCTTTAATATACTTGCTTTATAAAACAAAACTACTGTCAGTATTAATACGGAGCCATACTTGGCTTCTTCAGACTTAAGATCTTTTGGTTCATTAAAATTAATACTCGTGTATTAAAAACTAACTGATATCATGGATTTTGGATCTATAGAAGAAATAGTTAAATGTTAGCATTTGGCCCTCTATATGCTGATCATCTTAATTTGAGGGTTTTATTTATGCTAGGCATTGAGCCATTAAAAAAAAACAACCCAAAACAACTCAACCAAATAACTCAGTAAGCATTAAAAATGCTGTTATTCTTTGTTAGGCTCATCTTATTTTCTTTTTAATAAACTAAATACATGTCTATAAATTCTCAATTCCAAGTATTATTATTTTTGTGAGCATATTTTATTTTTAAAAATCAGTAAATATCGCATTCATATGTGTTACAAATAATTAAAAAATATGTTTCCAAACTTTGAAATGTCTGACTTTTAAATATAGCAGCTAATATTTGATTCATTTTTTTAAAATAACATAACTAGGAAGTTAAAGACTGACATACTCCTTATGTAAACTTTTATTCCCCCTTGTCACTCCAAAACTCTTGCAAATCTCTTACAAATATTGATTTAGCACTCAATCTTTTTAAACCTTCAGCAAGTCTCTTCTCTTATCAACCCCCCAAATTCACATGTTATCAATTAATAAAATAATTGAGAACCAGTTTTCCAGATGTAAAGAAGAGAAATATTAAGTACTGTGAAGAGACTTTAAAATGGCTCTGAAATAAATATAGGGCTCAATATTAATATTAATGCAGGCTCCATAATAGAAAAGGAGAAAGAATAAATATAAGAAAATAAGGGCTATAAGAAAAGTAAATTTGTGGTTCTTTTATATATTACATCTATTGTCTCATAATTGGTCAGACTACAGTGTGGATTAAAAGTTTCTTGACCTTTGGGGCTAAAATTCAGCCCCTCAACAATGACATAACAAGTGTCAATATACAACATGCCAATTTCTAGATAATTTTTATATATTTTATGTTAAGAATTTGATTTAAAATATTAAATAGCTAGCTAATTATTCAATAGGAAACTCCCCCCCCCATTGAAACTCGGTGGAACAGTGTCAATATGCAGATTCTAGAAGAAATGCCATCTATTAAAATTATCATTTGTTGGTAGCAATCTAGCAGATTGGATGAAAATCTTGAATTCTGAATAGGGAAAGATTTTATCTTAAAAATAGTTTTTGTTTTGATAACAACAATGTGGTAACTAACAAATTAGACCTTTCCTGCCCTTTTAAAGTTCAAGATTCACTTTTGCAATCAATATTGATCATCATATTAAGTTTCATTCTCATTTACCAGGAAAATACCTGGGCCATTAATGAACACTTAGAAGAATTTCATTTAAACTTCAAAAGTGGTGCTGGATTTTTCAACTTGAATGTAAAATGTATTAAGTCTTAACTCATGGGATATAAGCATTTAATTAATATATAACTACTTGCTACAAACTATGTGGCATGTCATTTGTTATTGTAATATTTTTAATAAAATTTTAAGTTCTCCCCACCCCAGTTCTTCACGAATCCTGTTTGTAAAACATTTATAACTTTATAAAAGAGCTCTTAATGCCCAGACACTGGCTTTATAGTCATCTTTGTACTCTCATATTATTTTATGTCTATATTATGATTGTAATACTATATAAAAATATCTTGAATAAATGATTTCAAGTGTATATAGTGGTTATTTATCCTTATATATAGATTATTTGAATTTCATTTTAGTTAAAATGTTGATATGTTTTGTATAGCTGGGGGTTGTGTTTTAATTGACTTTTCATGAACAAATGGTTTAATAAACTTACATGAACTGGAGCTTAAATATGAAAAATAAAAAAATATTTTCCTATCTCAATGGACCCTAACTTAAGTAGCCATTACTAGTGACTTGTAAGGAAGCAGAATAGTCATTGTGAGAATAATCACGTTCTATTTTGATTAGGTTAAAGAGGGAATATATACTTATTTATAAGATAGAATCACTCTATATACAAATGGTTTATATAAAGATATTTTCACATAGTAATCTGTATTTAAAAGATAATATT
>NW_006399796.1:6651377-6652427 GCF_000299155.1 Elephantulus edwardii | reverse complement strand
TTTAGGGCTGTTGTACATAGGGTCGCTATGAGTCGCAGGCAACTCGACGGCACATAACAACAACAACAAATATATAAATGTTGATAAATATTTAGGATATAATTAAAGGTAAATTTTTTCCATAGTACTAATCCAAAATGCATGTAATGTGTAACTCTCATTACTATTACTCCTTTTCCCTTTTCCCAAGCTTTCAGTTATCTTCTGATCTCTGGCACTCTAAAAACATGTATCTTCTCAGGTCCCGACTGAAGGGAAAAAGTCTCAGGGATCACGATTATTAACTCACTTAATGAAAAGGCCAGGAAACTGTTTATGATTCCCTCGCAAGAAGTGAGAGTTCTGGAATTTGTGCAGCAAAACAATTATGTTATTTAATCCCAGAGTATCAAAATAATCTCTGGAGGAATTCAAAGGACTCTGAGGTAATTGTTGGGTTTAGTTTAAATATTACTAAATGCTGCGGGCTGCTCTAGTCGGGAGGGGCTTATAAGCTTGAGGTCTAGGGTCTCGAAGAGGGAACACGAAGGTGGGTAGAAGTTCGGCGAAGGGACGATGAAGAATAGGAGACAAACAGTCAAGCGATCTTGATGATTTTAATTCTGAGTTATTCTGATTCCTCTTCTTCTTTCTTCTCTTGCTTTTCTTTTTCCTTTTCTCTTTCCTTTCTTGCTTATTACATTTTACATGATACGTTTATATCCCATTTTTACAATTAGAGGCTTAATTAACAGCTAGAAAAACAATAAGAATAAGAATAAAGTTTACATTCTTTTCTTACACACAGCTATTTTTTATGGTCATGGTTCCTTGGAGAGCATGAAAGGCTAAGACAATGGCTTTTCGCTTAAATATTTTCTTTTTAAACGTGTTTTTAAACTTGTTCTTCAACTTGTTTGGTAGCAAAGTTACAAAGTAAAAAAGTTACATTTTAAATTTAAGCTGATACATTTTACGTTTTTAGCTAAACTTGCAATATTATTTATTTCCATTCAAAAGGCAACACTCTTACACTTTCCATTATTCTAGGGGTGATTACTATCTCAATAA
>NW_006399796.1:6612525-6649808 GCF_000299155.1 Elephantulus edwardii | reverse complement strand
AGTAATCTGTGAGAGGATAAATTTAAAATGGTCAGAAAATGTTTTGATGGGAATAGGGGAAAGAATTGTACTATTACTTAATATACATATACACAAAAAGTTACAAGATCTAAAGGAGCTCTTCTAGTAAAAAAGGATCTTATTGGCTATAGGTACCTTTAAAAGTATCAGTATACGTATCAGCGATACTTGAAACAAATTTATTGTTTCCCTTGCCTCCTCAAAGCAATATAATTTTTTTCTTTTGCTTCTTAATAGGAAATTTGCTTTCCTTTGTATCATTATTTGATGTTTCCGTGTTCTGTTAGTTTATTACACAGAGGCAGGCTAAATATCTCCATTTTATCAGAAAGCATGACTACCTTTTTATTACAGTTTATTAGCACTTGTTATGCTAGCTATGCTTTGTTTTGACATTGTTAGGTGCCATCAAGTCAGTTCTTTCTTAATAGTAACGGCAACAATATGTACAGTAGTACAAATCTTTGATCCTGGATCGTCTCTCAGTCATTGCTGTGTTTGAGCTTGTAAGCAATTGTGTTAATTCTTCTTGTTAAATGTCTTCCTTTTTTTGCTAATTCTCCACTTTACCAAGCATGATGCCCTTCTCCAGAGACTGATAATCTCTCTCCTGATGCCATGTCTGAAGTGTCTGAGACAAACTTTCACCATCCTTACCTCTAAGTAGCATTCAGGCTGAACATCTTTACATTTTTCTTTCCTCTCATAATCCATGGTATGTACAATATCCTTCATCAACACTGTAATACAAATGCATCAGTTCCTTGACCTTTTTTTATCACCAGCCAGCTTTCAAATGCATTTAAGGTGATTGAAAATAACAAGGCTTGCATCCAACATGCACTATTGCTCAAAGTCACATCTGTGTTTAATAATTGAAAGAGATCTTTTGCAGCAGATTTGTCTGCCATACTAAGTTCTTTGATGTCTTCACTGCTGTTTTTTTAGGGGCATAGGTTGTGGATCCAAGTTTAAAAACACACACACACAAAAAGACCCCCACAAAAAACCCTTGACAACATCAATCTTTTCTCTATTTAGCATGATTCTGGTTTTTGGGTTCAGTTGCAGGGGGCCTTGTTTACTTCAGATGGATACCTAATCCATAAAAAGACTTTAATGTTCATCAGTAAACTTTTCCTTTACAACATGAAGGTTTTGTCGTCTGCATAAATGCAAGTCGTTGATATGTCTTCCTCCATTCTTAAATGTTCCATTCTTCATCAGATAATCTAGCTTCACAGAGTATTTGCTCAACATACAGATTGAGTAAATATGTTGGGAAAAAAATATAGCCCTACTGCCTCCCTTTCTGATTTTGAACTGCACGGTTTCCGAAGGATGCATGGGGGGTCCTTTCCCGGGAAGGCGCCCTCTGCGGTGTGAGGGAGGCATCTTCGCCATGCCTCCCTCCGGGCCCGGCGCCGCCGTCCTCCTGCAGCCGCTGCTACTGCGGCGGAGCACTGTTCTGGCCGGGCCCCTGGAGCAGGGGGCGCCCAAGAAGGAGGAGAACCCTGACACAGGCCTGTATCACCACCACTACCTCCAAGAGCTCAGCAACGTTCTGGAGACGGAGGGGCACTTCTGGGAGAAGCTGCAGGCGCCACCGCAGAGGACATAAAGAGCGGGAAGCAGAGCCGTGAGCTGGACTCGGTCAGCCACTGTGTCTGCATCAAGCTGGACGAACTCGAGCGACAGGAGGTACCGCGGCTGCGGATGCTGCTGAAGGCCAGGATGGACGCTGAACAGGAGCCCAATGTGCAAGGAGATCACCTGAGCCTTCCGAAGCAGTTTGAAGACTTGGACCCTCAGAATCAGCACACCTTTGAGGCCCGGGGACCTGGAGCTGCTGATCCAGACAGCTACCCGGGACCTCGCTCAGTACGACGCTGCCTGTCACGAAGAGCTCAAGCGCTATGAGATGCTCGAGGAACACCAGAGGCATCATTATCTGGAATCCCTGGGGGAGGAGCAACGGAGGGAGGCAGAGAGGAACCGAGAGCGCCCCAAGGTTAATGTACCTGGCAGCCAAGCCCAGCTGAAGGAGGTGTGGGAGGAGCTGGACGGACTGGACACCAACAGGTTTAACCCCAAGACGTTCTTCATACTGCATGATATCAACAACGATGGCGTTTTAGATGAGCAGAAGCTGGAGGCTCTCTTCACCAAGGAGCTGGAGAAGGTATATGATCCAAAGAAGGAGGAAACGGCAAGCGGGAGATGAGGAGGAGCGACTGCGTATGCGAGAGCGCGTGATGAAGAATGTGGACACCAGGCAGGACCGCCTGGTGACCCTGGAGGAGTTCCTGATCTCCACCCAGAGGAAGGAGTTTGGAGGCAATGCCGATGGCTGGGAGACAGTGGAGACATACCCTGCCTACACCGAGGAGGAGCTGGCCGCCCGGGAGGCCGAGCTGAACGCCAAGGCCTAGCGTCTCAGCCAGGAGACAGGCTCTGGGCCGGTCCCAAGGCCACATGGAGGCCCAGAAGAGAGAGCTGCAGCAGGCACGTCTGCAAATGGAGCAGCGGAAGCAGCAGCAGCAACAACAACAACAACAACAATAGGCCTTCAACACAGCGAACCCTGAGGGGCAGCTCAGGTTCCACCCCAACACAGGTGACGTGCTGGTCCCAGCTCCTGCCAATGACCAGAAAGACACAGATGTTTCCGAAAAGAAAGTTCCAGGGCAGCCTCAGCTGGAGCCGCAGAACTTGTGATCTTCAGAGACCTGATTGTTTGGGTCCCTCCCAGCCTGCTGCTGAAGAGAGCTCTCCCCTGAGGCCTGTGCTGGAGGCTGGGGTGTTGTGTGGCCCCTGGGAGAGAGGAGACGGACAGAATGACATCATCTCAGATACCGCTGTCCTCTTTCAGCTGCCTAAGCTTTCATAGCCCCAGGCTTTTCGTCTGTGCTCCATCTGTCTGTCCTCCTGCTCTGAGACACCTGCCCTTTCTGGGTCTAGCCATCTTCCTGTACAAGCTCGCCAGATGAATCAAATTTAGAGAAAAATCCCTTCCAGTCCCAGGCCCCTCCTAGGTGGTCTGGCCTCACTCAGCTGCCCTAGGGGTCTCCACAGCTGCTGAAATCCTGCCTGCTGCCTGCTGCCTATTCTCTGTGGTTGGTGGGGGCTTCACATAGACCCATGAGACGGTTTCTAACCATTTTGGGACCAGCAATGCTTCAAGGACAGTGTCTCCCAAGGCTGGATGGTAAAGGCAAGAGGGTCCTCCACATCACCTTGGAATTCCAGAGCCTGGGCCCTGCCAGAACCTTCAGCCTCAGGGAGGCCCTCCAAGGACTGGCCCTGCTTACCACCTGGCCTCATCTGACACCTCTATGCCCTGCTTTGGCTCCAATTCCATCCAAATATATTGTCTGGAACACTGAAGAAAAAAACAAAAACAAAAACAAAAAACAACCAACCAACCAACTGCAATATTTCCTTGTTCTGTTTAGACAATTGCTGCTTAGTCTATTTACAGGCTCTTCATAAGCACAATTAAGTTTTGTGGAATTCTCAGTTCTTTGCAATGTTATCGTTAATTTGTTACGATCCAGACAAATGGCTTTGCATAGTCATTGAAATGCTGGTAAACTCCGATATTCTCTGCTTTCATCTAAGATTCATCTGACATCTGATCTATAGTGATGTCACTTATCTTGAACTTGGCTTGAATTTCTTGCATTTTTTGTCATGTGCAACTACAACTTTTGAATTTTCTTCAGCAAGATTTTACTTGTGTGTGATACTAATGATGTTGTCTGATTATCTTCTGCATTCTGTTGGCTCACCTTTCATTGGACTGCACACAGATGATCTTGTCCAGTGGGTTAGCCAAGAAACTGCCTTCCAAATTTCTTGGCATAGATGAGTGATCACGCCCAGAATTATATCCCATTGTTGAAACAGTACAACTAGTATTCCTTCAGCTCCAAAATGTTGTTTTGCACCAATGCCTTTAGAGGATCTTGGACCTCTTCAATCCCAGTAGTTCTGGATCATATACTATCTGCTAATATAGGTGGAAATGGACCAATTCTTTATTGGTAATGACCTTATACTCTTAGCTTCTTTCTGAGGCTTCTTCCACCATTGAATATTTTCCCCATAGAATCCTTCATTGTTACAACTTGAAGCTTGGGTGGTTTGGTGTTTTGCATTTTCCCCCCTTCAGTTCTTTTAGTTTGAGAAATGCATGCATGATCTTTTGGCTTTCTAACTCCAAGTTTTGTATATTTCACTAAAATAATTTGTCTACTCAAGATGTCCTTTCAAATCTTTTGTTCAGTTTTGTCTTTAGCTAGTCTTTGTAAGAGAGAAAGTTTCAGAGTCTTTTCTGACATCCTTTATGGCTTTTCTTTCTTGTCCTTTTAGTGACATTTTTGCTTTCTTCAGTATGCTGTCCTTAGTGCCATCTCACAACTGGTGTAGTCTTGGCTTATTAGTTATCAATGTATCAAATTTATTATTGAAATTGGGTCTAAATCCAGGTAGAATAAACTCAAGGTCATATTTTGGCTCTAATAGACTCTTGTCATTTTCTTCTGTTTAAAGTTAAACCTATATATAACCTACTGAAGATCTCTTTCATCATCCACCTTTCCCCTTATTCTATTGAGTTTCTTAGACATCATCTCTTTCCACCAATATTTTCCATTTGGTTCCATCTGATGAGTTTTATTGCATATGTTTTTGAAAAATATATTTACAATAAGTAAATCTTTGATTTTGCAACATTCTAATGAGACATGGGAACACAAAGGTCGTATTTCTCAATGGGCACTTCTACTCTGTCCTGGGGTCACTGTGATTTTGAATTGACTTAGTGCATTTTGCTTGATTTGAATTCCTCTTTGTTTCCAACTATTACATACCAATCACTAGAAATTCTTAGTTTGTCTTGGTTGTTTGTTTTATCATTTTCAACTTCAGAAGTTGGTAAAGTCTTAAATTTCTTCATCTTTGGCATTAGTGATTTGTGAATAAATTTGAATGATCAACATATGAACTAGTGTTCCTTCTTGTTGTGTGACCCTCCAGTGGGTTTTCGGAGGACATTTTATCTCATGGGAAAAGATTGTTCACTCTTTTATCATGGAACAGAGGGTGCCTTTGGAATAGCAGTGCAAAATTTCTTTTTTGAGTTCTGGTATTCTTTGTATGGATATACAAAGGCATTTGGAGATAGTCCTATCACTGAAAATATAGTTCAATATATACCTATAAATGTTTCATTTGGTTACAAATGTGGTATCATTCCTCTTAAATATGTTATTCCCACAATATTGTTATTGTGAAATTCCATCTAGTTGCCTACAACTCATAGCAACCTTATGAATGCATCGGAACCTGTGCCACCCTCATCATCTCTGATATATTTGGGCACATTGTACAGTCATTGTGTTAATTCATCTTGTTGAGAGTCTTCATTTCCTTTGTCCCTCCCTCCACATTTCCAAACATGATGTCCTTTTCCCAGGACTGCCTCCTCCTACCAATATGCTGTTGCAGAGGCATTTGACTGTGTGGATCACAACAAATTGTAGTTAACCTAGAGGAGAATGAGAATCCCAGAATTCTTGATTGTGCTTGTATGAAACCTATACTTGGACCAGAAAGCAGTCATCAGAACAAAGCAGGGAAACACTGCATGATTCAAAATCAGGAAGGGAGTGCAACAGGGATGCATCCTGTCTCCATACCTTTTCAACCTTATATGCAGAACAGATCATTCAAGAGGCTGCACTTTATGAGAAGGAATGTGGCATTAGGGTTGAAGGAAGATTCATCAACAACCTACTTTATACAGATGACACAACCTTGCTTGCTTGCTGAAACTCAGGAGGACCTGATGTGCTTGCTGCACAAGGTCAAGAACTGCAGCCTTCAATATGGATTGAAGCTCAAAATCAAGAAGACAAAGATCCTCACCACTGGGCCAATTGGCAGCACCATGGTAAATGGAGAGGGGATTGAGGTAACAAGTACAGCTTGCTTGGCTCTACAATCGACACTCTTAACACCAGCAGTCAGGAAATCAAAAGATGAATCACATTAGGTAAATCTGCTGTCAGGATCATTTCCAGAGTACTGAGAAGCAACAATGTCAGTCTAGAGATTAAGGTGTGCGTGATCCAGTCCGTGGTCTTCCCAATTACTTGCTATACATCAGAGACCTGGACAGTGATTAAGGATGACAGAAGAAGAATTGATGCCTTTGAGTGTGGTGCTGGAGAAGAGTCTTGGACATATCATGGACCACCAAGAAATCAAATAGGAGAAAGCTCTTGGAGAGGGTGAAACCAATTTTCTCCTGGGAGGCTAGGATTTTGAAGCTCTGTCTCACATACTCTGGGCATGTGGTCAGGAGCTACTAATCCTTGGAGAAGGACATCATGCTCATAAGGGTGGATGGACAGTGCAAGAGAGGAAGACCCCAGATGAGATGAATTGATACAGTGATGGGGGCAAAAGGGGTAGGTGTGTCAGAGTCAGTGAGACTGGCTCAGGGCAGGGCAGGGTTCAGAGCTGTTGTATATAGGGTCGCTATAAGTCACAAGTGACTCAATGGCACATAAAAACAAAAACAACAACATATGAGATGAAGTTTCACCATGGTTGCCTCCAAGAAGCACCCTGGCTGCTCTTTCTCCAAGACATATTTGTGGAGTTTCACCACCAGCAGAAAGAAGGAGGCATGCAGTACGTGCCCTTTGCGGCTACAGACTTCTATGCCAACTAGACTTACATTGTGGCAGCAATGGTCCAAGCAGAGGATCAAAGATCTGGCATGAGGCAGAGTGTGCCTTGGCACTGCTAGGCCATTGAACCAGAAATAAGAGCCTTTTACCCATTTAGGATTTTTTTTGCCCACTTAGTTAAGGGACTAAGAGGAGAGCCATACTGGAGGACTAGGAGTTTTATAACACTGGCCTAAAGGTGTAAGGCTGAGGTGCTTGCAAGCACAGAAGCTGAACTGTTGAGTGATTTGTATTCGGCTACTAACCTGAATGACTGTCTTTAAATTTCACTTTAAAAAGAACCCCCATATTCAGTACTCTTCTCCAACAACACAACTCCTAGGCATCAATTCTTCTTCTGTCATCCTTACTCATTGTCTAATATTCAGTTTCCTAACAAGTGAAAGACGATTACTTGAATCAGGAGCAAAATAAATAGTACAAGTCCATTTCAGCTCACTAATGCTTAGGATATTCATCTGTTTATGTGCCATTTAATTTTTTACAACTTTCAGTGATACTAGATTCACATTTCTTATATTCTATGTTACAATTATTGGGTATTTGCAATTGTTTTCTCTCATTTTGAGCCATGCCTCACGAACAAATTTAGGTCCTTAGTGCTTTGCTTCATGTACATCTTTCAACCTGAGAGACATATCTTCCAGAACTAGAAGTGTTGTACTCCAATTCATAAGATGTTCAGTAGTTAGTTTTTCCAGAATTAAACCACCACAATCAAAAGAGAATAAAATAACAAATTATATTAGGGAAGTCTGGTGTCAGAGACATCTCCAAAGTGTTAATGAATAATGATGTCAGTCTAGAGACTAAGGTGCACCTGATTCAGGCAATAACTTGTTATGCATCAGAGAGGTGGACAATGATTAATAATGATAGAAGAAGAATGGATGCCTTTGAGATGTGGTGCTGGAGTAAAGAACTGCACATACACCATGGACTGCCAAGAGAACAAAGAGGTCTTTCCTAGAGAAGGTGAAACCAAGCGCTCCATGGAGGCAAGAAGTTTCAAACTTTATCTCATATTCTTTGGACATGTTGCCAAGAGGGACTACTCTTGGATATGATGCTTGGAAGGATAGAGGAACAGTACAGAAGAAGAAGAGGCCCAAGTGAGAAGGATTGACACAGCAATAGGGGTAATGCTGGTTAGGTATGTCGGAGACAGTGATACTAGCTTAGGATAGCATAGGGTTCAGAGTTATTGTACATAGGGTCACTGTAAGTCACAGCTGACTCAATGGTACATAACAACAAAGTCATACCACCATATCCTTTTTCCCTAGTCTGTCCTAATCTGGAAGATGCACTGGAACCTGTCCACCTTGGGTGACCATCCTAGTATTTGAAATATAAGTGGCATAGCTTCTCATATCGCAACATCATACACACTACATACAGCAGCACAAGAAATTGACAGGTGGTGGTCCACTGAAGTAGCAGTTAAAATATCAAATGATTTCTTGCACCTAGTCAATTTTTGCAAGCTATTTCAAGGGTTAAAAAGTAATGACGACACTTTGAAGACTAAGGTATGCCTGACCCAAACCATGGTATTTCCAATCACTTCATAAACTTATGAAAGGAATAAGGAAGCCTAAAGAACTGAAGTATTTGGATTATGATGTTGGCAAAGAATATGAAATTTGCATTCATTTCTAGAAGAATGGACAACTCTGTTTTGAATTAAGAACAGTCAGAATGCTCCTCCTCAGAAGCAAGGATGGCAAAAGCTCATCTCATGTGCTTTGGGGATGTTGTCAGTAGGTACCAATTCCTGAGGAAGGACATCATACTTGGTACAATGGAAAGTCTGTGAAAAAGAGGGAAATTATGAACAAACTATATTTGCACAGTGGCTGCAACAAAGAACTCAATAAACAATGATTATGAGGCTGTCACAAGATATATTAAAAGAAGAAGGAAGGACTATACAGAGTACTGTACCAAAAAGAATTGGCTGACACAGAAGAATTTCAAGAAACAACATACGATCAAGAGACAATGGTGATGAAGGAGGACGTTGAGGCTACTCTGAAGGACTAGGCAAAAAATAAAGTCCCAGTAGTTGATGGAATACCAATTGACATATATCAGCAAATAGATACTTCCCTGTATGTGCTCACCAAGTGTGCCAAGAAATCTGGAGGACAACTACTTGACCAACTGACTGGAGGAGATCTATATTTATTTCCATTAAAAAAAAAAAGGTGTTCCAACAGAGTGAATTACCAGACAGAAATTATCATACAGTATCACTCATAAAACATGCAAAAAAATTCTGCTGAAGATTATCTAGAAACGACTGAAACAGTATATATTGACAGAACTATCACAAATACAATCTGGGTTTAGAAGCGGTTGTGGCACTAGAGACATGATAGTCAATGTCAGAATGATTGTGGCAGAAAGCAAAGAGTATCAGAGGGATATTTATCTGTTTCAGTGACTATGCAAAGTAATTTGAATGTGTTGATCACAACAAATTGTGATTAACCTTGAGGAGAATGGGAAACCCAGAACACTTGATTGTGCTTATGTGATACCTATACTTGAACCAAGAAGCAGTTCTCAGAACAAAGCAAGGAGACACTACGTGATTCAAAATCCTTCTTAAGGAACTGGATTAGGAATGTGTCCCGTCTCCATACCTTTTCAATCTATATGCAGAACAGATTATTTGGGAGGATGGACTTTATGAAAAGGAATGTGGCATCAAGATTGTAGGAAGATTAATCAACAACCTGTGTTATACAGATGACACAACCTTGCTTTCTGAAACTGAGGAGGACCTGAAGTGCTTGCTGAAGAAGGCCAAGGACTGGAGTCTTCAATATGGATTGAAGCTCAACATCAAGAAGACAAAGATTCTTACACTGGGCCAATTGGCAGCAGCATGATGGATGGAATAGAGATTGAGATTGTTAATTCTAGCTTACTGTGCTCTATAATCAACACTCTTGGCACCATCAGTCAGAGACTCAAAAGGCAAACTGCATTAGAAAAAGCAAAGATGTCAGTCTAGAGACTAAGGCCTTCTCAATTTCTTGCTATGCATAAGAGACCTGGACAAGAATTGATGTCTTTGAGTTGTGATGCTGGAGAAGAGACTTGAATATACCATGGATCACACAAAAAAACACATAGGTCTGTCATGTTTTTGTTGTTCTTAAGTACCATTGAGTCGTAGATGACCCATAGAGAACTTATGATCTAAAGACCTGAACACTTGTATAACTTTTATTATTTCTGTATGTTCACAGAGTTTACAGAGGCAAGCTATTTCAGAAGTGGATGCCACTCCTGCTTCCAAGCTTGTTTTAACTGGGAAGCTCCACCAAACATTGTCCACCATGGGTAACCATTACCTCATTTGACACATCAGTGTCACAATGTTTAGCATTACAGCAACCATAAGTTACCTCTGTACAGCAAATGGACAGACCAATGCTATACCACTTAAAAGAATGACCAAAAAGAGGGTGAAACCAGGTTTCTCCTAAAGGCTAGGATTTTGAAACTCCACCTTAGATACATTGGGCATGTGGCCAGAAGGTACCAATCCTTGGAGAAAAACATCGAGCTTGGAAGGCTGGAGGAATAGTGTGGAGAGGAAGACTCCAGATAAGATGGCTTGCTATAGTAACTAGGGTAATGGGGATAGGTGTGTCATGGTCAGTGAGACTGGCTCAGGATAGGGCAGGCTTCAGAGCTATTGTACATAGAGTTGCTTTGAGTTTCAGGTGACTCAACGGCATATAACAATAGCAACATATTCAGGGTTAATGAGTTAAAATCAACTCAATGTCACCTAAAAATGATAACAACATTGGTAGGAATACCCTATTTACTCCTCTATTTTTTTTCTGTTTCATAAAATCCTGCTAGGATATTTCAAGATGTTAATCCATCCTTGTAAGTGAAAACAGGTCTAAGTTTTTCACTAAGAGTGCTCTTGTGGTGTAATATATCACTTTAATATGGTCTTTCTTGTCACAGTCTTCTGTTTGAAAGAAATAACATTGTGAAAGATTACACACTTAAACAGTAAGATTTACAATGTGTCTTTAATACACTTACAGTCAATGTATTGAAAGAACCATCCAATGGCAGGGTCAGGGACAAGGGGAGAGGAAAAATTCTGTAAAAAGTACAACTGAACACCAACTTCTTGGAGAGCTGTAGAGGACATTGGGTGTTGTGGCTGTGAGCAGCAATGGCTTTACATTCTCCTCTGCCAACATTCTATCTTAGAGCGTTCATCCTTTTAATTCAGGTGGATTTTTCATTCCATTTAATTCAGGTCATGGAGAAAGTTACTTGTGGTCCATGTGGAGGAAGGTTCTCTTATTTTGTGCTGTTATGCGTCTGTGAGACTGAACCTCATAGCTGACCCTTTAGTGGGATGTCTAAGGTGTATTATCACATGGGAGGAAATTGTCTATCTTTCTTTCATGGAGCAGCCAGCGGACTCTAATTGCCTTTGGATTGACAGTGCAACTCCTGACCCTTTAGAAGAGTATAAAGATGTAACAACTCATTTCAAAGCTTTCTGAAACTCACTCCAAAAGCATAGAAACTAGATTCAATTTGCCTTGCAGATCGGAGATTTAAGAGAATGATAGGAGAGGGTAAAATGGAAATGACACATATGGTGGAACTTCTTCACTAATTTAGGCAATTTGTTCTTTATAAAATATCTCACCAAGTTAAGATTTCTTCTACAGCCCAGGCTGAGCAAAGGTGACTTTTCAGGCCACAGGGGAATTAATAGCCTTGTTATTCTTCCAGAGTTTCAGAGGAGTTAGCAGGAGTTAGGTACATAGAAACCTTCTTTCCCACCTATTCTTAAGGGAATACTTCTGAGTAATAGAAACAAAGAAAAGAAATACATATTCTCCTCTCATACAGGGTTTCACAATTTCGCTACAGGGAAGTTGCAGTGAGGGGGGTATCTTTGATATTATTTTCTTCTTAATGATCTAACAAGATGCCAGCGTGAGTGCTTCAGCCTCAAACACTGTTCTCATTTAAGTTTTCTAGAAAATCAAAGTTGTTCTTTGCCTCTCGGAATACTGTGTGTCTTCAGAATAAATTTAACCACCCTGGTTCCACTAAAATAATTTCGCTGCTACCAGTGCCAACCTGAAAGAGTTTATAGAATCAGAAAATCACTATTGTTTTAGACTAAAGGCACTAAATCAAATGCACGTACAATGTAAAATACTTAGCATCTACAAACTGTCTCTCAATAATGCCAATTATTTCCTAAGAAGTCAATTAAGAGATGGTGTTACACTGGTAACATATTCTGAGACAACATCTCATTCTCACCTCTAAGGAGTGCCATTGTTACACTTTCTGCAAAACATTTGTTTTCTCTTTTGGAGTCCACATGCATTCAATATTCTTCACTAAGACCACAATTCAAATAAATTAATTCTTTGAAATTCCTTATTCTTTGTCTATGTTTTACACAAACAGGAAACAAATGAAAACATGGCTTGTGACAAGTAGACTTAAAATGGATGTCTTAAAACAAACACGTGAAGAAATGTTCAAAATCCCTAGCTCTAAGAGAGATACAAATCAAAGCAACTATGAGATATCATCTCACCCCAGTAAGGATAGCAAAATTTAACAGAACAGCAAGCAACAAATGCTGACAAGGTTGTGGAGAAACTAGAATCCTTATTCACTGTTGGTGGGAGTGTAAAATGGTGCAACCACTATGAAAGACTGTATGGTGATTTCTCAAAAAGTTGCAAATAGAAATACCATTTGATCCAGCAATTCCACTACTTGGAATATACCCTAAAGAAATCATAACTGCCACTCAAGCAGATATATGCACACCCATGTGTATTGCAGCTTTGGTCACAATAGCATAAAGTTGAAAACAACTCAATGTCCATCAACAAACAAAGGGATAGAGAAGCTATGGTATATTCACACAGTGGAATACTATGTCGCATTGAAAAACAAGGACATACTATACAAAATATGTGACCCTGGAGAACATTGTTGTTGTTGTTGGTAAGTGCCATTGAGTTGCAGTCGATTCATAGCGACGCTATGAAGGAGAGTCCTCAACGCTTCGGGGTCTTTCATTCTCTCTCCAGGTTTGTAGGGTTTCTGGAGGAAAGCTATTATGGAAGTGGATGCCACTCCTCCTTCCAATGGAGGACAGTATGCTGAGTGAAATATCTCAGTCACAAAAAGACAAATATTGCATAATTCCATTGTTATAAAAGAGGACTGACATCGGGGGTGGGGGAGATTGAGAAAGATGAGATAAATAATGTTTACTGCACTGAAACAGATGAGAAAGAGAACTGTTTAAAAGGGATATATGACTAGGTATTATTGTCATGATAGGAATCCAGAATGAAGGCAGCATAGTGGAGTGGATTTGGGGAGAGAAAATTATACAACAATGCAAGAATTCTTCTTGTACTTTTCAAAGAGAAGAGCAAATTGAAGGGGAGGGGTCTGCAGGAAGAAAAGTGCAACAATGAGTGAATGAAACTCCAAAGTCTCTGTAAACTTTCATTACAATTAATTTTTCAAAAATTGACATTCATGCTTTTTGGCATTTTAAAGAGGTCCTTTACAGCATAATAATATATCATATCTCTTGACTTTTTCACTGCTGCCACCATGGATGTTGATTGTAGATCCAAGTAAAGTGGAATAAGAGGAAACTGTAGAGGCATAACAAATCCTTCTAGAATTTTCTGAACCTCAGTTCAAGAGCATAATAAATCTTTTACATCTCACAAAAGGACAAATATTGCATAGGGCCACTGTTGTAAAATGGAACTGACATCGGGGTCGAGGAAAGACAGAGAGAGGAGGAATGATGTATACTGTATTGAAACAGATGAGGGAGAGAACTGTTTAAAGGGGACATATGATTGGTTATTATGGTCATGACAGGAGTCCAGAATGAAGACTGTATAGTGGAGTGGACTAGAGGAGAGGGACTGTATAACAATGAAAGAGTTTTTCACTTACTTTTCAAGGAGAAGAGTGAATTGGGGGAGAGAGGGTGGGCAGGGAGAAAAGTGCAACAATGAATGATTGGAAACCCTAAGTCTCTGTAAACTTTCATAATTATATTTGGGGGTAGGGGATGGGGTTTGGGGAGGTGCGGGGGGATTGTGTACCAATGAGGGAGTTTTTCTTTTGCTTTTCAAGGAGAGGAGCAAATGGGGGGGAGGGGTTTGTGCGGGGAGAAGGGTGCAACAATGAATGAATGGAATTCCAAAATCTCTGTAGATGTTCATTGAAATGAAAAATAAACAAACTAAATTAATAAAAAAAATCTTTTATAACTTCAATCTTTTCTGCATCTCCTGGTCCAGTTGTGAGAATGTGTGTGTGTGTGTGTGTGTGTGTGTGTGTGTGTGTGTGATGTAATTCATACAGAAGACTATAGTCTTTGATCTTATTTAAATCTTCACTTTCTGCAAGCAAGATTGTGTCATTTCTATAGCATAAGCTATTGATAAGTCTTCCTTCTTCCTGTTGTTACATTTTTCATATAATGCAACTTCTTGAAGTTTTATGATGAAATGTGCAAAAAACTGGGATAAAAAAAGTCAAAAGAGATAAACTTACTTGGCATTTCTTAGGCTGAAGGAACTGAAGAACAACCCAAGTCTCAATTAAATTAAAATTAAAGTTAAATTAAAATTAAGTTGCAATACTTAAGGATGTTGTAGGCAAAATGGTGAATGACCCAGGAAGCATCAAAAAAGACAAAAGGAGTATAGAGTCATTGTCCAAAGAGACACAGAACAATTTCATAAAACAATATATAATCAAGAGGCTATGGTAGTTAAGGAGGAAGTTCAAGCAATCCTGAAAGAATTGGCAAAAAACAAGGCCCCAGGAATTGATATTATACCAGTTGAAATATTTCAGGAAACCAATGCTGCCCTGAATGAAGGGAAACTGCCTGGTAAACTTCCTTGAGGAGATTCATATTTATTTCCATTCCAAAGAAAAATGGTGATTAGGCAGAGTGCACAAATTATCAAACAATATCACTAATGTTACACACAAACAAGATACTTCTGAGAATTATCCAAAAACTGTTGGAGAATTTTATAGAGAATTGCCAGATGTGCAGGTTGGGTTTAGAAGAGGCCATAGCACTAGAGACATTATCGTTAACACTATATGGATCTTAGCTCAAAGCAGAGAGAGTACCAGAAGAATGTCTATTTGTGTTTCATTGACTACACAAAAAAGCATTTGACTGTGTGAATCACAACAAAGTGTGGCTAACTCTGAGAAGAATGGGAATCTCAGAACACTTAATTGTGCTTACGTGAAACCTGTACTTGGAGCAGGAGGCAGTAGAATAGACAAGGAAACATGGCATAGTTCAAAATCAGAAAGGATGTATGCCAAGGATGCATCCTTTTTCTATATACTTTTTCAATCTCTATGGGGAACAGATCATCCAGGAGGCTGGATTCTATGAGGACGAATGTGGCATTAGGATTGGAGGAAGACTCATCAACAACTTGCGTCACATAGATGACACAATTTTGCTTGCTGAAACTGTGGAGGATCTGAGGCATTTGCCTCAAAGGTCAAGGACTGAAGTCTTCAATATGAATTGAAGCTCAGCATCAAGAAAACAAAGATTCTCATCACTGGGCCGATTGACAGCATCATGATAGATGGTGAAGAGATTGAGATTGTTGACAGCTTCAGTTTGCTTGGCTTTACAATCAACACTTTTGGTATTAGCAGTCAGGAAATCAAAAGATGAATTACTTTGGGCAAATCTGCTCTCAGGGACCTCTCCAGAGTACTGAAGAGCAATGATGTCTGTCTAGAGACTAAGGTATAACTGATCCAAACCACGGTCTTCACAATTATTTGATATGCATAAAAGAGCTGGACAATGACTAAGGGTGACAGAAGAAGAATCCATACCTTTGAACTGTGGTTCTGGAGAAGAGTACTGAAATGTTGTTATTGTTGTTGATTGCTGTCAAGTCAAGCAGAACTCATCACAATACTCTAAACAAAAGGCCTGAAACCTTTCTATAACTATCATCATTTATCAAAGTTCAGAGAGTTTCCAGAGGCATGTTGCTTGGGAAGTGGATGCTACTTCTGCTTCCAAGAGTATTGAATACGGGAGAACAAACAGCTCTGTCCTGGAGGGGATGAAATCAGGCTGCTTCTTGGAGGCAAGGATTCTGAACCTCTGTCTGACATATTTGGGGCATGTTACAAGGAGGGACCAGTCTTTGGAGGGGAGCATCATGCTTGGGAGGGTGGAGGGACAGCTCAGGAGAGGAAAATACTGGATGAGATGAATTGACTCAGATACTAGGGTAACGGGGGTAGATGTGACAGAGACAGTAAGGTTGGCTCAGGATAGAATAGGGTTCAGAGCTGCTGTCACAACAAGTCACAACAGGGTTCAGAGCTGCTGTACATAGGGTTACCACAGGTCACAAGCAACTTGATGGTACATAACAACAACAACAACTGAAAGGTTAGCAGTTCAAATTCACTTGCTTTGGGAGAGTAAGCAGAAGCCTCCTTCTGTAAAGATTAATAACTTTAGAAACCAAATGGAGAGTCATAATGAATTATAACCAACTCCAAGACTATGGGTTTCAGTGGCTTTAGATCTATTCTCGAAATCAGTGATTTTAGTTTCTTTTTAAACACTGAAGAATATTTCTTAATGGCATGTATGTTTTTGATTGTAACTTAATTGTTTGTTTCATTAATGCACTTCATTAAATTAAGCAAAATTTAACATGAACTTTGTTAACTGACTTCCACCTCTTCCCCCTATCCAATTTTAGTAATTTGAGATCGTTTTGGAACTTCATGAAAGATATTCAGGATACAGTGCTCTTTCACAAGAAAAGACAACAAATAGTTGTTTTTAGAGCTGCTTTTGTCACATGCCTGCATATTTGTTTCCCCCTTATTGTCAAGTGTAATTTTAACCTTACGCAAACAGTTTATTGATTTGAAATATCATGGGAAAATTTCTGCCTAGAATATTTTAAAAGAGGTTAATTACTGGAAAGTCAAGAAACCTAAGGATACTTGGCAAGATATTACATGCTTTAAACCTTTGCACCAGTACATAACATTCTTTTTCCTCAGGTTTTTTTTTTCCTTTTTTTCCGAATTATAAATTTGACTTTCTGGTTTCCTGTAGATAAAATTTCAGTGTTCTAAAGGACATTTAAGGTCTTCCTTTATCTGGCTCAGATTCCCCACAGGATCAGTTTCATATCCTATCATCTTTTTGTGCATCTTGCCTGTGACCTTATAGAACACCAATTTCCTTCAGATCTCTAGTCCCTCCCAAATAAAGCACTTATTCCTATATTAAACAGAGACTTCATCTCTCTGTCTTTTAAGGTGTATACTGCTTCCTGTAGATTAAAATAACATCTTATATTAGACTTGTATTTGTAGCTGTTTCTTGACTATTTATCTGCCTTTCATAAGAAATTTGCTGCCTAATTTCCTTATTGCTGGAGAAAGATTGGCAATATCCTCCTGAATGATTTATTGCTCTAGAAACCCACTAGAAGGTCATCTACAGGGTTGGTTCTGATTTAACAGCACACAACAACAATTTCCTTTTAGGGAGCTCTTGTGGCTTAGTGGTAGAGAATTGTGCTGCCAACCTAAAGGTCTATAGTTCGTATGCACCAGGAACTTCTCAAAAGAAAGCTGGGCAATCTCCTCCCATGATATTTACTCCCTTTGAAAACCCATTGTATGGTAAGTATGGGTCAGTTCTGACTCAATGGTACTCAACAAAAACAATCTCCTTTTGGAGAAATACCACATTTATATGGAATACATTTTGGAGGAATTGCTAATCATAGGGTTCTACAACAAAGAAGAATTAGTTTTAGGTCACAAGCTTGATTAATTCAATGATGCTTCTCTCTAGAAAGAATGTTGTTGTTGGGTGTCATTGAGTCAACTGTGACTGTAGTGACCCTATGAACAACAGAGCTAAACCTGCCCTATATTATACAATCTTCACGATCTCTGTCATGCCCAAGGCCATTATGGTAATCACTGTGTTGATCCATCCTGTTGAGGATCCTCTTCTCTTTCTCTGGCTCTCCATCTTTCCAGCGTTATGTTTCCCTCCGAGGTCTGATTCCTCCTGAGAAAAAGCTAAAAGTAAGTGAGATGATGCGTCACCATTCTTGCCTGTAAGTCGCCCTCTGGCTGCACTTTCGTTTGTTTTCTTTTTAATTTTTTGGCTTTAACAGGCAGAAATGATTTATTCTCTCACAGTCAAAGTTCGAACTGAGGATGTCAGTTCTGTTTGCACTTCTTCAAGATAACTTTTTGTCTTCTTTTGACAGCTCACGGTATATTCTGTATTCTTTGTCAATACCAAATTAAAGGCATAAATCTTTCTTCAGTCTTCTTCATATATTGTCCAGCTTTCAGATACATAGGAATTAACTGAAAATACCATGGTTTGGATCAGGCACACTTTAGTCTTTAAACTCACATCCTTGCTCTTTAGAACTTTGGGTAGGTCCTTGACAGCAGCAGTGTTCCTCAATGTAACACATTTTTTTTTTATTTCTTGACTGCTACCTCCAAAGATGTTGATTGTGAGTACAAGTAAAATGAAATCGTTGACAACTTTAATATTTTTATCATTTATTATGGTATTACCTATAGGTCCAGGGGTGAAGATTTTTGTTTAATTAATGTTGAACTATAACCTATATTGAAGGCTGTAGTCTTAGATCTTTTGCAGCAAGTACATTAAGTCCTCTTTACTTTTAGCAAGTTCTCTGTATAATGCAAGCTGTTGATGAGTCATCCTTCAATCCTGATGTCTCATTCTTCTTTATATATCCTGCTTCTTGAATGATTTGCTCAGCACACAGATGAAACAAGTATGAACAAAGAGTACAACCTTGATGGACATTTTTCCTGATTCTAAAGCATATAATGTTCCTTTGTTCTGCTCCAACAACTGCTTCTTGGTCTAAGTATTGGTTTCACATGAACATGATTAAATGTTCTCAATGTTAGTCATAATGCGCTGGGATCCACATAATAAAATTCATTTGTGTAATCAATAAAACACAAGTAAGTATCTTCATGGTATTCTCTGCTTTCCATCAAGATTATTCTGACATTTGCAATGATGCCCCTTGTGCCAAGACCTCTTCTGAATCTAGCTTGAATTTCTGACAGTTCCCTGTTGACTTACTGTTCCAAATATTTTTTTATAATAATCAGCAAGATATTAATTGCATGTGCTATCAATGATATTGTTCTATAACTTCCAGTCTTTTGGAGCTCCTAATTTGTAATGCAAGCAAATATTAATCTCTTCCAGTCATGTCTCTATGTAGCTATCTTCCATATTTGTTGATAGAGACTGGTGAGCACTTCCTGGGTTGCATCTGTTTTCAGAAACACCTCAGGGTTTTTTTTGTTTGTTTTTTATTAATTTTTATGAACGTTTACAGAGACTTTTGATTTTCATCCATTCATTGTTCCACTTTTCTCCCTGCCCACTCCTCGGCCCGAGTTCGCTCTTCTCTTTGAAAAGTAAAAGAAAAATTCTTTCATTAACACCTCAGTTTTTAAGGCTCCAATGTTTTTCCTGCTGGAATGCATTTTGAAAGCCATCTACAGGAGTTGGGTTCTACAGGAGCTTGGTGGATAAGATCGGTGAGCATTAGGGTGGAAAGTTAATTCATTAATGGGAGTAAGAAGAGGGGTTAAAGCCTCTTAGTTAAAAATCCATTACGGCCAGAGGGCCTGTGGCACTCAGGCCTCAATTAAATTTTTTTAAATTGGATGTTTTTTGTCAAACATTCTTCTAAGTGGTATAGCACTGGTCTGTGCATTGCTATACAGGTTGCTGTGATACTAAACACTGTGACACTGATGTGCCAAATGTGATAATGGTCACCCATAGTGAACAGTGGTTGGTGGAGCTCCCTGCTTAAAACAAGCCTGGAAGTAGGAGTGGTATCTACTTCTGAAATGGTTTGCCTCCGGAAACTCTATGACCATAGGATTGCTATGAGTCATCTATGACTCAGTGACACCTAACAACAATAATGATGACAACACAGAGAGAGCTATGTTGGCCTAGTGGATAAAAAGTTATGCTATCAAGCCCAAGGTGGTTGTTGTTGTTATGTGCCGGTATGTTATTTTAATCTGTGGCCCTCAGGCTTGGTTTAAGTTGTTTTTTGTCAAATGTTCTTCGAAGTGGTCTGTGCAGTGCTGTACAGATATAAATCATGATTGCTGTGATGCTAAACACTGTGAACACTGATGTACCAAATGTGATAATGGTTACCCATGGTGGACAGTGTTTGGTGGAGCTTCCTGATTAAAACAAGCATGGAAGCTGGAGTGGCATCCACTTCTGAAATGGCTTACTTTTGGAAACTATGAACAGTTCTCAGGGCTTTTATTCATAGTGTCGCTATGAGTTGTCCACGACTCAATGGCACCTAACAACAACAACAATTGTGTTTTTCCACTGTCTTCAGTGCATTTTTAACTTCTTTGTTCAGTACTATTGGCTCTAGATCATATGCTACTATCTGAAATGTTCCATTGGTGACCAATATTTTTGGTATAGTGAGTCCGTGTTACTTCCATCTCCTTTTGATGCACCATTTAAGATTTTACTCAGAGAATCCTTCAGTTCTTTCAGCCTAAAAAATTGTGAGTGTTTACCTTTTGGTATTCTATCTCCAGTTCTTGCATATGTCATTATACTACTTTGCTTTGTCTTGTTGAGCTGCCCTTTGAAGTATTCTGTTCAGCTCTGTTTCCTTAGCATTCCTTCTCCTTATCGTGGCTTCTTTCTATGAGAGTGTAATGTTCAGAGTCTCTTCTGATACCTCTTTTGGACTTTTCTTTCTTCTGTGTCTTTGTAATGACCTTTTGCTTTCTTCATGGGTGAAGTCATTCCACAAATTCTCCAGTCTTTGTTTATTATTATTCAAACCATCAAACTATTTAAGATTTTTTTTTAAAAAATTCAGTTGTGATACACTCAAGGTCATATTTTAGTTCTCATGGACTATTCAGTTTTTTCAATTCCAACTTGAGCTTACATATGATTAGTTGATGCCCTGCTTTACAGTCAGCCTCTGGCCTGATTCTGACTGCTATTAAAAGAATTAAGCAACTCGACAGCACATAACAACAACAACAACATTCACTGACAAACATAAAATCCACTGACTCTGAGTTGATTTTGACTCCTGACAGTGGTCACTGTTGTTGTCACTGTTTACCATAGAGTCAGAACCGACCCATTGTTGACCCTCCAGTGCTTTTCAGAGGCAGCTAAGTTCATGGGAGGTGATTGTCCATCTTTCTCCAACAGAGCAGCTGGTGGATTTGGACTGTGAGCCTTTAAGATTGCAGCACAGCTTTTTACCACTAGGCCACCAGAGCTTTGAGTAATGCTGTAATTTTTTTAAAAAAAATATTTATTATGAATTTCAAAGAAGATTTACAGAGACTTTGGATTTTCATTCAGTCATTGTTGCACATTTCTCCCCTCCCAACCCTCCCCCCAGTACTCTCCCCTCTTGGAAAAGTAAAAGAAAACAATTCTTTCATTGTTTTACAATGCCTCCCCCAAGGTCCACTCCACTCTGCAGGATTCACTCTAGACTAGCGTCATGACAAAAATACCTAATCACATATTCCTTTTAAACAGTTTTCTCCCTCATCTGTTTCAATGTAGTATACATTATTTAACCCATTATTTCTCAATCTTCCTCCAACCCCGATGTTAGTCCTGTTTTACAACAGTGGCACCACACAGTATTTGTCCTTTTTGTGACTGAGATATTTCACCCAGCATAATGTCCTCCAGGGTCACCCATTTTGTATAATATTTCATGAATTCCTTGTTTTTCAGTGCAACATAGTATTCCATTGTGTGAATATACCACAGCTTCTCTATCCATTCGTTTGTTGATGGGCCCATAGGTTGTTTCCAACTCCTTGCTATTGTGAACAAAGCCGCAATAAACATGGGTGTGCATATATCTGCTTGGGTAGCAGTAATGCTGTAAATATTTAAAGAAAGAGATTGTCTTATCTTGTGTGGAGCTGCTGGTAGACTTGAACTGCTGACCTTTTCTTTAACAGCCCAATAGATATTACATTATACCACCAGAAAAATTGAAGAAAAAGAGAGTAAATACAAATAAAACACAAAGTAAAAACTAGTAAGACTTATTTCTGTCACGTTTGCAAACCGATTCTATGCCTGGAATTCAGAGTTGAGTCTTACTGGCTACGTTTTGTTGGTAACATTTTCTTTCTCCCATGCTGCAAAGTCTATAATAATTAGTTAGTTTCTTCTGATATCTATTCTATTTGGTGTTTATTGAGCTTCTTGGATTAATAGTTTATTTTATAACATTAGAAAGGTTTTCTACAAGTAAATCTTCAAAATTTTACCATCTGTGTATTCTTTTCCAATTTCTTCCTTTTCTGGGATTTTAATGGTTCATATATTCTTGATAACGTCTCACATAATTCTTGGGCTTTCGCTACTATTCTTCATTGTGATTGTCCTAAAAAAGATTTGCTCTCCATTAAGCTCTTTCTGACCTTTCTTTTTATTATGCTTCATTCATGTGCATTTTTTCTGTTCCTTCCCTCCCCCCACAAACTCTCCAATCATGTGAGTTCTGCCCTTCAATCCTTTTTCCTCTTCCCTCTTTGTATATCCATACACATCTCACTGTCTACCCTTCTCTTTTTACAATAATAGTTTTATAGTATTTATTGTTATGCCTTTGTGTTAACTCACTTAGCATAATGCTCTCTATTCTCTTCTATGTTATGTAGTATTTTTCAGAATTGTTGCTTCTCAGTGCTGCATAGTATTCCACCATGAGAATGTACTGCAATTTCTCAATCCAGTCATTTGTTGATGAGCATTTGGGCTCTTTCCATGTTCCTGCTATTGTGCATAATGCTGCTATGATTGGTGTACAAATCTCCATGTTTCTGACTTTTCTTGATGCTATTCCTTTGTCCTTCTGATGTGTTATCTATTTCTGAAATTTTTTTATTACTTTTCTGGAATTTTAGTTACTGGGTTTTTTGTGTGCTTTTTTTAACAGACTTTTTTAAAATCAGTCTTCCAACATGAATGTTTCTACTTCTGGTAGTATATCTAACGATATTGCTCTATTAATAATAGACATGTTGTTGTTGTTAAGTGCCATTGAGTCATAGATGACTCATAGCGACCCTATGACTCAAATACCTGACCACTTGTATAACTTTTTTTTTAAAGGAAAAATTCTTTCATTGTTTTACAATCGCTCCCCCCCCCCAGGTCCACTCCACTATTCAGCCTTTGTTCTGGACTCCTGTCATGATAATAATACCTAATTTTCTCCCTCATCTGTTTCAAAGCAGTATACATTATTTATCCCATCTTTCTCAGTATTCCTCCAACCCTGATGTCAACCCTGTTTTACAACTGTGGCACTATGCAGTATTTTATCCTTTTTTTATTGAGATATTTCACTCAGCATAATGGCACCCATTTTTAATAATATTGCACGAGTTCCTTGTTTTTCAATGAAGCGTAGTATTCTATTGTGTGAATATACCACAGCTTCTCTATCCATTAGTTTGTTGATGGGCACTTAGGTTGTTTCCAATTCCTTGCTATTGTGAACAAAGCCATGATAAACATTGGTGTGAACATATCTACTTGGATGGCAGTTGTGTAACTTTTATCATTTCACCAAGTTCATAGTGTTTCTGGAGGCAAGCTATTTCAGAAGTGGATGCCACTTCTGCTTCCAAGCTTGTTTTAATCAGGAAGCTCAGCCAAACACTGTCCACTATGGGTAATCATTATCACATTTGACACATCAGTGATTTATTATAGTAACCTTATTATTCATAGGGGTTTCAAAAGCTTTCTATTTCAGGATTGAATGACTGCAAGACTGAAGACTATTATGTTGAGTAAATGAATTCAGTCTCCTAAAAACAAATACTACGTAAGACCATTATTGTAAAAATAGAAGGATAAATAGTAAAATATGTATGAGGACCCATAGGGTAAGGGGTGGGTTCAGAGAGGTGAGGACAGATAGGGGCAAAATCAGAGGGTTGTGCAATTTGGTGGGTAGAGGGAGGGGGTGAAGGAAATGGGAAAGATCTGGTGGGGACCTGAAAAAATTGGGTAATATTGGGAAAGGTGCAATGATGATTGATTTTATAAAACCTAACGCATGGGAAAGATTGTATGAAACATAATATGAATAAAGATTGGTGAAACACACACACACACACACACACACACACACAAATGAGAAGTGAATGATCAGTCTTGCTTCTTAGTTTGTCTTAGTGTGAAAACTTTACTGGAATCTGTTCACGATGATGGGTTACCCTGTTGGTATTTGAATTATCAGTGGCATAGCTTCTGGCATCATAGCAATATGCAAGTCACCCAACACAGCAAACTGACAGACAAGTGCTGTAGTCATTTTACTGGGTTTCACAATCAACATCCATGATAACAACAGTCAAATAATCAAAAGATGTATTGGAAAATCTGCTGTCAAAAAACTCTCCAAAATTCTAAGATCACTGATGTCAGTATAAAACGTAAGGGTATCTGATCCAAGCCATGGTATTTTCGTTTGCTTCTTTTAAAAAAAAAAAATAATGAAAATTTACAGAGACTTTGGATTTCCATTCACTCATTGTTGCACTTTTCTTCGTTCTTATGCAGCTGAAAGATGGAAACTGAATAAGGATGAAAGAAGACGGAAACATGTCTTTGAATTGTGGCCCTGGAGTAGAGTACTGAATATCCTATGGACTGCCAAAAGAACAATCAAATCTGAATTGGAGGAAGTGCAACCCGGACACTCATTGTAGGCAAAGCTGGTGAAACTTTGACTCACATACTTTCGGCATGTTGTCAGGAAGTGCCAGTGCCTGGAAAAACACGTCTTGTTGGGAAATATGGAAGGTCAGAGAAGAACACCCTCAAAAAGATGGACTGATATAGTGACTGTAACAATAGATTTGAGCATATCAGGTATTATGAGGATGGCATGGGATAAGGCAAGGTTGTGATCTATTGTTCAAAGAGTCATTCGACAACACCTGTCAGCAATAGCAAGAATAACTACAAAAATAACAGCAAGAAAACCTTTTGCACTTTGGTCTCGTATTGTGTTCCTAAATTAATCACATATTTTGTCTGTGTTTTCACTGATTCTAATTTCCTCAATCACTTTAAGAGAGAACACATGATCCAGCAATCCTATTACTAGGTATATATTTTGAGGAGCAAGAGTCAAGACGGGAATAGATATATGCACACCTGTGTTCATCACAGTATTATTAATTATAGCAAAAAGATGGAAACAACCTAAGTGTGCACTGACAGATTAATCAGTGCTCATAATATGGTACATGCACAAACTGGAAGGCCCAAATGTGAGAATAAATATGAATTTGTGAAACCTTTTGCCACATAGATGAACGTAGAGGAGATGGTTATTAGGAATCACTGAGTGAACTATGACTCGTAGTGACCCTGTGAGCAGCAGATCTGAGCCTTGTCCTATCCCATATCATTACAATCTCTGATATTGCACTTCCATCATCACAGTCAATGTATGGATCCATCTTATTGAAGATCTTCCTCATTTTCTCAGTGTGCCACCTTTTCCAGCATGACATTTCCCTCTAAGGAATGGCCCTTCCTGAATATATGCCCACAGTATATGAAACGCAGTTTCTCTGAGGAGCACCATGGTTGCACTTTTTCTAAGACAGGTGTGTTTGTTCTTTTGGCAGTTCATGTTATATTCAGTAGTCTTCTCCTGCATCACAATTCAAAAGGGATTGAGTCTATGAAAATTCTTCTCATGTCTTTTGCCCATTTTGTACTTGGGTTATCAGTCTTTTTCTTGTGGAGGCTCAGGCGTATTCTTTTTTTATAAGACTCTTGTCAGGGATGGTATTACCAAGTGTTTGTTCCTAGTCTGTAGGTTTTCTTTTCACCTTGTTGGAAAAAGTTTTTGATGCACACATAGATTTAATCTTTAGAAGGTCCCATGCATCAATTGTATCCTCTTCAGATTGTGTGTTTCTGGTTGTATTTGGCAGTCTCATTATATCTTGGACTAGCCCTTCTAAGCTTGATCCTAGTATGTCTCTTATGAATGTTATGGTTTTGGACTTTACTCCCAGGTCTCTGATCCACCTTTTCACAGAGGAAGATATTTGAATGACAAAGAGACACATGAAAATATGCTCCAAATCACTGGCAATAAGAGACATATGCAAATCAAAATCAATGAGGTGCCATCTCACTCCAGTAAGAGTGGCAAAGTTTAACAGGACAACAAGTAATAAGTATTGGAGAGGAAGTGGTGAGAATGGAACTCTTAAACATTATTGGTGGGGTTGTAAAATGGCACAACCACTCTGGAAAGCAGTTTGGTGCTTCCTCAAAAAGTTGAACATAGAAATTCCATATGACACAGCTATTCCACTACTTGGAATATACTCTGAGAAAATGAGAACTGAGGCACAGACGGAGATTTGTACACCACTGTTCATAGCAGCATTATCCTCCATCACAAGAACATGGAAACAGCTCAAATTTCCAAGCACAAATGAATGGATTGAGAAATTATGGTACATTCATGCAATGGAATACTACGCAGCACACAAGAACAATGATTTTGTAAATTATTACCTAACTTGGGTTGTTGTTTGTTGTTGTTGTTATGTGCCGTCGAGTCGCCTGCGACTCATAGCGACCCTATGTATAACAGCCCTAAAGTCCGCTCTGTCCTGTGCCAATCGCACTGTCTCTGACACTCCCATCCCAATTATCCCAGTCATTGAATCAATCCACCTCATAGAGGGCCTTCCTCTCCTGCACTGTCCCTCCACCCTCCCAAGCATGATGTCCTTCTCCAAGGACCTGTCCCTCCTCACAACATGTCCAAAGTAAGTTAGACGGAGCCTCAGAATCCTTGCCTCCAAGGAGCCGCCCGGTTTAACATCCACATCCCTCTGCTTCCAGCCTCTCCCACCCCTTCTGGATCATTATACTCATTCTACAATAATGGTTTTATACAATATTTACCCTTGAGGGACAGAGTTTACTCAGCATAATATTTTACAGTCTCTCCCAAGTTAGGTTTACCTATGTATGTTTACAGAAAGAAAAAAAGTTTATGCAAAGAAAATATATATTCTTTGATGATTGCCAGATATAAAGAGGAGGGTAAACTCAAAATCTAAATAATTGTTGTTGTGTGCCGTTGAGTTGCTTTGGGTCATAGTAACCCTATGTACAATAGCTTTGAACTATGTCCTTTTTTGAGCCAGTCTCACTGACTCTCACACACCTATCCTCATTACCCCAGTCACTATCAATCCATCTGACTCAGGGTCTTCCACTCCTGTGCTATCCTTCCATTATTCAAAGCATAATGTCTTTCTCCAAGGACAGATTCTCCTTGGTCACATGCCCAATGAATGTGAGATAGAACTTCAAAACCCTTGTCTCCAAGGAGAAACTTGGTTTCACTATCTTTAAGATATTTTTTCTGTTTGTTCTCTTGGATGTCCATGGAATGTATGTTCAAGACTCTTCAAAGACATCAATTCTTCTGTCATCCTTAGTTATCGTCCAACTCTTTGATGTAATTACAAAGTAATTACAAAGACTATGGCCTTGATTAGGTGAACATTCGTCCTCAGACAAACATCTTTACTCTTTAAGACTTTGGAGAGGAGAGGTCCCTGGCAGCAGACTTCCCCAATGCAATTCGTCTTTTGCTTTCCTGACTGCTGGTGTCAATAGTGTTGATTGTGGAACCAAACAAGCTGAAATTGTTAACAACCTTAATCTCTTTTCTATTTACTATGAAGTGGATCTATCTAATTCCTCCATCTAGGTAGTAGATATACATTAACCTGTTTTTATTAAGGGCCATCAAGTAGATGACTCATAGCAATCCTATGAACAATGGATCTTACACTTGCCCTGTCCTGTGCCATCCTCATCATTTCTGATAATATCTAAGCCCATTGATAGTCACTCATCTTGAGGGTCTGCCTTTCTTGCGTTGATCCTCCATATTTCTAAGTATGATGTTTTTCCCCAGGGATGGGCCCCTCCTAACAACATGCCAAAGAATGCAGATTTATCATATTTGCCTCTAAGAAACAACGTGGTTGCATTTTCCCCCAAGACATATTTATTCTTATAGCAGTTCATGGTATATTCAGTACTCTTCTTCAACACCACTGCTCAAAGATGCTGATTCTTCTTTCATCCTTATACATTGTCCAATTTTCAGATGCATAGTAACTAATTTTAAAAACAATGAGTTGTTCAAGTGCACCTTCATCTTTAAAATGTTAACTTAGTTGAGTCCAAAGGCAATACATGGTAAAGGTGCGGTCAGCACAACATAATCAAGGCAAAAGAAGCCTCTGGAAGGATAATATGCAACAACAATAAACACTGTGCATTTACAATCCTGCAATAATGTTGTTGTTATGTACTATTGAGGCAGAAATGACTCATAGTTTTCCCTCCAGTGGCTTTTGTAAGGAAGTAAATCACATGAGAGGAGACTGCCCATATTTCTCCTGTAAAGCAACTGATGAATGCCAACTGTATGCCTTTGCGTTGATAGAGCAACTCCTTGTCATAGGTGAGGTATATCTCAATCTCTTGCCAATGCGAGATTGATATATAATTAATCTCACATACTTTGTGGATGTTTTCAGAAGGGACTGCTCTTCAGAAAGGGACATTACACTTAGAAATGTTTGAATTGGTGAAGGAGAGGAAAATCCTAAAGGACACACTGACTTCAAAATACACTGAAGCACAGTGGAGATTGTGAGACTAGTGCAGGACCAGGTAAGGTTTCAACATGCTGTCTCCAGGATTGCCTTGGGTCAGGGTCATCTCTGTAACACCTAACAGGTGCAAATAGATGTGGGATAGCGTATGTCTCTGGTGACCTAGTAGTAAAGAGAAGCACTGACAACTTGAAGGTGTTCTAACTCACCAACTGCTGCACAGGAGTAAGCTGAGCAATCTCTTCCTGTGCAATTTACTGACTCTAAAAACCTGCTGGAAGGTCAGGTATGAGTTGGTTCTGACTTGTTGGTACATGACAACAATAACAAATCTATGATAGTACTCTCACAAGGATGAAGAGGTTTGGGAGAGTGTCTGTGTGTGTATGTTCTTCAAATAGAACAGAAATAATACCTTAAGGGATTCACTACCTGGGTGTGATTACTTAAGACCATAGTCCCAAGTTCATAGTGGAAATGTAGGTCAATTGGCATAACATAATACAACCTACTTAAATTAGTAGCTAGTAGGTGGTCTTCAAAATCTGTGAGTGGCTATCTAAAATACAACTACTGATTTCTTCCCAGCTGTAGCAAAAGATAAAAACAAAACCCAATAAAAGACTTGAGGAAATAATTAGTAGAAATACAACAGGACCACAGGAACCATAGCCTACACCTGCCTGAGACCAAAGGAACTAGATGGTACTGAGTACCAGGATTGCAAGTGGAACTCCACTGAGCAGTGCAGTCATTGTGTGTGTTGTTAGGTGATGTCAAGTCGTACGTAGATGACTCACAGTGACCCTATGAATTAAAGACCTGAACACTTGTATAACTTTCATCATTTCTCCATGTTTCACTCCACCAAACACTGTCCACTATAGGTAATCATTATCCCACTTGAAAAACAAACATCCGTGTTACAGTTTTTAGCATCACTGCAACCGCAAGTTACCTCTGTACAGGAAATTGACAGACCAGTGCTATACCACTCAGAAGAATGTTTGACCAAAAATAGTTAAAACCAGGCCTAAGGACCGCAGATTAAAATCACCCAGTACTCTCAAATTATTACTTCCTACCTCTGACTTCTAGAACAAAATGACTTGACCTTCCTGTGTGTTTCCTGATCTGTATGTTGCAATGGAGTGATACGTTGTGAATATCTCAGGACTTGAAGAAGGCTTGAGAGGAGAGGATAGTAACCCTGGGCCAGACCATCATAAAAGCCCCAAGACGCTTTCTTGTTAGTTGTTACTGTGTTGGCTACGACTCATGGTGACTCTATGTACAGCAGAATGGAATCCTTCCAGGTCTTGCACCATTTTCTTCCTTGTTGGTAGGTGAGAGTTATTGTTGAGTTTACTACTGTGGCCACTGTGTTTTGAGTCTCCTCCAATACATACCTGTTTGGTCTTTTGGCAGTCCATGGGATAACCAGTACTCTTCTCTAAGACTACATCTCAAAGACATCAGTACTATTTCTGCCATTCTTATTCACTGTCCAGCTCTCAGATGCATAGCAAGTGATTGAAAAGAACATTTCCAGAATCAGAAGTACCTTAGTCTTCAAACTGACATCATTGTTCCTTAGTATTTTGGAGAGAGAGAGAACCTTGACAAAAGACTTTCCCAATGCTATATATATCTTTTGAGTCCTTGACTACTAGTGCTAAGGGTGTTGCTTGTGGGCCCATGCAAGATGAAATTGTTGCCAATTTTAATCTGTTTTCCCTTTATCCACAAAACTGCCTTTTGGCCCAGTAGTGAGACTATTTTCCTCTTTATGTTGAGATGTAATCCATATTGAAGGATGTAGCCTTTAATCTTCTTCAACAAGTGCTTCTAGCCCTCTTCACTTTCAGAAAACAAGGTTGTGTCATCTCTGTTTTCCCTTTCATTCTCAATGTTGTTGTGTTGTTGATTGCTGTCCAGTTGAGCATGACTCATAGTGACCTTAGGAACAAAAGGCCTGAAGCCTTTCTGTAACTATTGAGATTTATCAAAGTTCATAGAGTTTCAAGAGGCGTGTTGTTTAGGAAGTGGATGCCACACCTGCTTTCAAATTCAGCCAAATCCACATCATAATCTTTTACAACTGGATTATTCCAGTAAGTGCTTTATCTATGGGAATAGAGCGGTTTAATTATTGTTGTTATTGGTAGGTGCTGTTGAGTGAGACTCATAGTGACCCTACGAACAAAAGATCTGAACCCTGCTCTATCCCGCGCCATCCTCACTTCCTGACACACAAAAGCTCGTTGCAGTATGAATTATGAATAAACAGCAAACAAGTTATATATGTCCGTGGGAAGTAATTTTTTAAAACCCAGATATTTAAATAAACTCAGTAGGTACTATTTCAGACTAGGACATGGCAGAGAAGAAAACAATGTCCGGTGTTCACAAACTTATATCCTAGATAAAAGAGAATGATGGTGATAGAAGCTTACATATGTAAATTATAATATAGAAGAAAATAGGGGAATAACCAGTTGACACTTTTCTTATGGAAGCCCAAAGAGTTTTTCCCAATAACAATAATGTTTTACTACAAACATGCAAGATGGATGGAAAAAATAGTGAGGATATAAAAACCAGAGAACATAAATTCAAGCACTCATGAAAAATTGTTGAGAGCCCTGAAGCTGTGCTGCAATCCAAAAGGCACTTGGTGTGAATCCACCAGCTGTTCCATGCGAAAAGGATGAGAAATCTCCCCCTACGTGATTTGCTGCCTCTAAAAACCTACTGGGGGCCAGCTAAGGGTCAGTTCCAACTTGACGGCACACAGTAACAATTCAATTCTACTGCTTAAAAGTTCAAGATACTGGGTATGGTTTGACAACTCCTCTTTTATCACATGTGGTTTTGGTGATACAAAATCAGAACTACATGACACCTACCTCAAGAATGAACAATATTCATTTTTCTTGATATATGTGAAGGTTACTAGTTTCCAGGTATGATAAACTAAACAATAATTATTCTCGTTATGTTTAATCTAGAAATAAACACAAATAACCCTCCTCCCTTGGTTGGCCCTCTAAGTTTTGGCTGCCTTTACTGAAAAACATCCTTTTAATTTTATCCTGAAACATCATGGAGAATGATTTTCTTTCAAAACAGTTTTCCTTTGAAGAGAAACACATGTTTCAAAGTACAAACAACATTCTCCCCAGGTTACAAATAATTTCTTAGTCATCAAAGTCAATATCCAAACAAAATCAGCCTGACAAGTTTAATTTTTTAAAAAGCTTATTTAAAACTTTAATTGTAAACAAAAGGCATAGAAAAATTGGGATAGATATATTGATAAACAAGACAACTAGATGTCTGCATAAAATATAAAGCTAAAATTAATGAACACATAATACTGATCTGTGAAAGAATAGCCAGGATGTTCCTTGGAGGTGAGGATGTTGTCTTTGTTCTACATACTTTGGGCATATTTTCAAGTTTTTGGTAAAGAAATCATATTTGGTAGAATGTCAGTGAATAAGAGGAAGCACTCTCAATGACACGTACAGACACAGTGGCTACAACAGGGACTCAAGCACAGGATTGTGAGGATGGCACAGTACTGGGTACTTCTGATGCACATAGGGTCCCTGTGACTTATAACAGTTGTTAGAACCTCTTAATCAAAAGGGAAAAGGCTAATTAGAAACGAAAACGGGTCACATCGTCATGGCCATCAGTTTATATTTCAAATCAGTAGGGAAAGAATGACCTGTTGAATTAAAATCAGAATGCGAGGACAGAAATAAAAAAGCCAAATCCAATCTGCATGACAAACATTTACAGTTACTATTTACAATAGCGTAAAAAAAGTCTTTACATAGTAGTGATTTAACAAAATGTTTCTTTCTCAAATAAAATTCATTAGGGACCTGGGAAAAGTTGAGGGTATTTGCTAAACACAATATGCACAGGCTCTGCAGAAAATAACGTCATCTTCCCAATCTTTCTTCCACGGTTGCACAAGACAGTGGGAGTGGCATCCACTTCTGTAAATAGCTTGCCTCCGGAAACCCTATGAACCTGGAGCAAGGATTAAAGTCACGCAGGTGTCGAGGACTTTCATTCATAGGGTTGCTATGAGTCGCCTACTACTCAACAGCACTTAACAACATAGAGAGAGACCAGTTGGCCTTGTGGACCGAAAGTGATGCTACCAAGCCAAAGGTGGTGACTCTAATCCACAGCCCTCAGGCCTATTTTTAATTGTTTTTTGGTCAAACATTCTTGTAGGTCATATAGCCCTGGTGTGTCCACTTGCTGTACAGAGGTAACTTGTGGTTGCTGTGAAGCTGAACACTGTGACACTGACGTGTCAAAAGTGATAATGGTTATCCATAGTGGACAGTGTTTGGTGGAGCTCCCCAATTAAAACAAACGAGCTACTATACCTAGTGCTTGTTATTTTGGAAGTGGTTGGCCAATCCTTTTTAGTCATACTTTAGATGCTTAGTTTAAGAGCATTATCTGACAGATAAGCATTCTACCCCAAAGAACAGACAAAAAGACGTTTTCTTATTACACAGATAACAGATTCAGTGTCTCTACCCCTCCCTCCCACATATACACTCACACCCTGCCACTCACGTTCCCCTTTTTCACAGGTGCCATGGTCCCATACCCCCACATTGGCCCCGCCAGCATCCAGCTCCATTTCCTCACCTTGCTCTTTCCCACCCCAACCCCAGCTAACCTTACAGGATGTGTCAGGTCTCTGGTCATTTCTGTCCACGCATGATCACTGTACTCCCCAGTGATGTTGCCATGCTAGGCAGGTCTTCTGGGCAGCTGAACAGATCCCCAGGGCTGTTGAGCAGGGACTGGCCCTAGGCGCAGGGATCCATTCAGGTGACGGGAGAGGTCACAGGTTTCAGGCCTGGAGACGGGCATGGGTGTCCCAGGATTCCAGTCTTGGAGGCAGGAGCGTGGATATCCGGGTTCCAGTCAGGGTAAGGAAATATTTTCTAACTCTGACTCAAAATTCAGTCACAAAATGAAAGGAAGTATTACTTATTTTTGGCTTATGATACGTTTATCTGAGATAGCTCTGGTAGGTAGCACAATATATACTGAGTTGCACCACTACGCCAAAACTTTGGAGCTTCAAATCCACCAGCAGCTCAACAGAGAAAATGAACCATCTCCTTCCATTAGTATTTACAGCCTTGGAAACCTGGTGGAGAGTCACTATGAATGAGTTGGAAACAAATGGATGGCAGTGAGTCTGAATTTTGTTTGAAATGGTACATCTCAGTAGATTCAAAGGAAATGTACCTTTTGTACGGCTAAAGCAAATAACATGTACAAAATCACGAATTTACAAACAAGATTTTTTTAATGTATTTTAATGAAAGTTTATAAAGAACCTGGGTTTCCTTCCAATCGTTCATTGTTAACACATTTTCCTCCTGTCCCCACCCCACCTTTCCAGATCGCTTTTTTTCTTCGGGAAAAATTTCGTTCATTGTTATAAAGACTCCTACCCCACCCCAGACCTTGGAAGGAGGAGTGGCATCCACTTCCGTAATGGTTTGCCTCCAGAAACCCTATGAACCTGGAGAGAGGATGAAAGACACCCAAGCGTTGAGGACTCTCCTTCATAGGGTCGCTATGAGTCGCCTGGGACTCAACTTGGCGGGCACTTAACAACAAAAACAACAACCACCTCACCCCAGGCCACTTTACTATGCAACTCTTATTCTGGACTATTGTCATGCCAATACTACCTAATCATATATTCCTTTTACACAGTTCTGTTGGGTCACCCTTCTTTGGAATGGGAACAAATATAGATCTCTTCCAGTCAGTTGGCCAAGTGGTTGTTCTCCAGATTTCTTGGCACAACTTGGTGAGCACATCCAGGGCAGCATCTGTTAGCTGAAATATGTCAATTGGTATACCATCTATTCCTGGGGCCTTAATATTTCCTATTTCCTTCAAAGCAGCTTGAACTTCTTTCTTCATCATTCTAGGCTCTTCTTGCTCATATGGGATTTCATGAAATTCTTCTGTGTCTGCTAGTTCCTTTTGATACAGTGACTCAGTATATTCTTTCCATCTTCTTTTAATACTTCCTGGATCATTTAACATTCTGCCTAAAGCATCCTTGATTATAGCAACTTGAGGTTTAAATTTGTTCTTCAGTTCCTTGAGCTTAAGAAATGCTGAGCGAGTTCGGCCCTTTTGATTTTCTGACTGCAGCTCCTTGCACATTTCATTGTAGTATTTTGCGTTGTCATCCCATGCTGCCCTTTGGAATCTTCTGTTCAGCTCTTTAGTATCTTGAACTCTTCCTTGTGCTTTGGCTTCTCTGCACTCCAGTGCAATATTCAGAGTTTCTTCTGACATCCATTTTGGTCTTTTCTTCCTCTTCTTTGTAATGACTGTCTGCACTCTTCCTGGATGATACATTTGACATCCTCCCACAACTCATTAGGTCTTCGCACATTAGAGCTCAAGGCCTCAAACCTCTTGGCACCAGTAGCCAGGAAATAAAAAAATGTATTGCGATGGGAAGTCTGCTGTTAGGGACCTCTCCAGGGTACTGAAGAGCAATGGTGTCACTCTGAAGACTAAGGTGCATCTGATACAGGCTATGGTCTTTGCAATCACTTGTTATGCATCAGAGAGTTGGACAGTGACTAAGGAGGATAGAAGGAGAATTGATGCCTTTGAGCTGTTGTGCTGGAGAAGGGTATTGAATGTACCCTAGACTGCCAAGAAAACAAATTCATCCTAGAGAGAGTTAAACCAGGCTGCTCCTTTGAAGGAAGGATTCTGAGGCTTCATCTGACACACTTTGGACATGTTGTAAGGAGAGAGAGGTCCTTGGAAAGGGACATCATGCTTGGGAGGGTGGAGGGACGGCGCAAGAGGGGAAGACCCTTTATGAGGTGGGTTGAGTCAGTGACTGGGGTAATCGGGATGGGTGTGTAAGAGGCAGTGAGATTGGCACAGGATAGAACAGGGTTTATGGCTGTTGTACATAGGGTCGCTATGAGTTGCAAGTGACTCGATGGCACATAACAACAACAACATACTAGAAAAAAAATTCAGTACACTTCCATTGAGTTTCCAAGGCTGTAAATATTTATGAGACTGCCCATCTTTTGCTCTTGAGATTCAAGCAGCAACATTTGCACTATGCTATCAGGACTATACATATTGATTCCTGTATTGAAAAGCATATTGTCCTTTACTAACATAGACTGATTAGATTGATTGCTTGTAATGGCTTGTCTAGGGAGCTCTGGTGGCTTAGGGGCAAGAAACTGTGCACCAATCCTGAAGGCACATGGTTTGAGGTCACTAGTTGCTCCTTGCGAGGATGGGAAATCTCCTGTGTGATTAACTGCCTCTGAAAACCCACCTGGAGGGATTGCTATGGGTACTCTATGGTACACCACAACAATAAATGGCTTGTCTGGTTTTGAGTTAAAGGTCTACACTTCTTCTAATTTTTCTTAAGAGTTTAAGTATTAGTGTTCATTCTTCCTTAAAATTTGGTAGTGAAGCCATCTGGGCTTAAATTTTTCTTTGTGAATTTATTGTCTTTGTGAGAGCTCTATTCAGACTATTTATTTTGTTGATTTTGAATGATTTAGGAACTTGCTTACTATGTGTGATGTTTTCAGGTGCCTTCGAGTCATGTATGACTCGCAGTGACCCTATGAACGCTTTATCTGAACCCCGTCCTATCCTGCGCCATCTCTGACACACTTGAGCCTGTTGTCACAGTCACTGAATCAATTAATCTTGAAGGTCTTCCTCTTTTCAATGACCATCTACCTTTCCAAGCATGATGCCCTTTCCCTAAGAACAGCCTCTCCTAACAAAATGCTCAAAGTATGTGAGATGAAGCTTTTTCACCCTTGCCTCCAAAAAGCATTGTGAATGTACTTTCTCCAAGACATAGTTTATTCTTTTGGTAGTCCATGGGATATTCATTATTCTTCACCAAAAGCACAACTCGAAGTCATTGATCCTTCTTCCATCGTCCTAATTCACTTTCCAGTTCTCAGACACATAGGTGATGGGGAAAAGCATGGCTTTAATCAGGCCTTAGTCATTAAACTGCTTTCTTTGCTCTTCAGGACTTTGAAGGGGCTCCTAAAGACAGACTTTCCCAATGCTCTGCCTCTGAGTGCTGGTACCAGGGGTATAAATGTGGATCCAGAAAAAGATGAAGTTGCTGACAGTTTCAATCTTTTCTCCATCTATCAAGATGTTGTCTATTGGTTCAGTGGTGATAATTTCTTCTTTCTTGGTTATGAGATGTAATCCATATTGATGGCTATAGTTCTTGCTCTTCTGCAGTAAGCATTTCAAGTCCTCCTCACTTTTTAGCAAACAAGGTTGTGTCACCTGGAGAATGCAGATTGTTGATGAATCTTCCTCCTATCCTGACGCCACACTTTTCTTCAGAGTTCAGTTTCTCATTGGATTTGCTCAGCATACAGACTAAATAGATATGGAGAAGGGATTCTGCCCCAATGCATACCATCCCAAATCATGCATATCCCTGTGCTGTTCTGACAATATTCTTGGTCTAGG
>NW_006399796.1:6610396-6611565 GCF_000299155.1 Elephantulus edwardii | reverse complement strand
CAATTTTTAGTCTCTTCAGACACTGATTGTAAAAATCATTACAATTTGTTGCTGCTGGTTCATAATATTAGTTCTTATTTCTGCAATCTTTTTTAATATTTTCATTCCTGACTTTAGGGATTTTTTTGTTTCTTCCTTCATCAAAGTTTAAGCTCTAGTGTTTGTTTGTTTGTTTGTTTGTTTTTTTCCCCACAGACTACTGTTTAGCTTTTAAGTGATTTTCTGGTCTTTATCCAACTGTAACATAATCTTTATCATTTCTTTGCTTTTGCTTGTTTTGAGTTTAGTGTTTTCTCCATCCTATCTTCTTAAAGCTATAAAAGCTAGTTCTGTTTAAATATCCCCTTGAGCACAACTTTTCTGACACTACAAATTTCATGTTGAGATTTTGTTTCCATTCAACTAAAAATATTTTCTCATTTGCTTTGTGGTTTTGGGATTAGTTAATGATAGAGAGATGCATAACCATTTCAATCAAGATCACTGAATTCAAACTAACAATCTCTCAGTTACGAAGTGAGTTCAATCACTGCTAAAACGAATGGGTGAAAATATCTGAATAGGTATTTACATAGCTCCAAAGTATCTCTTTACAAGATAATGATAAGCAGAAAATTAACTGTCCAGTAGAACAAAGATATTTAACCAAACAGACAGTTAACCTCACCAGAAGTTGAACACGAGTATTGTCATCTGTATCCTAATCAAATACATCTATATTCTTGTCAAAAGTACATACTTAGAATTTAATCAAGATACTGAACAAAGCCAAATCAAAGGAAAATGACAAATAAGTGGCTGTTCTTCTTTTATCAATTATAAGACAGATTCATGAAATGCTCCATACTAAAGAGGTATAACTGAATACAAGGCACAACCCTTGTTCTATCAGAGAATTGGAAATCTGGGTATTTGATAATATCTCAAATTTATGTTGTTGTTAGGTGCTGTCAGGTAAGATTCATAGTGAACCTATAAACAAAAGATCTGAACCCTGTTCTATCCTGTGCCATCCTCACAACTCCTGACACACAAGAGCCCACTCCAACAGTCACGATGTCAATCCACTTGAGGGTCTTCCTCTCTTTCACCAAACCTCCACACTTCCCAGTATCATGTCCCTCTCCAAGAAATAGCCCTTCCTAGCAACATGCCCAAAGTATGTGAGG
>NW_006399796.1:6607208-6607676 GCF_000299155.1 Elephantulus edwardii | reverse complement strand
TTACCTTTAGCCAGGCTCCATATGACATCAGCAATGATGTACTGGTGCCATGGCCTCTTCTAAATCCTGTTTAAACTTCTGGCAGGTCCCTATCTATGTACTGTTCTAGCCATTTTTAAATGATCTTCAACAGTATTTTGCTTGAAATTATTTTATAATAGTACTGTAGCAGTATAAGAAAACAGAAAATAACTATTTAGGAAGCAGGAAAAGGAAGGAGATGGAAAAAGGAAGAAATGGAAAGAGGAGATGATGGGGAGGAAAGTATAAAGCAAGTGTGGTAAAATGTTAATATTTGAGGAGACATTTTGATGTAATTTTTTTTTACAAATATGAAACTGTTAAACAACTTAAAAATAAACAAATTTGGCATTCAATCCAGAAAAAGGAATATTCTTTCTATATAATTTCTTGAATTCCTCTCATTATAAAAAAGACCATCAATGTGACAAAATGAACATAGCTGCA
>NW_006399796.1:6604806-6605327 GCF_000299155.1 Elephantulus edwardii | reverse complement strand
TGTAACTAATGGGTAAGGGATAAGGAATTTGGTTAGCATGATTGAGTTAAACAAGAACTTGTAACTTCTCTTCAAATAAACCTTCAACTTCACTGCCATATACAGAGTTGATTTTGATTTATAGTGACTCTCCACTGGGTTTTTGAGGCTGTAAGTATGAATGATAGGAGACTATTCCACTTTTCTCCAGAGAAACTGCTGGTGGTTTTATGCTGTGAAAGACATATGATCTTACTGTGAGCAGCACAACATTCTATGGACTAAGATATCAGAACTTCTAGAAGGGGTACAAAGTAAAAATACCTGAAGAATTTTGAAAAAGAAAAAGAAAACATCCCACCAAAGTCTTCAATTTATTTTCTTCTTCACTAGTAAGACTGTATATATAACAATACCATCCTAAGTGAGTTAGTGGAAACAGTTTTAGTTCTCTTTCACTGTTGTATTTTTTTAAAAATTAATTTTAATGACAATTTACAGAGACATAGGGTTTCCATTCATTCATTGTTGTACTCTTCTCC
>NW_006399796.1:6589295-6601821 GCF_000299155.1 Elephantulus edwardii | reverse complement strand
ATATATACATACAAGTCATAGTGATCCTACGAACAACAGTTCTGAACTGTCCTATTCTGTGCCATCACTATTATCTCTGACACATGTGAGCCCATTACGACATTGACTTTTTATTGTAAAATTTATTTCAATCAGGCACTCATGTTTTGTTTTATAACGTCCTATCAAAACTATGCTATACTTTCTTTTCCCCTTTTATTTACTCATCCATTTACTAATCTCTGTTCCCTCACCTTCCAACCCATTCCTGTCAGCCCTCTGCAATTGTTTCTATCTATGAGTAAATCTTCCTTTATGCTTTTTTTCTCTCTCCTTCTCCCTTTCTTTAACTATCCCTCCCTTTTGACCAGTTATACATGTCCTCTTCCAGATTGCTAACTGCAGTGTTTATACACTGTTCAAGAGACCATTCTTTTTAGGTTGATCTTCTCTTCCTCTAATTCATTACAGTGTTCACTGTTTGTTCATTCTATTCCAGAACTCCTAAATCCCCATTAACCATACAATTTTTGCAATAGTGGTCTTCTAACAGTATTTGTCCTTTTGTGACAGAGTTCTTTCACTTAACATCATGACATTGACTTTTAAAGGAAGTATTTAAAAGGTTAACTGGAGCGACAAACATGTTCGTCCTGGAGAAGGTGAAACCGGGCTGCTCCTTAGAGGCAAGGATTCTGAAGCTCTGTCTGATATATTTTGGGTATGCTGCAAGGAGGGTCCAATCCTTGGAAAGGGATTACATGCTTGGGACGGTGGAGGGACAGCACAGGAGAGGAAGACCCCCTCGATGAGATGGATTGATTCTGTGATTGGAATGGTGGCACTAAGTGTGTCGGAGACAGTAAGTTTGGCACAGGATAGAGCAGGGGTTAGGGCTCTTGTACATGGGGTCACTATGAGTTACCAGCAGTTTGACAGCACATAACAACAACATCAACAACAATTTAAAATATTATAATTTGTTAATATATTTACACAATAAAAGTTAATTTATATAATGCTTTTTGGTAGATGTCATTCAGTTGATTTCAGCTCATAGCAACTCTATATGACAAAAATTCTCTGTAGGTTCCACACCATCATCTTTATGGAAAGAGATTACCAGCTCTTATAACTTTTGAGTTAGCCCCTGAGCACTTAACCATTGCACCATTTGGGTTCCTTTTAACATAATAGAACAAAATGATAAATAGTTAGAAATAATACCTATTCAATTTTTATGACAGTTTTATTTTTTTTTCCTAGTTTTATTATTTTGTGTGTGTGTACCGTCAAATCAGATCTGACTGGTACAAGAGGAGATTGTTCCTCCTCCTCCAGCAGAGCATCTGCTGTATTTGAACGGTGCACCTCTGGGATGACAGTTGCATTTTTACACTCTTTACTCTTTTATCAATGGAGCCACTTCTTTTTTTAAGTATTGGAACAGATTTCTAGAGTAGATGTGATCTACATACGATGGGACATTTAGAGTCTATGTACAAATAATTACACTTTGCAAGTGTTAATAAATAAATGCACTTATTTTCAGTATTTTGTTTTGGGATATTATGAAGTAGATTTTTATCTCATAGATACACATGGGACAGAGCACAAGTGCCCCAAAAGTGGTTTGGAATTTTGAGTTTGGGCCTTTTATAAAAAAAAAATTTACTGTAATCTGTACAGAAACAGAAAGCCAAGTCTTTCTTCTATTGAGCAGCTGGCTAGGTTTGAACTGCCAGCTTTCCCCAATGTGATGTCCCTCTCCAAGGACTGGTTCCTCCCTGCAACATGCCCAAAGTATGTCAGATGAAGCCTCAGAATTCTTTTCTCCAAGGAGCAGCCCAGCTTCATCCTCTACACGACAAACCTGTTTGTTTTTTTAGCAGTCCATGGTATATTCAACACTCTTCTCCAGCACCACAGCTCAAAGGCATCAATTCTCTTTCTATCATCCCTTGTCACTGTCCACAACTCTCCAATGCATAGCACACAACTGGGGAAGACTATAGCCTGGATCAGGCACACCTTAGTCTCTAGCCTGACATCATTGCTCTGCAGTACTCTTGAGAGGTCTCCAACAGCTGACTTTCCCAATGCAATTTGTCTCTTGATTTCCTGGCTGCTGTTACCAAGAGTGTTGACTGTGGAGCCGAGTAAACTAAAATTAACTATTATCTCAATCTCTTCACCATCCATACTGATGCTGTCAATTGGTCCAGTGGTGAGAATCTTTGTTTTCTTGATTTTGAGCTTCAATCCGTATTGAAGGTTGCAGTCCTTGACCCTCTGCAGCAAGTGCTTCAGGTTCTCCCCAGTTTCAGCAAGCAGAGTTTAATATGTATGCTAAATAAGAAAACCTTTCACTTGATAGCCTACTTAGCTTGTTTGTGAATGCACAGCAAACATAGCAGATAATCATGTTTGCCTTTCCAGAACACATTTCCCATTTGTCTTGCAGCTATTTAAGTAAGGCCATGTAGCTAAATTATAGCCAATGGACAGTGAGCAAAAGACTTAGACAAAAATCTCACATGTAATTTCTCTTCATTTTCTCTTACGGGAAAAGTAAGAAATAATGGTGGTGGTGGTGGTTATTATTTGTTGTGAAGCCAAAAATGACTTATTGCTGAACCTCCACTGGGTTTTCAGAGTCTGTAAACTGCATAGGAGGAGACTGTCCATTCTTCTCCCATGGAGCAGCTGGTGGATTTGAGACATGTTCTTCTGGGATAACAGTGAAACTCCCTGCCACGAGGTCATCAGAGTTCCCTGAGAAATTATAGTTGTTGTTATATACTATTGTGTTGGAACTCACATAGAGCTGAATCTCCAGTGGGTTTTCAGAGGCATTTAATGATTTTAGAGGAAACTGTAAACCTTTCTTCTGTGAGTAGGTGGTAGATTCGAACCCCATATCTTTATGTTGACAATGCAATTCCTTATCATAGAGAATAAGACATGATTCAGATCTATTATTCATAAAGTCACTATGACTCATACTTCATTCAATGGCACCTAACAACAACAACAACATGCCACCAGAACTCCCTGAAAAACAATGGAAAGAGGGTTAAATGTGAGGTTTATATTGTCCAAGTCTTTCACTCGTATTTCCTACCCTACAATCACAGATTGAATAAATGAAGAAAATTCTAGGACTCTGAGGAGACAAAAGTCTCCTCAAAGATGGAAGGAACCCTCAGAGATGTCAGATAATGATTAAAAAAACCCAAAAAAGCAGAAATCATAAAATGTTAGTAGCTAACTTCCATTAGCCTGTGTCTATTATGAATACATGGAAGTAGGTACTCAGAAATGGGACGCCAGTTTTTGGCAGTAGTTAAGAAAATTGAGTATTTGAAACTTGAAAAGAGAGTACATGTGCAACTCATACATTAAAGCAATAGGTAAAACCGTTGCCAATGATAACAGGCTACATGTCTACTGAGTTACTAAAGTAAGCAGATGGAAAGAATATAAATATTGGAGTATTCTGGCTACTGATGGTTGTTTTTGGCAAAATACTACAAAAAAAAAAAAAGAGAAGAGTTGGGAAGAAATGATCGGCTCACATGCAAAAACCAGAGTCAACAGAGTCAAGATATTTGGGACTCTGAAATATAGAGACATTTCTGGACTTCAAAATGTTAAGAGATAAAACTGAGAAAAATTTTGAACAATAAAAGGTCGTAAAAACTCAACCAAGGAAGAAAAAAGATTAAAATGCCACATGACTATGTTCTGGCCAAGGGAATATGAGCAGAATTCGCTGCCACTACTTTCAGGTGTGGCTCATAAAAACTTTCCACAAAATTCTATATACATTCTATTAACTTCTACTGGTCAAGTGGGAAAAACTAGGACCAAGAGGAGAAAAGGGTTAAGAGTCCGATCCTTTTGTCAATTCACGGTGTATTAAGATGTGAGACAATTTTATTTTACTAAGCTATTAAGAGTTTGGGATTGTACACGGTAGTCAGACTACACAAATAAATTAAGATTTATTTAATATATTAATAATTAATTAATCTGACAATATGCTAAACTTACACTTAACTCAGAAATAACGCCATGACATAAACTGATTAAGACTAATCAATTAACTGATTAAAGTAATTGAAAATTTGAGAGAAAACGGATTTAATGCAAGAAAAATTAAATACATTTAATTAAATACATTTAATTTTTTCCTGACAAACTAACTCTCCAATTAAAATACTTTTGAAAAGTCACACTGTATATTATTAGATGCTCAATTCCCATTTCTGTGGGTATTCATTTATGTTAATAATTAACCAGAAATTTTATTATTCCATTTTAGCAAAACATTGCTCAATTGCTTATAGAGGTTATGAGTCATTTATACATACATACCTGCGGTTTTGCTTTTTGGAGCCTGTTCTCTGGAATTTCTAAAAGAAGCAAAATACCACAATAACTTTAAAAGATCATTACAGGCTTTGATCTTAAGAACATAATAAAACTGATAGACACTGTAGTGTTACTCTCGCCATCCTAGCAGCAATTAGTGAAATACTAAGTTTCAGCTACCAATATTTGACCAAAAATATTAGGAACTTTTCCTCTTAGTACTCTTTGAGAGACTTCTTTTCATAATTGAAAAATATCCCATTTGGGATTCTTTCAAATAAAAATTTTACTAATCTCACATGTAACATAAATAAGGATCACATGCAATAAAGATTTACATTATTAAGGGAAAAGAAACAGTAATATATAAATGAGTATTTTAATTTCTTCAAAGTCACAAAGGTAAAGCTTTCCATAAATACTTCTTTACAAAGTGTTCTGTTTCATTAAGAAATATCTTTAAATACTACCAAAATTAAACCCAAAAAACAAAACAACATGTGCATAAACACAACTAAATTTTCAAAGAAAAGAGTTATTAATGATATAGCAATGATTGTTTCCTTCGAACAGTTTTGATAATCCTTATCAGGTTAACAGTTGTATTTCTACACAACTAATGTGCAAAGTAGGAAACTATGATGGTCTAGTGATAAGGAACTGCTCTGCCAAACTAAAGGCTTGCTTGCAGTTTGAATCCACTAGCTGGACTGTAGGAGAAAGATGGGCAATCTCCTCTCAGGCCAGACTCCAACTCGACAGCACCTAACAACAAAAATATGTAGGTGACACACTTCTGACAAACTACACAACATTCTGCATATCAGTTTCCTGTATGCAAGTTATATGCAAAATTGAGATATATAGCAAATGAAATTTAACAAGCTGTTTACAGCAGGGGATAAACATAATATTTTAACAGTTTAGACAAACTCTGTGTTAGGACAAGTAGCCTTATATTCTTAAGTGAAAATACATAAAAAAATGACTAATGTACATAATAACTGCTGTTTTTGGATGCTACTGAGTCAGAAGTAACCCCTAGTTGGCCCTCTAGCAGAAATCGCATGGAATAGATTGCTCATTCTCCTCCCACAATAATGGTTGTAGGTCATTTTTTTAAAAAGGGTACAACTTCAGAAAGTTCCATTTTAAGAATACAGATATGACAGATAATTTAAAAATATTTTGATATCAACAGATCCAATTATTTAAAAACTTCAAAAACCGAAGGATAAATTATTTGGCTATAACATATCACTTTATGAAATGCTAATAAATATAGCACTGCCAAGTATATTCAACAATTCAATATAAGTCAGAAAGACCCGTATTTAATAGTAAGATGCACTGCATAAAATAGAATTACGTGAAATAATCTCTTACCACCATATTGTTAGAATATATAGCATTTCAAAAATATAAAAATTTTTCAGTTCCCTAAAATTTAAGCTATTACCAAATAGAAAAATACTTTTACCTTCCAGTGCTTTTTGATTCAGATAATGAGTGGAAAAATACTGATTCAAACTTCCTGGATTCTGTACTTGGTTTGTTTTTGTCATCTGTCATATCCCTGTGGGTTTTGAGTATTTCTTCTTCAGGGAAAGGTTTTTTTGGTTTTTTTCTTTCCTCAACTGAAGAATGGTGGCTACTCTCCTTCCTTCGTGTCCGTCTGACTTTGCCAATGAAGAAGTCATCACTGCTATCACTATCTTCAGACATGGAAGACTGTTTATAAAACCTTTCTTCTGTGCTATCATCAAAATACTCCTTCTCTTCCTCATGCAATTCTTCTCCATCACTGCTGTCCTCAAGTGAGCTATTGGATCTTTTGGTTTTTGGGGTCTCACTTAATGTTTTCATTTTTGGGTCAGTAGGTGTTTTCTGGGTTGGAGCTGAAACTACAGAATCTTTCCCAGGAGGTTTTGATGGAGAGTTTGGAATGTTCACTGCTTTGGGTTCATGTCCCGTCCTGCTCAATTTTTCTTTTGAGTTATTTATGGGCTTCTTTGCCAGCACTTTGGATTCTTTCTCTTTACGCGTACTGACAACAGTCCCTTCATGCTGCAATTTCCTTTCATTATCATTTGAACAGGAAGTGTCCTTGGAATGTTCTTCTGAAGCATCTGATGATTCAACTCCAGCAACATTTTGTCTTGCATCTTTAAAGGCTTTGACAGTAGCTGGAAATAGAAATACATGTATTATATACAGTATTTAATGTATAATTAATCAAACTGAAAAACTGTACATGATTACTTTTAAAAGTAATAGTAAAAGACATAATAATAAAAAATAAATTATTAGCATAATGTTTCTTAAACTATTTGGAAACACTTAGAAGTTATTATCAGTCACGCATAATCAAGCTTGAATTCAAGAAGAATCCTGTGACTTTTGAAAAATTAATCTCCATTTGAAGACTATCTTTGTTTCTTTATGTCTTGGATTTAATGATTTTCCAAGACAACTCTGATTTCTACAGTAATATAGTAAGTGTGACAATGGACTCAGTATAGCAGAGACGGTGATGGACAGGACAGCACAGGGTTCAGAAGTTTTCTTCAAAGGGTTGCTAGGAGTTGTAGTCAACTCCGCAGTACCTACTAACAGCAATACACTGATGGGTCCTGGTGGCACAAATGCTAAGTTCTTGATTGCTAGATAATAAGCTGGTTGAATCCACTCAGATGTGCTGCTCCCTAGGAGGGAGACCTGGCAATCTGAACCCATAATGATCATGGGCTGGAAATGCTCAGCAGTTAAGTGTTAAAACTGACTCAATGGTACCTAACAATAAAGTACTGTTAAGAATGCAGAATATTATCAATTGGGCTTTTGCACATATAGCATCTTTAAATTGGCAACAAAATACTTAATTCTAGAACAAATAATTAAAAACTTAAAAATATAACCTACATTCCAATTTTATCAAATCAATTTGGTGGCCTTGTGGTAAGGAGTTGCACTACCAACCCAAAGGCATTCAGTTCAAGTCCAACAAGTGCCCCTGGGGAGAAAGGTAGGCAGTCTGAAAGTGATTTTGTTGTTGTGTACCATCCAGTCAGAACTGAATGATGGCAGATCCTTTGACAGGTTTTCAGAGGCAGTTAGCTGCACAGGAGGAGACTGCCCATCCTTCCCCCATGGAGCAGCTGATGGATTAAAACCACATGCATTCAGGACTGCAGCATGGCTTCTCATCTCTAGCCCAGAGAGCTCGCTATATGTGATTTACTGCCTCTGAAAATCGGCTCAAGGATCAGCCATGAGTTGTTTACAGTATGATGGTATCTATTTAACAGCATTAACAATAGCATCATGAATCTACACATACTCCAATAAAAGTTGTTAATCTGAAATTAAGGTGCTTGGTTGTTTTTTGTTGTTTTTTTTAAAAAGTTTATCGTTTTCTTTGGCATCCTATTTTCCCCCCAGGTAATTTCTACATAAATTCATTAAAAGCGTGGCTTACAGGGTACGTTATTCAATACCTTTTAGCGTATCTATTTTTTTCTTCAGAAGAGGATGTATCGCCAGTCTGGCAATTGCTCTTTCAGTTGCAGTAGAATCTGGCTGTGAATTTAAAATAAGCATAAGGTAAAATAAATAGAAGATAACTTGACATTATTAAAAAGTGAATTAAAAAACCCTACCAGTCTTTCAAATTAGCATTAGGGGAAATGAATATGTTAAGATTCTCACTATATAGAAATTATGCTGGAAAAAATATGACTACTTAACATGTTTCTACAAATCTGCTAAATATCCTGTGACCATAAAAAGAAATCAAAAGGTATTTATTATAGCTTTTGCTTTCAAAAAGCTTAAAAGATTTAGTCAAGAAAAGGTGTTGGAGAAGAGCACTGAACATCACATGGATAGCCAGACCAACAAATATATCTTGGAAAAGGTGCAACTGGAATGCTCCTTGGAAGCAAAAATGATGAGGTGTCACCTCACATACTTTGGACATGCTGCTAAGGGCTATTCCTTGGAAAAGACCATGATGCTAAGAAGGCTGGAGAATCAGCAAAGGAGAAGACTCTTGACCAGGTGGACTGATGCTGTGACTGCAACAATAGGCTCCTGTGTGTCAGTAACTGTGAGGATAGCGCTGGACAGAACAGGGTTCAGATCTTTGTTTATAGGGTTGCTAGCTGTGAATCATACTCTGCTCAACAGGACCTAACAACAGCCAACAAGACATTCTGATCTTTCATACTTCTCATTTTGGGTTGAGACCCATAAAATGATAACAGAGGTGAACAACTTAATGAAAATGTGGATTGCTCTGGAAGAGTATGAAGTGTGAGCATTTGACTTCTTGCCACTTCTATCTCCCAAAATTCTCACTGCTGTCAAGTCAGAACTGACTTAACTGACTTTCCACTGGGTTTCAAAAGCTGTAAATTATATGGGAGGAGATGGCCCATCATTCTTCCATGGAGCCTCTGCTGGACTCAAACCACCAGAAATGTACAGCCTTTGGGTTAGCATAAAAACTCACCACTGACTATGCCACCAGGACCCCAAAACTGAGCAAGTTTGAAATAACAAATATAAAGTCTAGTTGTTTATACTATGTGTCAGTGTTCATGTCTTCCATAGTATCTAACAAAAACAATGCTCTATAGGTATGAATATAACAGTTTAACGATGTTGTTGATTGCTGTTGAGTTGAGCATGACTCATAGAGACCCTATGAACAAAAAGGGCTGAATATTTTCTATAACTATTGTCATTTATCAAAGTTCATAGAGTTTCCAGAGGCATGTTGTTTAGGAAGTGGATGCCACTCCTGACAGCTTCTCACACTCATATTCATTTACCTGACAAGCTACAATCAGCAGTTGTTTACTGTGAAGTCGAAATTGACTCATAGCTGATCCTCTAGCGGGTTTTCAGAGGCAGCAAATCACAAGGGAGGAAAGCCAATCTTTTTCTGTGGAGCAGATGATAGATTCCAATCCTTACCTTTGGACTGAGAGTGCAACTCCTCATCCAATAGGCCACCAGATCTAAAATCTACTCAACAAACAGTTGTCTTGGAGGTTATTTTCCATATCACCTTTTTACCATACTTGTCCCTAATGTTCTGGTACTGATTTGTAAATCTGATTACCTTAATACTTTATATAAATATTCTAATGTGGAAAAAACAATGTAAAAATGAAAAAAACTGTTGGTGACATACATGTTAATTATATCCAAACTGGTAAAGAGAGATAACACGTAAGTCACAACTTTCCTTATTTAAAGTTGATACAATGTTTGCTGTGGAAAATGCTCAGGAAACTGTGGTTTTCACACACGTCCAGTTACTTCCATTTCAAATAAATTAAGTAAAAAGGGAAAACATTTCATTTTTTAATAGAAAAATTTATTCTGGAATATGTTTATTTACTGAAAACACAAGAGCATTTGGTGCTCAAATTTGAGAAGAATTTTGTGAATGTACCCATGACTATAAACAGTTTAATGATAAAAAAGATCCATTACATGAAATGTTTAATTTCTTTTAATCATTCCTCAAAATAAACTAACTTTAAATGAACTGAAAAAGGGAGAATGTTAGTAGCAGTATCTTGAAAAGAAAATGGAGTTTTATTTCAATTCTAGGTTTTATCTATAGATGTAACTCAGCACACTAATATTTACATATTTTTAAAATTAGAATTGTAACAGCAAACAGGCAATTAAAAGAATTCTGAGGAATTGGTTACAAATGAAACATAAATATTTAAGAGTCAATAAAAAGATGGTCAAAGCTTAACTTTAATATATGCAACTCAACTAGTATTTTAAAATTAGATTCTAAGTATAGATGAATAGAATATTTTCCCTTGTGAAGGGAAATAATTACCCCTTTCTATAGTCTAGTGAATACTAAAGCTTTCTTTGGATCTATACCCAGGTGTAAATCAATGTCTACATGTACTGATTTCACTATATGGGTACAAAATATAACAAAATGAAAAACAAAAAATGCAGCTGAACTCCATGTAACTGTAATCAATTCCAAGAATGCAGGAGCCAAAATAATCCCATTTCCTTTAAAAAGAAAACTAGTTTATAATGAAAAGGGAAAAAAAATCCGTTCCTTCAATCCTCATTGGGAGTCAATAAGACAGAAAAATGATGAAGATATTAAAAAAAAGGGGGGGAGTATATAAAAAAAACAGAAGTCCCAAAATTGATCACCTATATTCTCCTTAGAGATAACCGGTGGCAGAATGGGGTTCAAACTCACCAAAAGCTTCATAAGATAAATAAGTGGTAGTCTGAAGAATTCAGGTCATTACAAAGACAAAGGAGAAGAAAAGACCAAAATGGATGACAGAAGAGACTCTGAATATTGCACTAGAGCACCAAGAAGCCAAAGCAATGGGAAGAAATCAAGAAGTTAAGGAGCTTAATAGATTTCAAAGGGCAGCTCCAGAAGACAAAGTATTTTAATGAAATTTGCAAGGAGTCAGAGTTGGAAAATCAAAAGGGCCAACTAAATCAACATCTGTTGTTTGGTTTTTGTTTTTTTTTAAAAAATTATTTTATATTGGTTTGCTTACAAAGTACATATACATTGTGTTTCACATTATTCATTCACATATTTCATACCAAATCATTTCCATGCATTATGGTTTTTTTTAACATAAACTTTTTATTTTATTCTGGCTTATTTACAAAATTTGTATACATTGTTTTTCACACCAGATCTTTCCCATTTCCTTAATCTACCCCTCACTCTACTCATTTTAATGTGAAGAAACTAAAGAACATATTCAAGCTATGAGTTGCAATACTTAAGGATGCTATGGGTAAAATACTGAATGATCGAGAAAAAGCTAAAAGAAGACAGAAGGAAGCTTTAAATCTCGGAGTTTGGCCTGAGGACTGCACAGATACAGGGAGAAGGGTCATTCAAATGCCGCGGTGGGACCCATGCTTGTCCCTCCCACCCACGCCACCAGGTACGAAAATTACGAGTCTCAGCAGTCTGTGAGGAAGTGCCAGCTTTAAACTTTGGGAAGACAACATACACCAAATCTATAGGATTTATCAACCTCCCCTGAAAACTCATCTAACATTGGAGATTAAGTTTCTTTGGTCTACAAACTGATGTCTGGCCTTACCATGTTGGTCCCGCTAACTCAAGCAACAGGGAGGTCCTGGGCATCTCGACAGAGAAGCAGTGACATCAAATCAAGAACCATCTATCACCTCAGATTTGAAAAACTCTACCACGTTAATGTCCCGAAAGAAGCAGGGTTCCTCACTCGCTATGCAAACCCAAAGCAAGATATCTTTTCTCAACCCCCCCAAAATGACAGAGTAGAAATGGATTTCCTGAAGCCAGAAAGTCTGATGGAACTTTCTGACAGAACTGAAAAGAACAATGATTGAATCTTTTCAATGGATGAGTAAAAATGAGGAAGAGCTTAGAAAAAACAATTTATAACAATGCAGAAAAAACAAACGAGGCACAAAACAAGAAACCATGATCCAAAATATGAGGTCTAAGGTTTCTAATGCTTTCAACATGATGCAGAGACACATAAACAGAGGTGAAGAGATGGAAAACAGAATCAGTGAAACAGAAGATAGAACTGTCACCACAGATCTGAGAAAAAAGCAGAATCAAAAAAGAAGGAAACCGAAGAAAACCTAAGAATAATGTGGGATATCATTAAAAGAAGTAACATTTGCATCATCGGAATCCCAGAACAGAAAGAAGCAAGTATAGGCACTGAAAAACTTGTGGAACAATTACTAGAGTAAAACTTTCCAGGCATAATGAAGAATGAGAGAATATATATTCAAAAAGCCGAGCGAACACCGTATTGAATAGACACTAAAAGAAAAACATCAAGGCATATCATTATCAAATTTGCTAGAACCAAAGATGAGAGAATACTGAAAGCAATGAGACACAAAGTAACCTATAAGGGAGAACAGTTAAGACTAAATGCAGATTTCTCAGCAGAAACCATGTGAGCAAGAAGACAATGGAATAGCATATATAGAACACTCAAAGAACACAACTGTCAACCAAGAATACTGTATCCAGCAAAACTGTTCATCAAATACAAAGGAGAGATCAAAATATTCCCAGAAATACAGAAACTAAGGGAGTTTATAAAAACAAGACCAGCCTTACAGGAAACAC
>NW_006399796.1:6576336-6585391 GCF_000299155.1 Elephantulus edwardii | reverse complement strand
GTCTTCAATATGGATTGAAGCTCAACATCAAGAAGACAAAGATTGTCTCACCACTGGGCCAACTGACAGCACCATGATGAAGAACAGACTGCGTGTGTTAACAATTTCAGCTTGCTCAGCTCCCCAACCAACACTCCTGGGTTCCAGCAGTCAGGGAACTGCATTGGAAAATCTGCTGTCAAAGACCTCTCCAGAGTACTAAGAAGCGATGATGTCAGTCTAGAGACTAAGATGTGCCTGATCCAGGCCATAGTCTTTGTAATTACTTGCTAGGTATCAGAGAGCTGGGAAATGACTAAGAATGGCAGAAGAATTGATGCCTTTGAATTGTGGTACTAGAGAAGAGTTTTGAACATACCCTGGACTGCCAAGAAAACAAATGGGTCTTGGAGAGGGTAAAACAAGTTTCTTCTTGGAGGTTAGGATTTTGAAACTCTGTCTCACAACTGTGTATGTGGCCAGGAGGGACTGATCCTTGGAGAAGGAAATCATGCTCAGAAGGCTAGAAGGACAGCACAGGACAGAAAGACCCCAGATGAAATAGAATGACATAGTGACTAGGGCAATGGGGCATAGGTGTGTAGGAATCAGTGAGACTGGCTCAGGACAGGTTATGCTTCAGAGCTGTTGTACACACGGCACACAACAACAACAACTCAATGACAGTGAGTAGTGGTGGTGAGAAATTACACAATAAGCTTGATGTTTATGTTTTCTTATTTCAGTAAATGATATATTTTACACATGGAGAGGTACAGAGGGTCCATTAGAGATTAAAATATTCTAAATATTTTATTTCAAATATGAATTCAAACATATGGAATACTTATTACTAAATTTCCAAGTAAATATGGGTTGGGTAAAAGGAAAAAAAAATCACAAGATAATTTATTTTGAATGTCAAGTTATTACTGATAAATATTATAATTTTTCACTTAAATGGAAACAAACACTAGTAGGACACTAAAAAGAAACTGTTTTCTCATTCTCACCAAAAAGGAAATATTAATGAAATACTTTCAGAAGTTAGTAATCAAAAAGCTTATTCTGGGAAAAATCTGAAATTATTTTTTAGACTCTCAAGAAAAACTATCATATTTCAAGAAAAAACAAACATAATCTATCATATTTCCATATAACCAACACTAATCTATGTCAATATTTATCTCAGATACAGATTAGATCATAAATTAAAAAATGTTAATAGAATGGAAATCTTTTCTTTGTGTGAATGGATCCTAGGAAATAAGAATGAGTATTTTCTGAACAAATGATCTGTTTATCATTGTTGTTCCATGTCATGGAGTTGGCTATAGGTAACAGTAACCCAATGCATAACATAACAAAACTACTATCCCAGTCCTTTGGTCATCCTCAATAATCACTCCTGGAGCCCATTATGCAGCCACACTGTGTCACTCTATCTCACTGAAGGTCTTCCTCTTTTTTGATGATTTTCTCCTTCACTGTCTTTGAACTGTACTATCCCTTCTTAATAAAATGCCCAAATCATGTGAGACAAAGTCCTGCCATACTCATTTTTAAAGAGTATTTGACTGCTTTTCTTTCAAGGTAAATTTGCTTGTTCTTTGGGCAGTTCATAGTACAGAATACTCTTCACCAGCACGGTAATTCAAAAGCATAAATTCTTTAGTCTTCATTGTTCATTACACAGCTTGTGCATGCATATAAGGTAACTGAAAATACTGGCTCAGGTCAGGTATACCTGAATCCTCAAAGTGTTTGCTTTGCTTTTTACCATTTTAAAAGGAGCTTTTGCAGCAGATTTGACAAATGTAGAAAACAACTTATTTCTTCACTGCTGCTTCCATAGATGCTGCCTCTTTTCTCTGTTTATCAGGATGTTGTGTTTAGGATGGATTGTTAGAATTTTTTTTTTATGTTGAGGTGTAATCTATATTTAAGCCTGCAGTGTTTGAGTTTCATCAGAAAGCACTTCAAGTCTTTTTTGTTTGCAGGAAGTTGTTGTTGTTGACTGGTCCCTCCTTGTCAACATGCCCAAGAGTATGTGAGATGCAGCTTCCAAATGTTTGCCTCTAAAGAAGCAGCATGGTTTTACCCCCTCCAGGAAAGACTTGTTTGTTCTCTTGGCAGTCCACGGTATGCTCAATATTCTTCTCCAGCACCACAAATGAAAGGCATCAATTCTTCTTCTATTGTTTTTGGTCACTATACAGATAGCAAGTAATTGCAAAGACTATGGCCTGAATCAGGAGCATCTTCGGCACTCTGGAGGGGTCCCTGACAGGACAGTTACCTAATTCAACTTGTCTTTCGATTTACTGATTGCTGGTGTCAAGAGTATTGCTTGTGGACCCAAGCAACCTGGAATTATTAACAAACTCAATCTGTTCCCCATCTTATCATGGTGCTGCCAATTGGCACAGTGGTGAGAATCTTTGTCTTCTTGATGTCGAGCTTCAATCCATATTATAGACTTCAGTCCTTGTTAATCTATCTTCTTTAAAATCTGATTATCTTATTTTTCAACAACCAAAGTCAAAGAAGAGTCCTGAACATACTATGTGCTGGCTTACATGTAGCTTTAAGGCTAGAATCCATGCTAAGAGTACTTAAAATACTAAAAGGATTATTTCATCTGTGATGGACAAGACAAGCATCAACTAAGCTCCCAGACTAAGAAAGTAGGAAGAAAAGTCTAATAATCTGTATTTCGTATGAATCATAATGGACTATTGTCCAACTCACTTGCTTTGGAAAACCTACCAAAGGGATTAATCATTAGTAAAAATACCATGTTTGGTGAAGCAGAGAAGCAAGAAGAGTGTGAGAGACCCACAATGAAACAAACTGGCATAACAGTCACAAGAGTGGGATAACCAACCCACTGGTGACTGTAAACTGTGCAATGTTTCAAGTACATGAAGTTGCCATAAGTCATTAGCAACTCAACTGTTGTTTACAAAAATAGTATTAGTTAATTAAGAAATGAGTTCTAATTTACATAAATGCAGCATCAATACATTTTAAGTCTGGAAAAGCACTTTAACATCATCCAATTCAATCAGTTCTTTAAAGCTTAAATTATCCCTCAAACAGTCTCAACTTGAGATTGATATTAAAGAACTTCATACATTTCTGTGAGGGTAATTAACAATTACAGCCATGAACTACTGATGAGTGGACTAGTAGCTAGAGAGGAAAAAAGAAATCAACTATGAAATAAACTATGAAAAACTACCACCAAAGGGGAGATCTGGTGCCTTAGGGGTAAGGGGTTTTACCGCCAAATCAAAAGTACATGGTTCAAATCTAACAGGTGCTGGGAGAAAGACAGGCAATTTCTTCCCAAGTGATTTACTGTCTCTGAACGCCCACTGCAGAGTCCACTCAAATGGCTCCCTTACACAGTACTCACCACCAACAAACCACCACCAAGTATTCTTTTATAGAGTGTGTGTGCTCTGGCAAGATAAACTATACTCTGTACCATGACACAAATTTTCATAAATTTTAAATACTACACAAAGTATGTTTACAGATTCTAACAGAATTAACAAGAAAATACTAACAAAAATAACATAACTGAAAAACCTCTACTTGGAAATCAAACAGTACAGTTCTTAGTAAACCTAATATCAAAGGAAGTTTTAATGAAATTATAAATATTTTAAACTCAAAGGAAAAAATATGACAAAACTTACAAGATAGTGCTTATAAGAGAGTTTCTAGCATAAGAACGTAAATACAAAGGAAGAAAAGTATAAAATCAGTAATTTAAATTTCCAGTTTATCAGTGAACAAGAAAAGTACATGTTAAAACAAAGGATATATGCAGATGAGAGCAGAAATCCATGAAAATGAAAGCAAAAAAGTAATTAAAAAACCAATTAATCCTAAAAGTATTTGAACATGTTAAGTATCGTGTAAGCTTATGTAAGTACTTGTAAATTGAATAGCAATGAAACACGGTACAGAGTATGAAAGAAGTGGTAAAGTTCAAATGAATAAAATGATAAGGTTAAATGCTCTGACTTTGCCGCATAATAATGACATTTCATGTAAGGATTTTTATCAGTAGTTTCTTACGTTAGAAACACTGTTAGACAGATCTTTTACAGGTTGACTATAAAGAATAGTAATAAGGATGTTTTGTTGTTGCTATTCTAACTCGAAATTTTGTGACTTAGACTGGGTGAACAAGTTCAACATCTCTGAGTTGAATTATGTCAGTTGGTAATACTTTACTGCAAATGACGGCTATAGCCGTCTTGCATGTTTCAATTAATAAAAAATGGAACATCATTTGTACGAAGTGTACTAATGCATTTATTTGTTAATTATTCGGTAATACAATGAAAAAAAGATGTAACATTTCAGATAACAGATCAATTGTTTCCTGTGTGATTTTTCATGTTTAACAATTCGGAATATTTTCGCCTACAGAGACAAATGACGGCTGTAAGAGTCATAGTATCAAACGTTTCGTATATTTTAGTTCTGTTGAGAAGTGTGTTTCTGTGAGGACGAACTATATATTCTGTAAGTATCTTTATATTTTTCTATTCTTTTATATTATTATCACACACTGGCAATTTACACACACTGACACCTGTGTACTTACTCCGTCGGCTAATTTTACTTTTTATTTTTTCATAAATTAGTAAAAATTTTTGTTTCGGTATTACTATGAGTGTATAAGTATATATCTCTCGCTGTATGTAGGATTACTTTTAATCGCTAAAATGGACTTTTGCTGAAAAGACAACAAAAAGATGAGAAAAGTATTACACGACTACGACCTCACTGATGATGATCAAAGCCTTGTTTCGGAAGGATCCGATGCTGAAAAAGACTCTTAGCAACGACAGTGACACAGACTTTCTAGAAACTCAACGTCGGAAGAAGCATGTGATATTGTCGTCTGAGGATGAAGACTGAAAATATTGATGATCCTGCCGGTAATGATGATGATGATATGTGGTATGACAGTAAAGAGAAATTGATTGAATTTGCATTTAACGATGATGAATGCGGCATTAAAATGAATGTTGATGAGTATTCTAGTGGGAAGGACATTTTTGAAGGACAGCTGTTCTCATGAAATATAGTTGAGACACTTGTTAGTTGCACAAATTGGAAAGCATTTATTTGAAACCAAGCATTCTGTAACAAGAAATAGTCTGTTTCACTGAAACAGGTGGAGAAGAGCTACTAAACTTTTTGGGCCTTTGCTTGCTGAGTAAATAATTTGAAAAGTTGGACTATAAAAAGAAGAATGTAGATTCAGGATCAGAGGAACTCATCTCAACAACCTGAATTACAAAGATGATGCAATCTTGCTTGCCGAAAGTGAGAAGAACTTCCAGCATTTCTGCAGATCAAAGATACGGCTTTCAACATCAAGGAAACAACAATTTTCACCACTGGATCCTTCGGCAACATCATGACAGATGGAGGAAAGACTGTAATTATTAATTACTTAATCATCCTTGGATCCACAATCAACACCCTTGGTACCAGCAGTCAGGAGATCATAACTCACCACACTGGGTAAGTCTGCTGTCAGGGACCAATTCAAATTACAAAGTAGCAACGGTGTCAATTTGAAGACTAATGTCAGTCTGATTCAGGCCATGATCTTTTCAATCACTTGTTATGCATCTGAGAGCTGGATAAACAATAATGATCACCAAAAAATAACTGATGTCTTTGAGCTATGGTGTTGGAGAAGTGCACTGAGTAAGTATCCCATGAATTGCCAAAGAACATATGTGAGGTAAGAACAGCAAAACTTCATCTCTTAAACCTTGGACATGTCATGAGAGGCTATTCCTTGGAGAGGGACATTACCCTTATATAGGTGAAGGATTGATGAAAGAGAGGAAGACCCTCAACCAGAAAGGTTGACACAGTGACTGTATCAATGGGCTCAAGTGTGTCAGAGATGCTGAGGATGGCACAGAATGGGACAAGTTTCAGATGTATTGTTCATAGGGTAGTTATGAATCATACTAAATTCAATCACACCTCAACAAAACAGTTCTAACAAATTACACTGCTAACCTAAGATGGCAAGAATATATCAGCAGCTCTGTGGTAGAAAGATGGGAAATGTCTTCACATGAAATTCAGCACCTTTGAAAATCTGCTGGACAGCAGCTATAAATGAGCTCCAACTTGCTGGTAACGAATTGTGTTCAAACTGAGTAAGATGGACTAATGGACTAACTGTTATGCACCACATGAAACAGAGTAAAATCAATAAACCATTAAGGACACTGAGGGATGTGTTGTCACAGCAAAATTAATAAATTACCATAAACATTTTCAGTAGATAATCTGGAGCATGATGGCACCCAAAAACAATTCTGGAGCTCAAGTGAGAAGTAAAAATATATTAATAACTTACTCTTTCTCTATTTTCTCTTCAATGACTAAGGTCATATAAAAATCATACAAGTAATACGAAGACATTTCACAATCAAACTATTAAAAATATACCTTTTTGCAGATGTTTTCAAAGTTTATATCATCTTCAAGAGCAGATTTAGTAACTGTATCAGGTTTTAATTCCTGTTGGGAGGGAGGAAAAAAAGTACTTTTAGATAGGAACATAATTTTTAAATTGTCAGTATCTTGAGCTAAATATCTTCCTCTAATTTTAAAATGTTATTTAATAACATTTTCTTTTTCAGAAGAGAGTAATCTTTATCTTTGCTAAGAATGTTCATAAAAACCTATCACCACTGAGTCAATTCCAACTTAAAGGAATCTTTAAATGGACAGAGTAGAACTGCCCTATGGGATTTCCGAGGCTACAAATCTTTATACACAAATGTCATGTCCTTCTCTGAAGGAATGGCTGGCTACTGGGATTAAACTCATGACCTTTATCAGCCAGTTTCTATAGCCACTGAATCAGTAGAGCTCTGGAGAATTTTTACACTTTATGGAAGCATTTTTATGGAAAACTATGGCAAAGAGAATTTTACCTTCAAGTGACCTGTGAGATATAGGTCATCCACTAACATTCAGGTCTTGAATGTAAACAGGTCTTAATCCACAACCACTGGTAGATTGCTTTTGGCCAAGAATAAGATTAAAAGGACATGACTTCTTTCAGTGTCTCTTGGAGAAAGTCTAGTTAGTGTGCTCCTTAGAAACAAGTATGGGAAGACTTCCTCTCACATATTTTAGATATTAACAGGACGGACTATTAGCTAAAAAAGGACATCAGGCTTGGAAAAGTAAGGATGAGTGAAGAAAAGATCCTCAAAGGAATGAAAAGACAAAGTGAATGGAACAATTTAAGTGGTAAAACTCTGTCTCACACACTTTAGCATGTTGCCAGAAGGGGCCAGTCCTTGAAGAAGGAGAAGGATATCATTTTTGGAAAGCTGGAAGGTCAGTGCAAGAGAGGAAGATCCTCAACAAGATGGATGGACACTGTGACTGTGGCAAAGGGATCAAGTGTGTCAGAGGCCAGACTGTGTCAGGATACTGCAAGGTTCAGAAGGTCACTATTAAAATAGAGTCAAAATCACCTCTAAGGTACATAGCGACAGCCTTTTGTCGTATCATGCCCAAGTATGTCTGCTGTCTCTCCACAGAGAGACATTGTTATATCTCTATGGAACACACTATCTTGATTTTTTCCAAGACAGATCTGTTGGTTCTTCTGGCAGTCCAAGGTATATACAATATTGTTCAACCCCACCACCAAAATTCAAAAGTATCAATTCTTAAGGAATAATCACAATTTTAAGGCATCTTGGGGGCAAAGTAGGGAGTTCTTGTGGCCAAATGGGTAAAAAAGGCACAAAGTACAAATTCACAGCTGGTACATGGGAGAAAGACTGACAATGTCTTCCTATCATATTTACAGCTACTGAAAATCCACTGGAAGATCAGTTATGAGTCAGTTCTGGTTTGGTGATGGCAATGAATGAGTGAGTGACAGAGCATAGCTGATTAAATGCTTAGTCGCTAACCAGTAATTTGGTGTTCAAACCCTCCAGTTATTCCATGGAAAAACTTTCATTCTATGGATGAAAGATAAAGCAGTTTGTTACCACAGAAAAATACAATTGTGGAAACTCATAGGGGCAGTTCTACTCTGTCCAATAATGTTGCCAGTGTCAACAATCTCCCTCCATCTCACATATTTTGGGCTTTTTTCAGGAAGGGCTGGTCTTTAGAAAAAAGATATCTACCTGGAAAAGTAGAGAGTCAGTGGTGTGTCTGAACCATTGAAAACTGTTTTTTCTAGCCATTGTTTTAGCCTCTGTTGGGGTTAATTGGATCTCTGGCTATCTTAACTGTGGATATATGGTCTTGCAAATCATCAACAATTGTGGGGCCAATATGAGAGCTTTTCACACTGTGAAAAACAGTGACGGTACTGGGGAGATTGTGAAGAGACTGTAGCAAGGTGTAACCAGGGAAACCCTGGAGATACAGTTCACAAGTAAAGGTTTATCTTGATGGATGGGAAAAAAAAACACCAATAACAACTAACTGACTTCTGACTTCTCAGCGATAAAGTCTGCTGGATGAATGAGGAGACCAGAAGCTTCTTCCATTTGTGGTGTAGAGCTGCACCTATATTTTCACTAATTAAGGAACAGTACCTTCCTTGTTAATCTAGCTTGAGACTGTGGATTAAACCTGAACTTGCACTGTAAAATATTCTTTGCCTCCTTTACTCTCCAATATATTTCTCTAATAAACCTCACAACTGTAAGTCTGTGAGTGTTATAACAAACATCAGACTCAACAACTGGTAAAGCAGCTGCAGGTGCATATAGGGTGGTATGTCTGACCATGTAGGGTTTTTTTTTTTGGTTGGTTTTTATTTTTATTATTTATTTCAATGAAAATTTACAGAGACTCTGGACTTCTATTCATTCATTGTTGCGTTTTTCTCACCTCTCAACTCTCCCCCCTCGCAGTACACTAACCTATTGGAAAAGTAAAATTCTTTCATTGTTTTACAATCCCTCCCCCAAGGTCTACTCCACTATGCAGCCTTCGCTCTGGACTCCAGTCATGACAAAAATACCTAATTACA
>NW_006399796.1:6574594-6576236 GCF_000299155.1 Elephantulus edwardii | reverse complement strand
CTAAGGGAGTTTATAAAAACAAGACCAGCCTTACAGGAAACACTGACAGACGTCCTTCATACAGAGATGGCACAGAAAACAGGATGGACTAAAGTAACTAGCAAAAACGCCAAAAAGAACTGAACAAAATGATAGCAATAAAACATTACCTCTCAATAATGACACTGAATGTGAATGGTCTAAATGCACCACTGAAGAGAAAAAGAGTAGCAGATTGGATAAAAAACCAAAATCCATAAATAATATGTTGTCTACAAGAGACACAACTGAAAAATGAAGATAAAGACTAAAAGGATGGGGAAAAATATATTAAGCAAATGGCAACCAAAAAAAGGGCAGGAGTAGTGAGGCTAATCTCTGATAAAATAAATTACAATGCAAAAACCATCACAAAAAACAAAGGTCACTCCATAAAGCTCAAAGTGTCAATAGAACAAGAGGGTAAGACAATATTTAATATCTCTGCACCAAATGAAAGACCTGCAAAATATATAAAATACACAATAACAAAACTTAAAAAGGAAATAGACAACACTACTATAGTACTTGGAGACTTCAATACACCCCTCTCAAGAAAAGATAGAACTACCAAAAAGAATCTCAACAAAGACTCTCAAGAATTAAACCACACAATAAACCAAATCAATCTCATAGATATTTATAGGCTAATGCACCCTGGACAAGCACAATATACCTTCCTTTCCAATGTGCATGGAACATTCTCCAGAACAGATCACATTCTAGGTTAGGTCACAAGGCAAGCATCAACAAATTAAAAAACACAGAAATTATACAAAGTACCTTCTCAGACCACAATGCCACAAAATTAGAAATTAATAACAAGAGAATAAAGGAGGGAAAAAGTATACATTTGGAAGCTGAACAACAACTTGCTTGAACATGACTGGGTACAAAAACAAATAAAAAATGAAAATAAAAAGTTTTTTGAAACAAATGACAATGAAAACACTACTTATCAAAACCTCTGGGAAACAGCCAAAGCAGTAATCAGAGGTCAATTTATAGCAATAAGCAAACACACCAAAAGGCAGAAAAAACTGACCACTGACTCTCTAACCCATCATCTCCAGCAAACTGAAAAAGAACAGCAAGAAAACCTGACACCCTCTAAAAAACCTGAAATTATAAAAATTAGAGGAGAGATAAATGAAATAGAAAACCAAAAAACAATTGAAACTATCAACAATACTAGGAGTTAGTTCTTTGAAAAGGTCAGTAAAATCAACAAATCACTAGCAAAACTCACAAAAGAAAAGGAGGAAAAGACAGAGTCCAAATAAGAGATGAATCAGGCAACATCATTATAGAACCAACCAAAATAAGAAAGCTAACATTAGAGTATTATGAAAAAACTATATTCAAACAAACATGAAAACCTAGAGGAAATGGACAAAGAAATGCACAACCTACCTAAACTGACACAAACCAAAATTGAACAGCTGAACAGAAGCATTACAGAAGAAGAAACTGAAAAGGAAAAACAACTTCCAACCAAAAAAAGCCCTGGACCAGATGGTTTTACAAGCGAATTTTATCATACATTCAGAGAAGAACTGTCATCAATTCTACATAAACTATTTCAGAATATAGAAAAAAGATGGAATTCTCCCAGATTCATTCT
>NW_006399796.1:6536549-6571915 GCF_000299155.1 Elephantulus edwardii | reverse complement strand
TTCCAGTTTCTCCACAACCTTGCCAGCATTTGTTGCTAGTTTTTCTGTTAAATTCTGCTATTCTTACTAGGGTGAGATGATATCTCATAGTTGTTTTGATCCATGTAGCTATTTGTATGGTGCAATGGACATTATTATGGAGATCATTCTTCTTTTTAAATCAGTCAGAAGACAGCCTCCCCCAAGTTGCATCTGCTCCTCTGGCAGTCAGTAAACACTTAATATGGACTGAGACAGTGACTAAAAATATGTGCATGAGATACTATATTTTGTGATGACAGTACAGGATAGGGCAGAGTTGTGATCTATCATTCACTGGGTTGTTGCATTGCAGTCAATTCAATGGCATCTAACAACAATAATAAGATCTCTGGTTGAATAAAGAAAGCATATCTGCAACAAGTCTGCTCTATGTTTGGCTGAGGAAGGAAGACCAGGCCAAAACAACCTTTGGAAGCAGTAATAATAATAATAATAAAATAATAAATAATAATAATAATAGTATTTCTTCTTTATCTTGAGGGACACTAAGAAGGGTTGGATTTTGAATTTACTTTGTGTTTTTGTAAATGTGATGAAAAGCTGAATATACTATGTTTCAGTCAATGAGGGGTTAAACTTTGAAACAAGGAATTAGAAGATGCTACTTATGGCTGCTTCCTTGGGTATTTTTGGCCTATTTGGAAGTGAGGAAAGCAATGCAGTTCTCTGAAATAAAGAATCTGAAGTAACTTACAACAGAGCTGACATCCAAATCTTGAAACTTTTTTACAGGTGGGAATCTCATTATGGATACCCTCTAGTGACAAAAACTTAACTTCCTAAATACTATTTTACCAGATGGAACTTAAATAAGGCTATATTCCATCATCATATTGCAAAGGGATTTTTCCAAATAAAATATCACTGTCTTCTTCCTACACCTATTTCTGTGCTTACCACTGTAATTAATGACATCTCCATCCTTTGCTTCTCAGGTTAGACAGCTCAGAGTCATCTGACACCCTGCTGGCTTCTGTGTCATGCTGCTTTTACATTCCCATTCCCCCTGCCTCTTCTCACACTTCTGCATGTCTGCAGTTTGATTTTCTTCTTTTGACTACTATTATCCAGCCTCTAGAATAAGGACTTCATCATAGCCTGTGTGGTTTCTAACAGCCTTACTGCTTTACCTGCTCTAGAATCAGAAATTTCAAGGCTCAGTGTGTATCTTGTAAACACAGACTGAAGTAATGACCTTCAATCTTAACAATTAAATCCTATTATCTTGCTTCAGTCTTCCTGCTTTACTATTATACTTCTCCTAGGTGTTCTATCCGTAACAAATAAATTTAGTTCTACATGGAATCCCTTTATTTTCACATCCTAAACTCAATGGTATACTGTCTACTTTTTCTTTTGGAGGTGGTGGTTGGGTTGAGGATGACTTCCTTTGGTTACTTTCTTATGCGTCAAGTCTTAGTTCTCAAATATTTATTAAAATAAACACATCTTGAGATTTCAGGTTAGAGCAGGAAAATGGTTAAGTTCTGCAATATTTTGTTATACCAAAGGAGTAATGAAGTTCTGTCAATAAGTCACAGAAGCTCGTATTTGGACTGGCACAGGGAAATTTTCAGAGTTAAAAAGAATAATGACAACAATGTTCTTCTTGTTGTTATGTGCTGTCGAGCTGCCTGCGATTCATAGTGACCCTATGTACAACAGCCCTAAACCCTGCTCTATCTTGTGCCAACCTCACTGTCTCCAACACACCTACCTCCATTATCTCAATCACTTAATCAATCCCCCTCATAGGGGTCTTCCTCTCCTGTGCTGTCCCTCCACCCTCCCAAGCATGATGTCCTTCTCCAAGAACTGGCCCCTCCTTGCAACATGCCCAAAGTGTATCAGATGAAGCTTCAGAATCCTTGTCTCCAAGGAGCAGCCTGGTTTAACACTCTCTACGATGAACCTGTTCGCTTTCTTAGCAGTCCATGGTATATTCAATACTTTTCTCCAATACCACAGCTCAAAGGTATCGATTCTCCTTCACCCTCCCTTGTCATTGTCCAGGTCTCTGATGCATAACAAGTAACTGCCAAGACCATGGCCTTTATCAGGCATGCCTTAGTCTCCAGAGTGATACCATTGCTCTTCAGTACTTTGGAGAGGTCCCTAACAGCAAACTTTCCCACTGCAATGTGTCTTTTAATTTCCTGGCTGCTGATGCCAAGAGTGTTGACTGTGGAGCCAAGCAAACTAAACCTGTGAACAATCTCAGTCTCTTCACCATCCATCATGATGCTGCCAATTGGCCCAGTGGTGAGAATTTTTGTCTTCTTGATACTGAGCCTCAATCCATATTGAAGGCTGCAGTCCTTGACCGTCTATGGCAAGCACATCAGGTCCTCCTCAGTTTTAGCAAGCAGGGTTGTGTCATCTGCATAACACAGATTGTTGATAAATCTTTCTCCAATCCTGATGCCACACTTCTCCTCATATAGTCTAGCCTCCTGGATAATCTGCTCTGCATACAGGTTGAAAAGTTATGGAGATAGGACACATCCCTGGCGTACACCCTTCCCAATTTTGAACCACACAGTGTTTCCTTGCTCTGTTCTGATGACTGTCTCCTGGTCCAAGCATAGGTTTCGTATTAGCATGACCAAGTGTTCTGGGATTATCATTCTCCTCATAGTCAGTCACAGTTGTGATCCACACAATCAAACGCCTTTGTATAATCAATGAAACACAGACAGACATTCCTCAAGTACTCCCTGCTTTCAGGCAAGATCCACCTAATAGCGCCTAGTCTCCTTCTAAACCCAGCCTGGACTTCTGGCAGTTCTCTGCTGATGTGCTGTTTCAGTCATTTTTTTATAACCTTCAGCAGAATCTTGCTTGCATGTGATTATCAATATTGTTCGATAATTTCCACACTCTGTTGGATCTCCTTTCTTTGGAATAGGAACAAATATAGATCTCTTTCAGTCAGTTGGCCTAGTGACTGTCCTCCAGACTTCCTGACACAACTTGATGAGCACATCTAGGGCAGCATCTGTTAGTTGAAATACGTCAATTGGTATACTATCAATTCCTGGGGCCTTATTTTTTGCCAATTCCTTAAAGCAGCTCGAACTTTTTCCTTCATCACCATAGGCTCTTGCTCTTACGTTGTTTCAAAAAATTTTTCTGTGTCTGTCAATTCCTTTTGGTACCATGACTGTATATTCATTCTATCTTCCTGGATCATTTAATATTCTGCTCAAAGCATCCTTAATTATAGCAACTCGAGGTTTGAATTTGTTCTTCAGTTCTTTGAGCTTAAGAAATGCCGAGTGAGTTCTGTCCTTTTTATTTTTTTACTCCAGCTCCTTGCACACTTCATTGTACTATTTTACTTTGTTTCCCGTACTGCCTTTTAAAATCTTCTGTTCAGCTCTTTAATATCTTGAATTCTTCCCTCTGCTTTGGCTTCTTGGCGCTCTAATGCAATATTCTGATCCTTCTTCTCTGTTCCCAACTTTTGCATTCCAGTTCAAATTAGGGCTCATTTTAAAGTAAAAGGAATTATTAATAACTATTCTGGACTTTTTAAGTGCTTTTGAGTACACCTGGACTCACAGTGACCCTATTTACAAGGTGATTACAATCTCTACCATGCTCAGGCCCACAGTGGTAGCCACTGTATCAATTCAGCTTGCTGAGGGTCCTTCTCTCTTTGGATAGACCTTTCCTTTTCTCAGCCTGGTATCTTTTTCCAAGCATTGGTTTCTCCTGACAATATTCCCAAAGTATGTGAGATAGAATTTCACAATCCTTCCCTCTATGGAGTACCCTGAAAGTACTTCTCCAAGGCAGATTAGTTTGTTTTTCTGACAGTATATGGTACATTCAAAACTCTTCTCTAACACCACAATTACAGGCACTAATTCTTCTTTGGTCCTTTTCTCAACAACATAAACCATGACTGCGAACACAGACATTACAAAACTGAATACACAGGGGTCATGATGAACGCATTTATGAAAAAAGGCCTTATGGAAGTTTATTACCAGTCAGAACAATCCCAGTGGCTGAAAGCAGATCAGATTATGAACTACTCATATGCTAATTTAAGATGAAGCTAAAGAAAAGAGAAAGAAGTTCTTAAGAGCCATAATATGATCTTGATTACATACTAGTTGAATGTAGACACTATTTTAAGAATGAGTTTAATACAATGAACACTAATGATCCAAAATGATGAGTTGTGAGAGAACATCATAAAATAAAAGTTCATTAATATAATGAAATTTGTTCTTTGAGCATACTCACTCACTCACTGCCAATAAGTTGAAACTAACTATAGCTGACTCTCTAGTGGGTTTTCCGAGGCTATAAATAACATGAACTGCCCATCCTTCTCCTGCAGCTGGTGACCTTGAACCAGCTGCCGTTGGTTTGTACGTCCTACTGTCTACTCAATAAACCAATGGAACTCCCTATGAGTGTTAAGTGGTTAAAGCTAATAGACAAAATAATGTAAAAGAATTGAAGATTTTAAAGGGTAGTTTGATAAGTCAAAGCAAAGAATTATAATGAATTGTGCAAAGACTTGGGGCAAGAAATTCAAATGAGAAGACTATGACTGCCATTTTTAAAGCTCAAAGAGTTGAAGAAAAGATTTAGTTTTGTGTTACCAATACTAAAGGATTCTTTGGGCAAAATATCAAAAGAAGACAGAAGGATTACAATCACTGTACCACCAAGGAATCATTTCAGAGAGCAGTATATGCTCAAGAACAAGCAGGACTGAAAGAAAATGTCCAAATTATACTAAAGGCATTGGTTAAAAAAATAGAGCTCTAGGAATTTGCAGAATATAATCTAAGCCATTTCAACAAACCAATGCAGTTCTTGATGTGCTCACTCCTCTAGGCCATGGAAACTGAAAGTCAAGCTACCTGGATAACTAACTGGAAGAGGTCTACAGTATGTGTTCATTTCAAAGAAAACTGATTTAACAGAATGAAGAAATAATAGAACACTATCAAACCAAATAAAACTCTGCTGAAGATAAACATTTAAAGGAGTACATCAGTAAAGATCTGCCAGAAATTCACAAGGGATTCAGAAAAGGATGTGAAATGGAATAAGGAATATCAATGCTGATGTCAAGTGAACCTTGGCTGAAAGTAAAAGTTACCAGAAAATGTTTACCTTTGTCTTAATGACCATACAAAGACTAGGTCGATTTTAGCAAATAATAGATCACAGTATAAAGAATGGAAATTCCAGAACCCTTAATTGTGCTTAAGAGGAACCTGTACCTAGCCCGAAAGGAAGCTATTTTAGCACACATAAACAGGAAAGGTATGCAAAGGACATATCCTTTTATCATACTTCTTATTCAATCAATATACTGATGGGAAAAATGTGGTTTATATGAAGAATGCAACATCAGAATGGGTACAAGTCTCATTAAGAACAAGTAATATGCTGATGACATAAAAATTGCTTGCTGAAAGAATATCTGAAGCACTTACTGGAGAAAGTCAAAGGCTACAGATTTCAAAGTAGCTTACACCTTGATAAGAAGAAAAAACCCTTACAACTGGTTCAATAAGTAATAACATGATAGAGAAAAGTTTAAAGTTGTTCCGAATTTCATTTTACATGGGTCCATAATTCCCAAGGGGACCTGACCAAAGCCATGGTATTTCTAATTGCCTCACATACTTTGAAAGCTCAAAATGAATACAGGACAGTGGAAAAGAAGTGAGGCATCTGAATTACAGTTCAAAAAAAGAATACTGAATATCACTGATTGTAAGAAGAAGGAAAAAAAAATCTGCCTAGAAAAATGTACTGCCCAGAGTACTGGGTCTGTTGTTGTTATGTGCCATGGAGTCACTTGTGACTCATAGCGGCCCAATGTACAAGAGCCTTAAATGGTGCTCTATCCTGTGCCAACCTCACCGTCTCCAACACACTCATTCCCACCACCCCAATCACAGAATTTATCTATCTCACCGAGGGTCTTCCTCTCCTGTGCCATCCCTCCACTCTCCCAAACATGATGTCCCTCTCCAAGGACAAACCTGTTTGTTAACCTAGCAGTCCATGGAATATTCAACATTCTGATCCAGCACCATAGCTCAAAGGCATCAATTCTCTTTTTATCATCCCTAGTCACTGTCCAACTCTGATGCATAGCACGTAATTGTGAAAACTATAGTCTGAATTAGGCACACCTTAGTATCCAGCTTGACATCATTGTTCTTCAGTACTCTTCAGAGGTCCCTCACAGCTGACTTTACCAATGCAATTCATCTCTTGATTTCCTGGCTGCTGTTACCAAGAGTGTTGACTGTGGAAGCAAATAAACTAAAACCTTTAACTATCTCAGTCTCTTCACTATCCATACTGATGCTGCCAATTGGCCCAGTGGTGAGAATCTTTGTTTTCTTAATGTTGAGCTTCAATCCATATAGGAGGCTGTAGTCCTTGACCTTCTGCGGCAAGCGCTTCAGGTCCTTCTCAGTTTCAGCAAGCAGGGCTGTGTCATCTGCATAAGGCAGGTTGTTGATGATTCTTCCACCAATCCTGATGCCACATTCCTCCTCGTATAGTCCAGCGTCTCGGATGATCTGTTGGGCATACAGATTGAAAAGGTATGGAGACAGAATAAATATACCCCTGACAGACCCCCTTCTTGATTTTGAACCATGTAGTGTCTCCTTGCTCTGTTCTGATGACTGCCTCTTGGTCCAAGTATAGGTTTCACATAAGCACAATCAAATGTTCTGGGACTCCCATTCTTCTCAGAGTCAGACACAGCTTGTTGTGATCCACACAGTCAAAAGCCTTTGCATAGACAATGAAGCACAGATAGACATTCTTCTAGTATTCTCTGCTTTCTGCCAAGATCCATCTAACATTAGCTATAATATCCCTAGTAACACGACCTCTTCTAAATCCAACCTGCACATCTGGCAGTTCTCTGTTGATATACTGCTCCAAACATTTGTTTTTTATAATTTTCAGCAGAATCTTGTTTGCATGTGATATTAATGATATTGTTTGATAATTTCGGCACTCTGTTGGGTCACCTTTCTTTGGAATGGGAACAAATATTGATCTTTTCCAGTCAGTTGGCCAGTTGGCTGTCCTCCAGATTTCTTGGCACAACTTAGCACATCCAGGGCAGTGTCTGTTTGTTGAAATATGTCAATTGGTATGCTGTCAACTCCTGCAGCCTTGTTTTTTGCCAATTCCTTCAGAGCAACTTGAACTTCCTTCTTCATCACCACAGGCTCTTGCTCATGTTATTTCATGAAATTCTTCTATGTCAGCCAATTCTTGCTGATACAGTGACTCTATGTACTCCTTCCATCTTCTTTTGATACTTTCTGGATCATTTAACATTCTACCCAAAGTATCCGTAAGTATTGTCACCCTTGGCTTGAATTTCTTTTACAACTCCTTCAGCTTAAGAAACGCTGAGAGAGTTCAGCCCTTTTGATTTTCTGACTCCAGCTTTCTGCGCATTTCATTATAGTATCTTGCTTTGTCCTCTCGAGCTGCCTTTTGAAATTTTTTGTTCAGTTCTTTGATTTCTTGGTTCCTTCCTTTAGCTTTGGCTTCTTGGCACTCTAATCGAATATTCAGAGTCTCATCAGACATCCATCTTGGTCTTTTCTTCTTCTTCAGTCTTTGTAATGATCTTTTGCATTCTTCAGGGACGATTTTCTTGATATCCTCCCAGAGCTCATTTGATCTATGTTCACTGATGCTCAAGGCCTCAAACCTGTTCCTGATGTGGTTTTGAAATTTGAGTGAGAGAGACTTAAGATCAAATTTTGGTTCCTGTAGACATGATTTAATTTTCCTCAATTTCAGCTTGAACTTGCATATAAGTAGTTGGTGGTCTGTCCTACAATCAGCACCCGGCCTGGTTTTCACAGCTGATATTGAGCTTCTCCAGTGAGTCTTTCCACAAATGTAATCTATTTGATTCTGCACACTCACAATTTGGCTTCTCTAAGACCACTGTTCTTTCACCTTGCTCTGGCATTCTGGGACAAACTGCTAACCTAATGCTGCTGCGCTGTGGCCAGGGGGCGCACCTAACAGCTGTGTGAGTCATTTCTTTTTCATAGGGGGTGTTAGCCTATCCACATAGGGGTTGGCTAGTCATGCCACTAAACTGAGCAGATTCAGCAGTAGAACTGGGGAACCTTGACACTAGGAAAGACAATGCAAAGAAAGAAATGCTTATCCTTTAGGGCAAGAGGTATCTTGCTGTTGACTGAGAAGCTGTCTGAACCAAGTGAGGTATGGTGTCTTGCTGTTAATTTGGCTTGGGACTGCTATTTTATGAATCTGGACTTTCACTGTGGGGTAGATATCCTTTGTCTCCTTCCCCCTTTTCCATAATAAACCCCACAAAATTGAGTAAAAATGAGATTCTTTAAGATCTCTGTGGTCATTTGCAGAAGGTTTTGGACCCAGTAATTAGGAGAAGTAGGCAATTCTGATGTTACACAGATCAGTTTTATACCATGAATACTGTTTGTAGTTCCCATTTGTGGAGTAGTAGAGGTTGGACTTAGTTATCCCCACATTGACCTCGCTCATTTTGCATTACAATGTTTCTAAGAAGGAGGGATGGCAGGATTTTATCTCATATATTTTGAACATGTTAGGAGGGATCATTTCCTGGAGTAGGACATTGTCTTAGTTATTTCTGCTGTTATAGAAGAGATAACAGTGCATGGATTTAGCAAACAAAATTTTAGCACTACATCATTTAGAATGCTAGAAATTGGAATTCAAGGAACCAGTTTCAAGTAAAGACTTTTTCTATCTATTTGGCACATGAGGTTCCCAATGTAGGAACTCTGGGTCCAAATGATGAGCTCTGCTATGGCTCTTCTAACTTGGTGGCAGTCAGGTCCTTCTGACTTCTTCTTGTCTGTTTAATTTCCTTTATACTCCAAAAGAAATTAATTCAAGAAACAATCTAATTCTGCAGATTTTATCTTGTTTATTTAATATAACTATCACTAATTTTTACTCATTAATATAATATAGGATGGGATTCACAACACATAGGAGAATTGATTAGATCACAAAACAGAAGATCATTACATTAACACTGTGAAACCAGCCTAGTCAATTTGCCTAGATTTATGGGGGAAAATGCAGCAATCTCCTCTAGTCTGAATACTGGCTAGAGGGTCAGCTATGAGTCAGTTTCAATTTGGTAGCAATGAACAACATATATGTATATTTTTTCCCCAGGAAGATTTTAAAGGTTGGGGCATAAAATCTGTATGCTGATCTGAAAGTAAACATTGGATCAACATAAAAAAAAGAGTTGTATTTCTATGCAGTTACAAAGAGAATATAAAAGTAGAGATAAGAGAAAACCAATTATTACAGCTAAACACAAGACATCAAACATCTATACAAAGAAACTACTAAACTTTGCTACAAGAAACAATAAGAGAACTAGAGAAATAGAGGAATATATCATGCGCTTGAATAGGAAGACTCAATATTGTGAAAATTAAAATTCCAAACAGAAATATCATTTGACCCAGCAATTCCACTACTATAAAGAAATCAGATACTGTTTAAAAACCATTACTATAGAATGAGTATGAGGATACAAGGTGGGAGAAGAGTGGAAGCAGAGGGATAAGGATGGGTATGTGGGTGGGGAGGTGTTAATCACAGGGTTGCACAATTCAATGGGGGGGGGACTGAAGGAAATGTGGAGGGTCTTGGGGTAAAAAACAACATATTCGAATTCTGTAAATGAATCATTATAAAAGAAAAAAATAACATGGGTAAAGTAACTTAAAAAACCCACCAGAGCCATAATAAGAAGTAGAAGAAGAAGAAGAAGAAGGAGGAGGAAGAGGAGGAGGAGGAGGAAGAGGAGGAGGCAGCGGCGGCGGCATAACCATGTGTTATTTACAACAGCAAAGAGGTGGAAGCAGCCTAACTGCCCATCAACAAATGGATAGAAAACTATATATGGTACATTTACACAACAGCATTGAAAAAAAATTAATTCATAAAACAGTACACCATATGGAAGACATTATGCTAGATGAAATGTCTCAGTCACAAAAGGATAAATACTGCATTACACTGCTGTTATAAAATTAAGACTGACATGGGAGTCTGGGGGGAAACTAGGAAAAAAGTTAATAGATAATGAACACATCATTGGAACAGATGAGGGGAAGAACTGTCAGAGAGGAATGTATGATTAGATATTACACGTATGACAATAATCTAGAACAAGAGGTGCAATGCAAAGTGGACTGAAGGAGGGAGAATTGAAGGGGTAAAAAGAAAACGTGCAAGAGTGAATGCATGAAAACCCAATTTCTCTGAAAACCTTAGTTAAAATCACAATAAAAACAAATACAGAAGATGGAGGGAATACAGAAAATCACTGTACCAAAACAGAACTGGTCAACACGGAAATATGTCAGGAAATACTATGATCAAGACCAATGGTACACAAGGAGGGAGTTAAAGCTATACTGAAGGCACTGGGGAAAAAAAATATGGCTCCAATAACCAATGGGATACCAAATGGCACGTGTCAAATGGCAAATATAGCTCTACTATAGTCACCAGACTATGCAGGAAAACTTGGAAGACAGCTACCTGGCTGATCAATTAGAAGAGATCTGTATTTGCTTGCATTCTCAAGAAAGGTGATCCAACAAAATGTTGAAACTATTGAACAATATCATAGTTATCTCACATAAGAAAAAACTTATTGAAGATTATTAAGAAATGGCTAGAACAGTACACAGAGAACTGCCAGAAATACAAGCAGTATTTAGAAGAGGCTACGGCACCAGCGATATCACTGCTGATGTCAGATGGATTCCGGTTGAAAGCAAAGAATACCAGAAGAATATCTATTTGTGTTTTACTGACTGTGCAAAGGTGTTTGAGTATGTGGATTATAACAAATTATGGCTAATATTCAGAAGAATGAGAATCTCAGAACATTTACTTGTGCTTGTATGAAATCTATACCTAGACCAGGAGGCTGTTGTGTGAAAAGAGCAAGGGAACACCACATGGTTTAAAATTAACAAGGGTGTGTGTCAGGGTTGTTACCACACCTATTCAATCTGCATGCTGAGCAAATTATTCGAGAAGCTGGATTCTATTAAGAATGTGGCACCAAGACAGGAGGAAGACTCATCAACAGCCTCTGGTATGCAAACGACACAACTTCACTTGAGAAAAGTGAGGAAGATGTAGAACACTTCCTGCAGAAGATCAAAAACTTCAGAGTTTAATATGGATTACATTCCAACATCAAGAAAACAAAAATTTTCAACCCTGGACCAAAACATAACATCACAATAGATGGAGAAAAGATTTAAACTGCCAATGAGTTCATTTTACTAGGACCTATAATCAACACCCTGGTACCAGCAGTCAGGGACCTCTCCAAATTACTGAGGAGCAATGATACTATTTTGAGGTTGACGGTGTGCTTGACTCAGGCCATGTTTTTTTTTCAATCACTTATTATGCTGCTGAGAGCTAGAAAATGAGAAAGGAAGACAGAGGAAGAATTGATGCTATGGTTTTGGTGAAGAGCACCAAACATCCCATGAACTGCTAAAAGAACTAACAGATAGCCTTGGAGAAAGTGCAGCTGGAGTGTTTCTTGAAGGCAAAGATTAAAAAGCTTAGTCACTCATACTGAAGGCATGCTGCAAGGACAGGCTATTCCTTGGAGTCATAATGCTTGGAAAGGTAGAAGGGAAAGATCCTTAATGAGAGGGGGGTAAAAAAGAATGGAAGACCTCCGCTCAGATGGACTGACACAGTGACTGCAGTAATGGGCTCAAGGGTATCAGAGATGATGAGAATGGCACAGGATAAGACAGGGTTGAGGTCTGCTGAACTCATAGATTAAGTTCAAGGCTGAGGTTGAACTCACAGGGTCGCTATGAGTTGTACTGCAGAGCATTTAACAAAAACAACACGTGTCTAAGTTCTTGTGTTATAATAATTACTAATGTGGCTTCCCTCTAGTCATTGCCTTTGATTTTCACAGCATGCCTGGATAGGACTAGACATGGGGTGTTTGTGGCTCCCAAGGGGACTGGATAGTTTGCTAATAATGTAAATAAGACAAATAGCATCTTTAGGTGTAGGAAAATACAAAGGAGGAGTATGTATGGAATACTAAGAAAGACTTGTCAAGTTCTGCCATCCTGCCAAGCAATTTGAGCAGGTCCAGAGTCAGAAAATGTGTCTCTCAGAGCAATCAAGAAAGAAAAACAGAATGCGTGGAATGGGCTTTTGGGCCAGAGACTTCTATGTTAGACAGAGAAACTCAGACAACAGAAGCAGCAGTAGCAGTGGTGACAGAGAACCAGATACTGAGGTAAGTCAGAGCTAAACCAGAACTGCTACCGCAGAGAACCAGAACCTAGGTGGCAAGGGCGCATATATGACATAACCTGGCCGTTCTAAAAGAGATGGATAACATTGGCCTAGAGCTTCAACAGAGGATTTAGCAAGCCTGAGGGTCAGAGGGCCTTTGGGCACATGTGAATAGCTAGCTTGAATTGTATCCTGTTTCTAACTTGATACTATTTCTAACCAGTTACTTCCCTAATCATCTTCAAAATCATGAATAATATCTGTGCATCCTCTGTGATCACTGCACTGGATTAGTGAATCCAACAGTAGTGTACCAAAAAACAGGGGGCAGGGGCAAGTGATCTTAGAATTGAATGTGCAATCATGTCTACCTGCACAGGAATCTGTTCTGCTGATGTTGTATTGGGGACTCTTTTCCCTTGTGGTGTTACTGGAGGTCAGATGTTGTTTTCTACACACTCAACGTACTGCTTTTATAGTTCTTTAGGAGTACAATTAACTTTTATGGAATTTTCATTCTGTCACTCATATGCCAACTGTTGTACTGTGGTTGGTAGATTGCATAATGTGATGGTTGAAGATCTGTCACTGTTATATCAAACACCAGCAGAGTCATCCTTGGTGAACAGGTTTCAGTAGAGCATCCACTACAGACTAGAATGCAGGAATGGTCATTCACTCGTCAAATTATGAGTCACTGAGAACTTTATAAATAACAGTGGAATATGTGTAGAAGTCGACAGAAAAAGATTTTTATGTAGAACATTTCTGTACTCTACAAAAAAAGAAATAAGCCACAGAATACAGAAATGACACATTCTTGAGATTCTCTTCTAACAGCATGCTGGACTTAACTGTCTAGATGATAGAAAACAGCTAGCATGCTTGGCTGTTCACAGGTTTCTGGTTCGAGTCCACATAGACGTATTTCGGTAAAAAGTTTGGGACATCTATTTCAGAAAAATTTGTTACTGAAAACCCTACAGTCAGTTCTGACATATATGAAGTTGCTATAAATTAGACTCCACTTGAGGTTAGCAAGAAAAAATTCTTGGTTTTGGATGGAAGTAAAGCTTAGTTTAGAAGCGAAAAATTTTATAGCAAGGCATTCCTGAGTGGTAGTTAGAGAATCTACCTACATGTACCTTAGAAGACAGGCTCTTTCTAAAAGGTCTTACCCCTAAAGCACACACTGGGTCACTGAGTCAAAATCAACTTGATGGCAGCTAACAATAACATGAGTATATTTATTAGGTTTTATAATCCACAAAATGTATTACTTTCCTTTGCTTAACTCCAACATTATCAAGAAAACAAAAATAAAATTCTTGAATGGAATAAACAGTTCTATAAGCCTAAAGCATTTTTCTCTTTCCTCACCCCAGAGTTTATGCATCACCTAGAAAATTTATAAAGAAGTCTACTTATTAGGTGATAGAGATTCATTATGAGTTGAAATTGACTCAATGATAGTGAGTGAGTGTGGAAGGGGTTTGGTTAGTCTTTTTAGAGGAAGAAAGGAGGGAAAAAAGAAAGGCATATATTTTCCATGTAAATTGGTAAAAATATTAATTGTGTTTATCATTCCTCTTGGAATTATCTTCATTTCTCTGGTTGCCTTGTGGTAAGAACTGTGCTGCAATCCTGAAGGCATGCAGTTAGAGTCCACCAGCTGCTCTGTGGGAGAAAGATGGGCCATTTCCTCCTGTGCAATTATTGCCTTTGAAAACCCATTGGAAGGTCATCTATGCATTGGTTCTGACCTGACGGTACAGAACAGCCCCACCACTTTATGTTGTTGTTATGTATAGCCGAGTCAGATCCAATCTAGAGTTGATCCTCTAACAGCACAACTATAGCTTAACTACTTTAATGATAGTTTTAGGTGCTGCTGGGTATGGGATGACCTATAAGACCCTATGAACAACAGATCTGAACCCTGTCCTATCTTGTGCCATCCTCATTATCTCTGACACACTTGTACCCATTTCTGCCGTCACTGTGTTGATCCATTTGGTTGAGGGGCTTCTTCTCTTTCACTGACCCTCCACCTTTCCAAGCATCAAGTCCTTCTCCAAGGAACTGCCTCTCCTAACAACATGCCCAAAGTATTTGAGACAAAGTCCTGTCATCCTTGCCTCCAAGGAGTTCTCTGGCTGCACTTTTTCCAAGACATATCTGTCTGGCTTTTTGGCAGTCCATAGGATATTTATTGCTCTTCTCGAATACCACAGCTCACAGGCATCAATTTAGTGGTAGGTAGAGAAAATGGGACATAAATCCTTTCTGTTAAAGAAAAACAGAAAATCACTGAATTCTTCTGATTATAAAACACTGCTTCTTTGAAGTCAAAATATTAACTTTAGTTACTCAAATACAAATAGAGAAACAAAAAAAAAATTGTTTTCATCACACCAGAAATCTAGCTATGTAAAACAGGCATTCAAGTTAATGAGTGCAAATAGTTGGGAAATAATTTGTCCCTCTCTACCTCAAAACTGAGATGACATTCCAGTTGAAATTCTCCCCCTCCCAAGATCTGTTATTGTTCTTATTTCTGTTCTCAAGGGACCTTTGTTGTAACTGTTGTGCTGTAATACTTGCTTTTCTCAAGCACCACATTATTTCATACCGGAATTATGACACTAGTATTGGCTGTCCAAAAATTTTGAATAGTTGAAAAGAGCTTCGGATATTTTCATAGTAGGAAGTTTCCTGCCAAGGGTGTAAGTTCAAATTTCCTTAATTATAAAACTTAAAAAAAAACCAAAAAAAATAAACTTTAAAAATCCCAACTTCTTAAAAAGCTCATGGGATAGTGTTTTTTTTTTCCTATCCCTAAATCCTATTCACACACTAAGTAATCTTCCCATTCTACTTACTCAAACTGAAGCAATTGGTTATTCATTAAAAAATTAGGTATGTGTTAGAATTCAGTAAACAGTAATAGCATTTTTACTTTTTTCCAATAATGTCCTCCAACATCTTTGTTTTCAAATAGGAGAAAGTAGGTTCAAAAACAGAGGACAGATACCACTTTCATTTGTTACAACTGCTCTTATTTAAGACATGAAACCACAAGCAAGAAAAAAAAAACAACACAAAAACAAAACAACTGGAATTACAATGTGATGACTTGTTTCTAAAAGCTGTTGAATGAACTTACCCATTTTTTTTAAAGATGCCCTGTTTATGGTTTCAAAACAACATGCTGGGTACAGAAAGCTATTAAATGAAGGTACATTGATATGCCTTTAAGAGCAGTAAAAGTTTTATCTTTTAAAAGATAACATCATAAGCTATTAAAAGCCCAAGGTGACTCTGAAAAATGAGGTACCTTTCCATTTTTCTGTTTCTAACATCTAACATTAACACAAAAGGAAAAAAACCCAATGCTTTGGATACTGACTCTTCTTAGTAATGGCACAATAAAATTCTACCCATGTATAGACTCAGAGCAACTGCAACTTTCTAAGTATGCAAAAATTAGGCAGGAATTTTACCATAAGTCATTTAGCCAATCAATACTGTTATCAGATATAACACCAGGTGTTGGGGGAACTATTCAAGCCAAACACAAAACAACTGTCAAGTCAATTCTGACTGACAATGACCAACTCTCTCTTGGGTTTTTGAGGCTGTAAATCTTTATGTGAAGAAGCTACTCAGGCTTCTCTGGAGAAGTAGTTGTTGCTGTTATGTGCCGTCGAGTCGTTTGCGACTCATAGCGACCCTATGTACAACAGCCCTAAACTCCGCTCTGTCCTGTGCCAATCTCATTGCGCCTGACACACCCATCCCGATTATCCCAGTAGTAGCTGATGAATTTGAAATACCAACCTTGTGGTAAGTAGCCCTATACATTACATACTATGCTGCCAAGGCTAAAATAATCCATTTCCTTAAGAAGTAGTCTGTTGTCATCATTGTTAGGCATCACCGAGTTGGTTCCAATTCACTGCAACCCTACATAGAAGAGGATGAAACGGCCCAATCCTATCCCATCTCTGCTGTGATTAGGCTCACTGTGGCAGCACTCTGTCTATCCATTTCACTGAAGGTTCTCTTGTTTTGCTGATAGTCTATACTTTCCTAAACAAGATGTCCTTCTCTAGGATCTAGTACTTTCTGATACCATGCCTTTAGTATGTAAGACAAAGTCTCACCATCCTTGCTTCTACGGAGTATTCCAGCTCACTTCCTAAAAAAATAAGTTTGTTCTTTTGGAGTGTATGGTATATTCAATACTCTACAAAAATAATAAAATGAAAAGTATATTCATTCCATTTTGTGACTTCTGTTTCCATGGGTGATGATCCTGGATCCAAATAAAAGGAAATCCTTGACAATTTCAATTATATCTTCACTTATTGTGGTATGACTTCTGATACAGTTGTTTTGGTTTTTCTTTTCTCAATGTAGAGTTGTAATCCATATGAAGGCTTTAAGCTTCATGTGTAGACTTACAAGCCTCGTTGTTGTTTCTTTAAAGCAAGCAAGGTTGTATCATCTGCATATTGCAGGTTGTTAGTAAGTATAACTCCAATCTTGATGCCATGTTCTTCTCCATATTTCAAGTTCTCAAATTATTTGCTCAGTACAAAGACAGAATAAGGATGGTTAAAAAACACAATCTTGACTCACATCTTTCCTGATTTTTAAACCATGAAGTATCCCCTTATTCTGTTCGAATGACAGCTGCTCCATATACAGGTTTATATATGGCTCACTCAATGCCAGGAAGTCAATTCCAACTCAGAACTGATCCTTTAGCAGGTTTCTGTGGCTCTGAACTGCAAAGGAAATTTTCCATCTTTCTACCTCAGATCCACCTGTGGGTGGATTCAAACCATCAGAGAAATGCAGCCTCTGGGTTAGCAGGGCAATTTACTAGGGACAAAATCATGTTGTTGTTAGGAGCCACTGAGTCAAGTATGAGTCACAGTAACCCCATGAACAAAAAATCTAAACACTGTCCTATCCTGTGTCATCCTTATCATACCCGACACACTTGAGCGCAGTGTTGTAGTCACTGTATTAATTTATCACTTTGAGAGTCATCTTCTCATTTGCTTATACTCCACTTTTCTAAGCATGATGTCCCTTTCCAAGGAACAGCCTCCTCTAACAAGCTCAAAGTATGTGAGATGAAGTTTCACCATTCTTACCTCTATGGAGCACTCTGATCATACTTTCCCCAAGACTTATCTGTTTGTTCTTTTGTCAGCTGATGGGATATTCAGTATGCTGCTTCAAAACTACTGAAATGCATTAATTCTTCATCTGTAATCTTTATTCACTGTCCAACTCTCAGATGCACAACAGGTGGCTGGAAGCGCAGGGTTTGAATCAGGTGTGCCTTACTCTTCAAACTGACATCAATGTTCTTCAAGACTTTGGAAAGGTCTGACAGCAAACTTGCACAATGCAATACTTCTCGTGATGTCCTGACTGCTGGTACTTAAAGGTGATGATTATGGATCCAAGTAAGATAAAATCATTGATAAATTTAATATTTTCTTCATCTATCATAAAATTGCTTATCCAGAATTCATATAGATCGGCTGATCCAGCACTGATGTCCTTTGTTACACACATGACTAAGTACTAGGCAAGAGATGGTTTCAGAAAAGAGTGAAGCATATTAAAGCAACTCTACAGGAAATATCTGTAACTTGGGATGGGGATGTGGGGTCACAAGACCTGGAGAAGATGATCTCCTGGCAGAACGAGAAAAAAGAGAAAGAAATCCCTTACTACTGGCCCAGTTTAGCTTCTTAAACCATGAAAAAGTAAATTTCTGTTTGTTAAAGGTACTCATTTATACTATTTCTGTTAGAGTAGCACTAGATCACTGGACCAATCAGTAGCATCAGGATGGATGGTGAAGAGATTGAGATTGTTCACAGCTTTAGTTTGCTCGGCTCCATGGTCAACACTCTTGGCACCAGTAGCCAGGAAATCAAAAAACGTATTGTGATGGGAAGGTCTGCAGTTAGGGACCTCTCTAAAGTACTCAAGAGCAACGGTGTCTCTCTGGAGACTAAGGTCTGCCTGATACAGACCATGGTTTTTGCAATCACTTGTTATGCATCAGAGAGCTGGAAAGTGACTAGGGAGGATAGAAGGAGAATTGACGCCTTTGAGCTGTGGTGCTGGAGAAGAGTATTGAATGTACCATGGACTGCCAAGAAAACAAACAGATTCATCCTAGAGAGGGTTAAACCAGGCTACTCCTTGGAGGCAAGGATTCTGGGGCTTCATGTGACATACTCTGGACATGTTGCAAGGAGAGACAGGTCTTTAGAGAGGGACATCATGCTGGGTAGAGTAGAGGGACAGCGCAGGAGGGGAAGACCCTCTATGAGGTGGATTGATTCGGTGACTGTGGTAATCAGGATGGGTGTGTCAGAGGCAATGCGATTGGCACAGGATAGAGCAGGGTTTAGGGCTGTTGTACATAGGGTTGCTATGAGTCGCAAACGACTCGATGGCACATAACCACAACAACAGCACTAGATAACTAAGACATCTTCCAACCCAAGGGATTCATCCTCTCGCTAGAAACAAAAATCAAACTCAATGCCCATAAATCAATTCAGACTCTAGCGGAATTCTGAATCTATAAATCTTTGTAAGGCAGGAGATTGTTCATCATTCCTCTGTAGAGCAGCTGATGGATTTTGAACTACTAACTTTGGGTAACAGGTAACACTGTATGCTACCAGAAATCCTGTGTGATCTACAGGGTTTTCATAAGCTGACATTTAAAGTAGATCACCAGAATTTTCTTCCTAATCTTTCTTGGTCTAGAAGTTCTACTGAAGCCATGATGGGTGACTCTGCTGGTGGCATAGGTTCCAACATCATAGCAGCACACAATTAACTATAGTACAACAAAATGATAGATGGGAGGTGGGGCTGTAAGTGTGAAGAATTAAAGGATCTGAAAATAAGTTGTCTGGTTGGGGGCCAGAAGTTGTTGGTGGCACAGTAGGTTAAATGTTGGGCAGCAAGTCAAAAGATCTGCAGTTTGAATAACCAACAGCACATCAGGCAAAAGAAGATTAAAACTAATCTCACAAAGATTTACAGCATGGATTGCTAATGGAGCAATCCTACTCTTTCCTACAAGGTTACTATGAACCAATTGGATGGCAATGAGTTTGGTTTTGTCTGGGTTTTGGTTATTTTCTTACTCAATTATCTATACAGGCCATGGTCTTTGCAATCACTTGCTATGCATCAGAGAGCTGGACAATGACTAGGGAGGACAGAAGGAGAATTGATGCCTTTGAGCTGTGGTGCTGGAGAAGAGTACTGAATATACCATGGGCATTTAAGAAAATGAACAGGTTCATCCTGGAGAGGTTTAAAGAAGGCAGCTCCTTGGAGGCAAGGATTTTGAAGCTTTGCATGACATGCTTTGGACATGTTGCAAGGAGGGGCCAATCCTTGAAGAGGGACATCATGCTCGGGAGGGTAGAGAAACAGCGTAGGAGTGGAAGACCCTCTATGAGGTGGACTGATTCAGTGACTGGGGTAATCAGGGTGGGTGCATCAGAGACAATGAGATTGGCACAAGACAGAGCAGAGTTTAGGGCTGTTGTACATAGGGTTGCTATGAGTCACAAGTGACTCGATGGCACATAACAACAACAACAACAACAAGAAGCTACCACTCTTCTATCAGTTTTTAGTATTATGGTGGTTTATGTGTTGGTGTATTCCTGGTAGCTATGTCATTGATATTTCAAAAGAAATATATAACTGGATGTTTCTGTCATCACAGGAGTCTAGAGCAAGGGCTGCATGGTGGAGGGGACCTGGGGGGGGGTTTGTGGAACAATGAAAGAATCTTTTCTTTTACTTTTCCATAATTTTTGACTCATGTACTTATAACTTGTTAGTCAAATTTGTGTCTTCTAGGTTGCAACACCCCCATGATACATCTTCAAGGATATGAACATGTATGGTCAAGCACAATCAATAAGAGTGCATCTAAATTCCAAAATCAATCTCCATAATAGTCTATGTGTTTCCTACTGCCAAAGAGGCCCTTTAGAGTAGTGAGAGAAGATCTTCACCCTGAAACCCACAGCGTCCCTTTTCAGCAGGAAGTAGCTAAGAGAATACGCCATCCCCTTTTCCTTATGACTCAGGGTGAAGTCTCTCTCAGGGAGGAGTGATAGGGAATGGCAAAGGACACACTGACAAAGAAGATTAATCAGAACTGGCTTTGACAAGCACTGTGGCATTTGGACAAGAACAAACTGGGAGGAGGGTAGAGAGAATGGTGCAGCGGTGAATGAATGGAAACCCAAAATCTCTGTAAATGTTTATGAAAATTAATAAAATTATCAAAAAAAAAAGAAGAAAAAAAAAACCAAAAAAAACAAATACTAAAATATAATTACGCTTAAAAAAAAAAATACCAGAAAGGTCACCCACGGCGGACTGGTATCAACCAAACTTCCTGACTAAGACAAACTAAGAAGCAGGACCAGCCATCTACTTCTGAAACAATGGACACTTAAAAACCCTACGATTATTAGTGGAACACTGTCTGATAGTGCTGGAAGACAAAGCTGTCTGGTTGAAAGGCAGGCACTAAGCACAGGAGGGATTGTGAGGATGGTGCAGGATTGGTTTTCTTTGGCTGTAGACACAGTAGCTGAAGCTGACTTGAAGGCATCTAATAACAATAATCTCAAAAAAGAGTGGAGTCTAGAAATACTTCAGGTAATACTCATTTTACTAAGTAGTGGCTAACTTTACTAGTTTTATAGTTAAGCATTTAGCTTAAGACTCACTAAGCCTCAGTTTTCTATTTTGTAAGACAGGGTTAATAATATCTACTTCATGAAATAGTATACGTAAAACACAGTACAGTGACTGGCATCAGTGCTTAATAAAAACTAGTTATTATCTTCATAACTGAGGAACAGATCTGGCCCATTTTGGGTGATCTCACTACATACCTTAATTTTAACATTTCCTTTCCAGCTAAAGAACTTAAGTTCTGGTAAGAAATTTTAATTTAAAAGACAAAAAAATCATTTTAGAAGCTAGTATTTATAAATAATATCAAAGTCAGGAATACTGTATACCATTAGAAAAAGCAGTAAATATTTGGAATTCCTGTGTCAAAGCAGTTCTAAAGCAAGAAGTCATGATTATTATAGTATAAAGATCAGGCCATTTTCTTTCTTATACAGAAAAAACAAACACCCATTCTCAAAATATCTCAAGTTTTCCTCATGAGGAAGTAATTTTGTAACAAAATACCCTATTATCATTGAAAAATACCCTACTATCATATAGGACAGTATGTCATGAACAAGACTATAAAAATGTAGTGGTATGTAAGCCAAGGGAGGAAAAAATCTGGAAAACTGACCAAGTAGAAGTTTTCTTCCTAATTTAGTTATAAGTGAATTTTCACTTTTGTGACTACTTCTTTGATACTCTCATGGATTTGGCAAAAAAGCTTTTAAATACATAGTGTATTTGTCTCTTTAAAAAAATTGAAAATAAACAATTTTGGTAAACAACCATATATAAGAAATTAACTATAACACAAGAAAAGCATAGTATTTTTATATACTTTATCTGGACTTTTGTATTTAAATCTCATAAAGATTTTAAAAAGCATTATGAAAGACAATGAAATCAGAGCAGCCAACTCACAACATCTTATAAAGCCAGTGTCATGAATTCAAAAGACATTTGCTATGAATTTGATGGACAGGGTATGAATTTGGACTTTTTAAAAGACAGTAATTTCATTGCTGTTAAGTTGAAACCAACAAACAGCTAGCCCTCAAGGGGCTTTTGAAGAGGACGTAAATCACACAGAAAGAGACTACACAAATATTTCCAGAGAAGCTGATATATTCAAGTAGTCTTTGTGTTAGCAATGTTGACTACCTATAACATGCACCAAAATGCCCTAATAAGTCTTATAAATTCACAAGGAAAATAGAAAGCAAAAACCAAACATTCCCATTCACCGAAAAATAGTATGACTGAAGAATTGCATAAATCTATGAACTTTATTACTGCACTGGATTTATCTTTGTTAATAAAATATAAGAAAACAGAAAAACTCATTGCCACTGAGATGGTACTGGCTGTAAACCATATAGGAGAAGACTATCCATCGTTCTCCTGAAGAGCATTTGGTGGAGATGAACCACCAGAGAGATGCTGCCTTTGGTTTAGTACCATAATTCCCTATGTACTAACCTATCAAAAACCTCCTCAGCAAACAAAAGAGAGCTTAAGATGTAGATTAAATAGGATATCTTTTTTAAAATAATGCACTAAATCAAATACAAGGAGGTCTGGTGGCACAGAATGTAGGAAGCTGTACTGTGGTCTTAGCCTATCCACAAGGGGAATGGTCAGTCTTGCCACTAAATTGAGCATTCAGTAGCAGATTTTGAGAATCTCACCACCAACAAAGAAGAATAGAGAATTCAATGTACCCTCCATGGTCAGAGATTCTTGTGCCAGGAAGACCTACAGGAAAGCAGCAGCAGCTGGAGCAGAGAACCAGAGATCTGACATGAGACAGAGCTGACCTTGGGACTGCTACCCCTGAGAACCAGATAAGAGCTTTTAGCCAAGCTTACTGAGAACTAGGGTTGGGAGGGAGATCATAACTGATAGGACTAAAAGCTTTGTCATACTGAAGGCTGACGTGCTTGAGAGCACATTTCAGCAGCTGTCCTGATTGAGTGATACTATCCTGCTACCAACCTGAATTATAGCTTTTTGACCTCCCCAACAAACTTCATAATCATGAGTATGCGTCTAGGTACCCAGTGAGCTACTGCAATGAATTTTGGACTCAGCAGAACAGTAAGGTTGTAAGATTGTTGTTAAGTTAGTAGAAAGAGGCTTAGGAACATGGGGGACATGTCTGACCTCATGGGAAGTGGCTTTGTATGGTTGTTGTTGTTGTTGTTAAGTGCCGTCGAGTTGCAGGCCACTCATAGTGACCCTATGAACAAAAGTCCTGGACACCTCCTGTATAACTTTTGTCCTTTCTCCAGGTTCATAGGGTTTCCAGAGGCAAGCTATTGTAGAAGTGGAAGCTGCTCCTGCTTCCAAGCTTGTTTTAATCGGGGAGCTTCACCAAACACTGCCCACTATGGGTATGTATGTGTGTATGGTAGATGATGACGAAGAAGACAGTTCGCCCTTGTGGAGTTGACAGAGGTTAGATATAGCCATCCTCACATGGCTCTTGCTCTTTTTACTGTATGTGATGTCATTTAGAAATGATTTTGGTTAAAAGAAAGTTAAGAGACAGTGATAAATCATAACTTCACATTTCAGAACAGTCTCTGAAGATTGTATTTATACATATATGAAAAAAAATCACCTAAATGAGGCACAAATCAAAGCAACAGAAATGACAATGAGGAGACAAAGGGGTATTTTGACTCAATGATTGAACTTAAAAGGGATCAAATCTTTAAGAAGATATAGATGGATTCCACAAATTGTTCAAGTCTGTAGAAAACAGAAATAGTAACAAATTCCACAAAAAAGAAATATATCTCATCCTGAAGATTCATTTACTGCAACTGTTTCTACATCAGTTAACTATATAGTAGGTCCTAGAAAACACTATTTTTTTTTTAATTTTTTAAAGATGTCTATACCTTTAGAAGGAAAAAGATCAAGCTTGGAAGGATAGAGGAACAGTGTAAGAGAGGTAGATCTGGATGAGATGGATTGACACAATAACTGGGTTAATGAGGGTAGGTATGTCAGAAACAGTGAGACTGGCTCACAATACACGAGGCATCAGAGCTATTGTACATTGGGTCACTATGAGTCATAGTCGACTCAATGGCATACAACAACAACAAAAGGGAAAAATATAGAAAAAAGTATAGATTATTTTACTCATTAAGATATTGTTAAGGAACTCTTAAGCTCTTTTAGCTAACATAAAATTTGAAGTTATACCAAAGTGTAATAGTCAAATATACATCTAAAAATGACCCTGCAATTAAGACAATTGCTGGTACTCAGTGTTGTTTTAAAGTTCTGTAATAAAACAGTCTCTCAGACATTTAATGGTATGTCATTTGGTAAATGAAAGTTCCTGCAAAGTAAGAGGAGCGAGAAGACCTAAAAATTATGTTAGCAGTCTGGCTGAAAGGAATAAAAATACAGATCATGTTGGTCCAACACTAATTTTATTTTAAGTTACTAAAGAGCCAAATAAAATGCTGACAATACCACACAAAAATTTATTGAGTTGGCAACAGGCAGAGCATGATGTCAGCCACCAATATCGCTATTCACATTTCCAAATATCATGAACACTTTAATCCTTGAAAGTAATAAGACTTTGTGGCTACAGTTACTATAAAAATAAAAACTTTAGCCATAGGGCATTATTAAACATATATGAGTTTAGTTTGGCAGAGCTCTGACTCAAAAATTGTCTAACACTTTAACAAGTTCAGTTAAAAACATGGAAAAATGCAAGCTTAAAAATATTATCATTTTTTAAAATAAGTTACATTCTTCACCAAACAGACCAATACAAATAATTTTTTAGGATTACTCATGAAATAGTCAAATAAGCCATAATCCACATACACATAAAATGTAGACAGGAAAAAAGGAATACACACATGTATGTACATCAACACAAGTCCTTACCTTCATGGCATGGATTTCTTCAAGTAATCGTTGTGCCCGCCTTTGGTTTTTTAACAGTGCATCTTCACTGCCCCTACAGGGGGGGAAAAAGTAATGCTTCACCAGGAAAAACATGCATTTTAGAGATTTGTATCCTTTAAGATATCTGTTTCTTTTAAAAAAGTATATTTCTAAGTAACACTGTCAACTTGTAATCTTTCCCCTCCAAAACTGTTCACACATAATTTCATCAACTTAATAAGTGTTTGAAATTGAAAAAAATAAGCATTGTTCAGGTATTATATTAATTATAATAATGTTATTACGAGTAGATGGTTGGTTTCTCTTACTCACTAATAAGAAGGTCAATACGTTTTAGAAAAAAATAATCATATACTATATTTAATTTAATAAAAATTTCATAAGCATCAATTAAAATTTGGATATAATTTTATTAAATGCAATTTTTCTGCAGAATTTAAAGAATTAAGATTAACATCTGATTATAAAATAGAGAAAGAATATTGAAGATTGATGAAATATACTATTTATGGCTATAATAAGAAAAACAAGTTAGAAACAATATTTTTTTAAAACTAATGATACAGAAAATAAAAAACATTATAATTTTCTAATAGTTATATGGACCACATGGTTTTGGTGATAAACACTTTCACAAAGTACATAGAATTCAAAATTAGTTAGAAATTCAAAGAAAAAAGTGATACAATGACTTTTCAATATATTGAATTGGACTTTGCCATGTGAATGGGAAAAATATGAATGAGCATGCTAGCCTATCCACAAAGGGACTAGCTAGTCTCACCAATCCAAAAGGGGATTGGCAAGTCTCACCTTTAAACCGGGTGGATCCAGCAGCATAATAGAGAAACCTCACTATACACAAAGCTTCAGCAACAAGAGAATGTAATGCATCCTTCAAGACCAGAAACTCTTGTACAAGCCAAACTAGCGACTACAGGAGGAACAACCACAAGCAGCTACAGCAGAGAACCAGAGACCTGACAGGAGATGGAGAAGACCCTGGGACTGGAGCTAAGAGACTTTTGCCCAAATTTGTTTGAGGACTCTTGGGGTGGGAGGGAGCCAATAATGGCAGGACTGAAAGCTTTCTAACACTGGCCTAAGCGCTGAGACTCATGGCTGTGAGGCCTGTAAGCATATTTTAGAAGCTGTCCTGACTGTATTTTGTTACTAACCGGAATTATAGGCTTTTGGCTTCCTCAATATGGTTCTGTGTGGTTTGTTAGTTATTGCACTGGATTTTAGACCTAGGAGACATGTCTGACCTCATGGATTGTATTGTTAATGTTGTTGACGAGGACAGTTCTCCTTTGTGAGGTGGGTAAAGGTCAGATATGGTCATTCATATGTAGTCCTTACTCTTTTTATAATCGCCAATTCAAGGTGTTGTAAGACTATCACAATTACATCAACATCTTAAAACAATTTCCAATACTGTAAAACACATAAATAGCTTCAAAGGACTTTCACCTCAAAATAAAGTTTTGAAAATATAGTGAAAGAATCCTAAAATAGTACAGGGAATAAGGTTCAAATGCTAAAACAATGTTGTTGTTATTGTTATGTGCCATCAAGTTGCCTGAGGCTCATTGTGATATTATGTACAATAGCTCTGAAGCCTGCCCTGCCCTGAGCCAGTCTCATTAACTCTGATATACCTACCCTCATCTCACTGACTCTGATAAACCTACCCACAATGCCTTAGTCACTTTGTCAATCCATCTCATCTGGGGTCTTCCTCTCCTCTGCTGTCCCTTCACCCTTCTGAGCATAATGTCCTTCTCCAAGGATCGGTCCCTCCTGGCCACTGTATGTGAGACAGGCCCTCAAAACAGGTTTATGTTGGGGAGGAGGAGGAGGCCTCTGGCTGGGGCACATCGCCTAGCTCCAGATAAGTGCAAGCCTATCTGAACCCATCAGCCCTTAGTACGGGATAGAGAAAGCTCTCCTGTGTTTGGCTGTGTTGGCTTGAGAAAACTAGCCACCCAGGAAGACGACTGCCCCATCTGTTGACCTGGGAGTCATTTGCACTGGGCTGAGGTTCTCCTGTCCAATCCACATACTCCACATCTACAAATCCATCCCATCCTGTCTTCCTGTTTACTCGCCTGTATATTAAGTACACTGTAATCCCCAAAAAAGTTGAGTCGGCTTTCTGAAGCACTCCTGGAGTGGTATGTCTCCATTGTGCTTATTCCTGACAGGCAAATGGACAGTGACAGGTTTATACATTATTTTATCTTACTCAGATGCACTTTATATATCAAGTACAGTAAAGAAAGATTATCATTATTTCTCTAGGTTCCATCTTCCAATTTTGTAAATATCATTTAAGAACAAGTTATAAAATTTTATTATTTATAGAACTATTACTTTAAAGAACTCACTTTTTTGACTTTAGTCTGCCAACACCCCTTACAAGTTTTCGGATAACCAAAACTCGGATTCTCTTCACTTCTTTCCTCATCTTCACAACCTTAGAGAAATAAAGCCAAGATTACAAAGACAATTCAGTAACAAATGTTTCATTTTGAGCCTACTGTTTTAAATATTATTTAAATATTTATTGTTAATATTATTGTTAACCAAATTCTTGCTTAACTCTATTCATAGTTACTAAAGTCATACTTACTCCATAAACAGTGGAGGAATAAATCAATAATTTTAAAATATGTCTGTGAGCTTAAGTGAAACAAATAGTTAAAAATAAGCCAAACAATCAACCAAAAGTACTACAAACCTAAAAGGTAAGTTATTTCTAGTGATCAGTATTTTAATGTACTGAACTCTAAGACTAAAATACAGAATTAATGGTCACAATAGGGAAATATTTTTGTTATAAAGAACATGTCATCATCATCATCATAATCATCATCATTAATATAATGAGATATTATTCAGCTTGAACTTATGAGTTTGTTTTTTTTCCCTCTCATAATGGGGGTACATACTCATTGTCATTTTCCCAGGAATGCCTTTTCCCCTCTACTTCTCCAATTGAGGAACTGTGTTCTATGCAATGTCTAGCACACAAAATTGGTCAAATTCCTCTTGTCAAAACAATTTCTTTTCATATTCCATGTTCTTTAAGTTCTTGCTTTTGATTGTATTACCTTCTTAGTCTTCATCACTGCCACTCAGCTTAAAATTTCTCTTCACCATAAGTTTTGTCTTCATTCTCAATGACGGAAATGCCCAGGATGAGTAATTCAAGCAGTATTATAACCTTATTTACTGATTGCCTCATTTCTAATGACTTCTCCTATTTAATCATCCACAGGTGTGCGCAGATTGCATGATGACAAACCTTGTCATCATTTATAACCACTTTTTTTCCTAGAACTATTAATTCAAATATTCCACACAGTATTTAAGCTTCTAAAATCCTACTTACTCAACTTTATCAAGAACCACTATCATTGACTTTACTGGGACCATCACACCTGATTCCTATACATTCTCTTAAGCAAATAAGCCATTTCTTTTCATTTTCTTCTTCCAACTAGCTTAGAAACATGATCAACAACTGCTAATACCTTGAACCGTTCCCTCCTTTTAGTTAGTAAAACTTAAATTTTGAATGAAAACACTGTGAGTTCTTTGCTACCCCACTCCAGTAGCAAGAAAATACTTGAACTTCCTACCAATTAAACCCTAGTAACTACCCACCAAATGGGCCATCAAGCTTCCAGTATTATAATAAGCAAACTGGCAGCCAAGTGCTGCACCAATTAGAACAATGTTCCCCCCAAACACAACAAAACTTCCAATTTAGTTTGTGTCCCTATTATTAAATTGGTCTTTACACCAGGCCCAAAGGAGAGGAAGACCCTCAACGAGGTGGACTGTCACAACTGACACAGACTGACATGGTGAACTGTCCCAAAAGGCTCTCTAGTGAGTCAGGAAGTGTGAAGATGGCATAGGATAGGACAAGGTTTAGATCCATTGTTTATTAGGTCGCTACAAGTCGTATTCAACTCTACAGCGCCTGACAACATCAAAAAAAAACAACATGTGATAAATGGAGAAAAGTTTGAATTTTACTTGGATCCATGGCAACTAAGATGTCAAAAGACATGCTGTAATGAGAAAACTTGTTGTTAAGGACTTCTTCAAAGCACTAAGGAGCACTGATGTCACTTTAAAGACTAAAGGATGCCTAATTCTATGCATCTGAAAGTTGGACAATGATTAAGGATGCCAAAAGAAGAACCCAGGCTCTTGAACTGTGCTTAGAGAAGAGTACTGGATATCCCTTGGACTTCTAAAGAACAAACAACTCTATCTTAGAGGAAGTGTAAACAGGGTGTTCTGTAGCAGCCAGGATGGTAAAATTTCATCTCACATACTTTAGACATGTTGTCAGGAAGGGCTAGTCTTGGAAAAAGACATCATGCTGGGAAACGTGAAGGTTAAGAGAAAGAAAAAGATCTACAATAAGGAGAACTGATACAGTGACTATAATAATAGTCTTGACCTCAAGAGAGTATGAGGATGGTGTAGGATAAGGAAAGGTTCACTTAGCTTGGAATTCTGGCACCCTAGTGGTAAAAAGCTGTGCTGCAATCCCTAAGGCATATGGACTGAATAGACCAGCTGCTCCACAGAAAAAAGGTAATCTCCTCCTGTATGATTTACAGTCTCTGAAAACCTGCTGGGCGCTCAGCTACGAGTCAGTTCTGAATGGCATAGGACAACAGTCTTAGAAGATGGCACCTAACAACAACATAAAATGTTACATATGAGATATACTGTATATAAAAAACCTATTTTAACTCATACATTAGATCTAGATATAGTACCACATATAAACTTAAAAAATAACGTCTGGAAAAAAACCCACCCAACTTGTAGAATGTATACAATGTGGTACTATGAATATACAGTGTGATACTACATATAAAAAATAAAAATATACTTCAAACTACCATATACACTCAGCATAAATATGTGCTACTAATACGGTAAAAACTATTGCTGAGAACACATACCAAAAAGGAACAACTGTCTTTAAAGTGAGTAGAACTAAGAGATGGCAAAGTATTAACATCTGCAAGGCATTCAAACACATTTGTCATACTATTTGCCCTAAGTTCAAACTACTGCATTGTTAGCAATATTAGTTTTACAAAGAAAATGTCTAATTTGCCCACATAGATGGTAATTTTCATATGCATTATACTTATTCTTATTTCTGATAGGAACAAAAATCGAGAGGTGCTTAATGAGCACATAACTGAGCATATACTGCCACCTAGCAAAATTTTCTAGAACAGTTTCACAATTAAATACAGACACTTGTACTCTTCTTAGTGGTGAATCTTGATTAACCATTCAAGGCAAAAAACATCATAAAGTATATCTGATTATGACAGTTTTATAGCTTCAAAAGTACATGAAATTTTCAATACTCTTAAAATATAGCTCTGTTCTCTACACATGTAATTTTGTTCAAAAACAGTTAAACTTTTTAATGGATTTTCTTCCCAAAGTACTTTCTAGGAATAAAATATTAATAGCTTTAAACAAAGGCCTTAGGGGAGCTCTGGTGATTTTGAGGTAAGGAGATGCGCTGACAGACTGAAGGCACTCAGATCAAATTCACTAGCTGTTCCATTAGAGAAACCCGGGCAATCTCCTCATGGATGGTCAGCTACAAGTCAATTCTGGGTGGCACATAACAAGAGATTGCTTCATTTCAACCCTGATTTCACATACTTGGACCAAGAGGCAGTTGTCAGAAAAGAACAAGGAAACACTGCATGGTTCAAAATTGAAAAGGGGTACGCCAGGGATGTGTCCTATCTCCACACCTTTTCAACCTACATGCAGATCAGATTGTCCAAGAGGCTAGGCTCAATGATGAGAAGTGTGGTGTCAGGATTGGTGGAAGATCTATTAATAATCTGTGTTATGCAGATGACACAACCCTGCTTGCTGAAAATGAGGAGGACCTGAAATGCTTGCTGCAGAGGGTCAAGGACTGCAGCCTTCAGTATGGATTGAGGCTCAATGTCAAGAAGACAAAGATTGTCACCACTGGACCAACTGGCAGCATCAGGATGGATGGTGACGAGATTGAGATAGTTAACAACTTTAGTGTGCTTGGCTCCATGGTCAACACTCTTGGCACCAGCAGCCAGGAAATCAAAAAACGTATTGCGATTGGAAAGTCTGCTGTTAGGGACCTCTCCAGGATACTGAAGAGCTATGGTGTCACTCTGGAGATTGAGGTGTGTCTGATACAGGCCACGGTCTTTGCAATCACTTTTTATGCATCAGAGAGTTGGACAATGACTAGGAAGAATAGAAGGAAAATTGATGCCTTTGAGCTGTGGTGCTGGAGAAGAGTACTGAATGTACCATGGACCGCCAAGAAAACAAACAGATTCATCCTAGAGAGAGTTAAATTAGGCTGCTCCTTGGAGGCAAGGATTCTGAGGCTTCGTCTGACATACTTTGGACATGTTGTAAGGAGGTACAGGTCCTTGGAGAAGGACATCATGCTTGGGAGGGTGGAGGGACAGCGCAAGAGGGGAAGACACTCAGTGACTGAGGAAATTGGGATGGGTGTGTCAGAGGCAGTGCAACTGGCACAGAATAGAGCAGGGTTTAGGGCTGTTGTACATAGGGTCATAATGAGTCACAAGCGACTTGACGGCACATAACAACAACATCATTGAAGGGTTGCATTTTCGCCTCAGCTAGACATTAACTAGTACTTATTAATTTAAGTTGTGCTATCCGTATGTATTCACAGGACCACTATGAGCCATACGTAACTCAACAGCACCTAACAACATCATTCAGTAAGCTGGACATTATGACAAAGAATGTGGCATCATGATTGGTTTAAGCCTCATTAACAACTTGCAGTATGTAGATGACATAACCTGGCTTGCTCAAAGAGAAGATGAAGCACTTGCTACAAAAGATAAAAAACTACACTCAGGTTTCAGCCTGGAACTTACCCGTCTTTGGTCCTTTACCAAGGATTTTTCCAGTGCTGAAGCTTGACGGCAAAAAAGATAAAAAACTATAATCTTCAATATGGATTACTTCTTAAGAACTAGAAAACAAAAATCCTCACCACCAGACCAATATGCAAAAGCAAGGCAGATGAAGAAGAGATTGAAATTGTCAACAATTTCACATTACCTGGAATCACAAACACTTTTGATACCAGTAGTCAAGAAACGAACAATTAAAATCTGCAAGTAAAATTAATAATGGAAAATCTGCTATCAAGGACTTCTCCAAAGTTGTAAGGACACATGATGTCAGTTGAAAGAATAAAGTGCACCTGACCATGGTCTTTAATTGCTTATACATTTGAAAGTTGGACAATGCATAAGGGCAGAAAAAGTTTTGATGTCTTTGATGTGGTATGAAAGAAGAGTACTGAATACAACATGGAGTGCCAAGAAAATAAACAGTGACTCCAGGGTATTCACTGGACGCAAGGATAGTGAATCTCACATACTTTGGGCATGTTGTGAGAAGCAGCTAGTCTTTGAAAAAAGATGTCACACTTGGAAAGATGGAAGCTCAGCTAAAGTGAGGAAGACTTTCAACAAGATAGATTGACATTGTAACTTTAACAATAAACCCAAATATATCAGAGATTATGAGAATGACATAGGACAGGGTAGGGTACACATCTGCTGTTCACAGGGTTGCAATGGGTCATAGCGGACTCAATGGCATCAACAACGTAGGTCCACAGTAATAAATACAGGCTCAAAATACATTTTAAGCAAATAAGCAACCTGATAGGATTGAAGAATGCTCAATACCAGACTAGAGAGAGAGAATAGTAGGTATGAGTAAACAGGATACTCTTACAGTATTACTGACGGGTCTCTGAACTAGGGACTAGAATAGTCGTACTCACAGAAAAGCAGTAAAACTATCTAAAGGATACAGTGAACTTTGATCCTTTTACAGACACATTTTCTCTTTTAAAAAGAAGTTATTTTATTATTTTACTAATTTTCTGAAAGACTTTATCTTAAAAGTTTTCTCTTCCTCATATGTTGCTTTGTTATGTGCCATTGAGTCGTTTGCGACTCATAGCGACCCTATGTACATCAGCCCTAGACTCTGCTCTATCCTGTGCCAATCGAACCGTCTCCAAAACACCCATCCCGATTATCCCAGTCACTGAATCAATCCTTCTCATAGAGGGCCTTCCCCTCCTGCGCTGTCCCTCCACCCTCCCAAGCATGATATCCCTCTCTAAGGACCGGTCTCTCCTCACATGTCCAAATTATGTTAGACGGAGCCTCAGAATCCTTGCCTCCAAGGAGCCAACCGGTTTAACCCTTTCCAGGACAAATCTGTTTGTTTCCCTAGCAGTCCATGGTATTCTCAATACTCTTCTCCAGCACCACAGCTCAAAGGCATCAATTCTCCTTCTATCCTCCTTGGTCATTGTCCAACTTTCTGATGCATAACAAGTGATGCAAAGACCATGGTCTGTATCAGACTCACCTTAGTCTCCAGAGAGACACCATTGCTCTTCAGTACTTTAGAGAGGTCCCTAACCGCAGACTTTCCCATCGCAATACGTATTTTAATTTCCCAGCTACTGTTGCCAAGAGTGTTGACTGTGGAGCCAAGCAAACTAAAGCTGTGAACAATCCCAATCTCTTCACCATCCATCCTGATGCTGCCAATTGGTCCAGTGGTGAGAATCTTTGTCTTCTTGACACTGAACCTCAATCCATATTGGAGGCTACAGTCCTTGACCCTCTGCAGCAGGTGCTTCAGGTCCTCCTCAGTTTCAGCAAGCAGGGTTGTGTCACCTGCATAACACAGATTGTTGATAAACCGTCCACCAATCTTGACCCCACATTTCTCCTCATAGAGCCCAGACTCCCGGATATTCTTTCTGCATACAGGTTGAAAAGGTATGGAGATATGATGTATACCTGGTGTACGCCCTTCCCAATTTTGAACCATGCAGTGTTCCCTTGATCCATTCTGACGACTGCCTCCTGGTCCAAGTATAGGTTTTGCATTAGAACGATCAAGTGTACTGGGATTCCCATTCTTCTCAGAGTCAGCCACAGTGTGTTTCTCATATGAGATGTTTGTAATACTTGTTTTATTCAATCTGTTACACATATTTTTATTTCAGCCACCTTTTTTTTCCGGTATGTTTTTAAATGCTTATCTCCCCACTTCCCCCTTTCAGGAAGCCTCCAAGTCAAATTCCTAGGTAGATGCCCATTTCTGGGTAAACCAGAGTGCTTTCTACTCCAGACATTCTTTACCTGATCCCTTCCTTTTTTGTGTGTTATCTATTACCTACAGTATGTGTGCTGTTTATAAATGTTTTCTTCTGATGACTGAATGGACATATAGAAAGGGAAAGTACAAATTCCACACAACAAAGTTGAGTGTGCTCTGTTAAGAAGAGGGAAAAATAAAAAAAGCAGAAGAAATGGAGAACAAACAATTCAAAATGAGAAAAGTATTATAAGGGGAAAAGTAAAACAGATCTGAAGGCATGGTGTGTTATGTTTACGCTGTTAACTGGTTCAAATCTAGGAAGTACTCTCTGGAAGGAAGATGGGGTTGCAGGCAAAGACATCTCACAATCACAATAAGAGAGGACATGAAGTGGAATTAACTCCAAGCGTGTGGTTTATACAAGTTTCTAGGTCTCTAGATCCCTTGAAAAGAGACATGTTTATATTAAAATGGCTTGCACATAATTGGCACATATGCAAAAGATAATAAGCATGTAAATCCTCCTTTGCTGCACTGTTTGCATTTTATTCTCTCCTTTCTAGTTCACTTTAAGACAGTGAATGCCTTATTAATGCTTTCAAGAGTTGAAAAAATGAGAAAAAGAACCCAAGTCATTCTCCTCGAGTGGGAACCGACTCATAATTGACCCTCTAGTGGGCTTTCTGAGGTTGTAAATTGCATGGGAGATTGTTCAGCATTCCCCCTAGAAGGTGCTAGTGGAGAGAGGCAAGAAAGGCCTACTGACATAAACAAGTTATGCTAGAGGTGCGAGCAAAAGTCTGATGAGACTAGTTTTAAGAATATAAGGAACAGGGACAGGAAACAAGTATACATATCTTTCAAAGGCTTTGTTGTAAATAAGAAGCAGATAAACGAATGAACACTATAAATAACACTGCTGTTAGGGACCTCTCTAAAGTACTCAAGAGCAACGGTGTCTCTCTGGAGACGAAGGTGCACCTGATACAGGCCATGGTCTTTGC
>NW_006399796.1:6531313-6536033 GCF_000299155.1 Elephantulus edwardii | reverse complement strand
CGGAGTCAACAGTGAACAACGTACACTGCAAGTTTACAGTTTACCATGCTCCGGACAAACCCTTTACATTTCTCCTTAAAAGAATTCTCAAGTCACTATAGGAGGAAAAGTATCATCATGAGCTACGTTTTACAAACGAAGACAAAGAAAATAGGGAGTAAATGATCTTCTTAAAAATTCACAAATAAATAGTCACGAGGCATAAGAGATATTGATTCTGTCACCTAGAAGTCGTCCGGAGTAGTTTACTGTTCCACACTCCGTGATCCCGGACATCAGTCTAGGCCCATAAGAAGGGGCCTTCGGCCCCATCCCCAACCCCTATTCCGGGCACTCGGCGTTTCAAATCGGCTGGTTGCACGCACGTTCGGAAGGAGCAAGGGAGTCAGTTCTGAGGATCGAAAATGTTAAGACCCACATGTTTCCAGTATCGGTACTCACCTCGTTATTGAGATTTAGAGTTTCTGGCTGAGCCATGATGGGTAAAGGATGCGATTCTAAAAACTCAACGCTCTCCGCCAGACTGTGAATGTGTCGGCGAGACTGCGCCTGCGTTGCCACGCCCCCCTCAACGGTGGCCTCATTGGCCCGAAATTCCTTTACCGAATTTAGGCGCGTTTGTTTTGCGGTTTCGCTTGGCTGAGGTGGAAAAAGAAATAATAACTTCTGGCACTAGGGACGCCCCAAATAGGCGTTGTGAGAGAATTTTGGAGCTTGTGGCGTGGCGGGAACGGTACAGGCTGTTAGTTGGCATTCTGGTGGTATTTAATATGCTGATTTAATGACACTCGGTTGTAGGCTGCCGGTGGCTTGTTTGAAGTTTGATTTTTGCCTCACAACAAGAGGGAAAGAACTTTTATGTAAGGATCAAGCACTTGAGTCATCGATTTTTTTTTTCCTTTCTGCAATTAACTTATTTTTAAAATTATGTTTCACACTTTGCTTCATTGATATTATGCCAACCATGTATAATGCCGTTGGGGACCCAAGGAGGGAAAGAGTGGGAGGGGTGAGGAGGGGTAGGAGGGAATCACAGGGTCACACAGTTTGATGTGAAAAGGTGGGCTAATAGTGAGCATAGTTCAATGGTGATTAATTTTATAAAACAATGTGTGGGAATGATTTTATGAAACAATGTCAATAGAGTAATCGATTTTTGTTCAGGTTTTTTAATCTAGCGTTTGTGAAAAATTCCTTGCCTTTCTAACAAGTACCCTTTTGTTTATTCATCCTCAAAGCTTTTGTGTTCTAGCCTCAGGAAATATGAGGGAGTAAATCTGATTAGATAATCTCGTAATTAGATAAGGAGCACTGGTGGCATAATGGCAAGAAGCTGCACTGCAATTCCGAAGTTTCTCGGTTCAAGTCCATCAGCTGCTCCCCAGGAGAAAGATGAGAAGTCTCCTCCCTTGCTATTAACTGCCCCTGAAAATAATCTAGATTATCAGAGAGCACTGGTGGTCTGGAGGTGAGAAGCTGCACATCAATACTAAAGGCACTTGTTTCTAATCCACCAGTTTTTGCATGTTTATATCTACTTGGCAGCATCAGGATGGATGGTGAAGAGATTGAGATTGTACACAGCTTTAGTTTGCTTGGCTCTGTAGTTAACAGTCTTGGCACCAGCAGCCAGGAAATTAAAAGGCGCATTGCCATGGGAAAGTCTGCTGTTAGGGACCTCTCCAAAGTACTGAAGAGTAATGGTGTCTTTCTGGAGACTAAGGTTCATCTGATACAGGCTATGGTCTTTGCAATCACTTGTTATGCATCAGAGAGTTGGACAATGACCAAGGAGAATAGAAGGAGAATTGATGCCTTTGAGCTGTGGTGCTGGAGAAGAGTATTGAGAATACCATGGACTGCTAGGAAAACAAACAGATTTGTCCTGGAACGGGTTAAACTGGGTGGTTCCTTGGAGGCAAGGATTCTGAGGCGCCATCTAACATACTTTGGACATGTTGTGAGGAGAGACCAGTCCTTGGAGAGGGACATCATGCTTGGAAGGGTGGAGGGACAGTGCAGGAGAGGAAGGCCCTCTATGAGGTGGATTGATTCAGTGACTGGGATAATTGGGATGGGAGTGTCAGAGAGTGTGATTGGCACAAGACAGAGCGGAGTTTAGGGCTATTGTACATAGGGTCACTATGAGTCGCAAGCGACTTGAGGGCATATAACAACAACAACAACAACAACATATCTACTTGATGTGCCGTCAAGTCGCCTGCGACTCACAGTAACCCAATATACAATAGCTCTGAAGCCTGCACTGTCCTGAGCAAATCTCACTGAGTCTGATATTGCGCTAGTTTTCTATATCAATACATCTCGTCAGGGATTTTCCTCTCCTGTGCTGTCTCTCCACCCTTACAAGTGTGATTTTCTTCTCCAAGGATTGGTTGGTCTGTCCTAGACACATTCACCAAAGTAGTATGTGAGATGGAACTTCAAAAGCCTAGCCTGCAAGGAGAAACTTGGTTTCACACTCTCCTAGACAGACCTGTTTGTTTTCTTGGCAGTCCATGGTATGTTCAAGTTCTTCTACAGCACCACAACTCAAAGACATCGATTTTTCTTTCATTCTTAGTCGTTATCCTGCTTTCTGATGCAGATAAGTAATTGTGAAGACCATGGGCTGGATCAGGCACACTTTAGTCTCTAGGCTGACATTGTTGCTTCTCAGTAGTTCCTAATAGATGGAAATGAATTAAAGTGTAATGTGTATTACCAAAAGATTGCTTTTAATGGAAATGGACTCAACTTTTATTTTTTTAAAAAACAATTTAAACTGTTCTTTGTGATAGTAAAGTCTAATCACCTCCTACTCATAGAGATCCTATGAACAACTGATCTCTTTGCCTAATCCTACACCATGATAAAGTGAAGAGGACTTGGGAGCACTAGCTGCAAAAGAGCAAAGAATACAGCTATCAATATGGATTGCAACTTAACTTCAAGAAAATGAAAATTCTCAGCTCTAAACCAATAGGCAACATATAAATAGATGGAGAAAAGACTGAAATAAATGGTCGACAACTTCATCTTACTTGGATCCACAATCAACACCCTTGGTACCAGCAGTCAGTAGATAAGGTGACATATTTCACTTGGTAAGTCTGCAGTCAGGAATCTCTCTGAATTATTGAGGGGCAATAATGTCACTTTGATAAACAAGGTTCGTGTGGGGGCTACGGTCTTTACAGCTGCTTGCTATGCGTCCAACAGCTGGACAATGAATAAGAATGAAGAAGAATTTATATCTTTGAGATGTGATAGTAGAGAAGAATACTGAATATTCCATGGACTGAAAAAACAAAAAGAAGTCTTGGGGGAAATGCAGCCAGAGTTCTCCTTGGAGGCAATGATAATTTTTTTTTTTTTCGTGTACTTTGGACATTTGCTGTGAGAGACTAGTCCATGAAGAGGGACATCATGCATGGAAAGCTGGAGGGACAGTGAAGGAAAGGAAGACTCTCAACCAGGTGGATTAACGCTGTGACTGTTGTAATAGGCTCAAGTATGTCAGAGATTGTGAGATGGCACAGGATAGGACAGGCTTCAGATCTGTTAATAGAGTTGCTACAGATCATCTAGGAGGCTAGGCTGTATGAGTTGGACTGTGACAGCAGCCAGGAAATTAAAAGGCGCATTGCCATGGGAAAGTCTGCTGTTAGGGACCTCTCCAAAGTACTGAAGAGCAATGACTTCACTCTGGAGACTAAGGCACACCTAATCCAGGCCAGTCTTCGCGATAGCTTGCTATATGTCACAGAGCTGGACAATGACTAGGGATGATAGAAAGAAAATGGATGATTTTGAGCTATGGTGCTGGAGAATAGTGTTGAATATACCATGAACTTTCAGGAGAACATTTAGTTTCATCCTGGAGAGGGTGAAGTCAGGCTGCTGCTTGGAAGCAAGGATTCTGAGGCTTCAGCTGACATACTTTGGTCCTTGTAGAGGGATTTCATGCTTGGAAGGGTGAAGGGTCAGAGAAGGAGAGGGAGACCATCGATGACATGGATTGATATAGTGGCTGGGGTAATGAGAGAGACAGTAATGTTGGCCCAGGATAGAGTCGTTTTCAGGGTTATTGTATATAGGATCATTATGAGTCTCAAGGTCGTTATGAGTCACAAGTGACTACCATTCATAACACCAACAATGGATAGATATACTCAACTGGATGACACCTAACAGCAAAAGCACCATTTTCATAAACTCTGTCATGCTCAAGAACATAGTTATAGACACTGTCAGTTCAACTTGCTAAGGGTCTTTTTTCTCTTTCTCTGACTTCCACCATTCTCAGAATGATGTTTATCTTAAATAACTGGGTTCTTTAAAAAATATGCTCAATGTAAGTGGGACAAAATTTCATTCTTGCCGCTCAGGAACATGCTTGTCGCACTTCCTTCAAGGTCAACTTGCTCTTTTGGTGGTCCAAAAGTACTCAGTACTCTTCCCCAACACCACAACTCAAAGATGTCAGTTCTGTCATCCTTACTCATTTTCCACCTTTCAGACTTAGGAAGCGATTGAAAACACAATTATTTGGATGAGGTACACCTTGGTCTTTAAGCATCCCATCTATTTAGTAATCTGGAGAGGTCATTGACAGCAAATTTTGCCATTGCCACCACTCTTGATTGCTTGACTGCTTAGTACTATGGGTATTGATTATGGACCTGTTGTTGTTATGTGCCATCAAGTCGCTTGCGAC
>NW_006399796.1:6526964-6530888 GCF_000299155.1 Elephantulus edwardii | reverse complement strand
AAAGGTCCCTAACAGCAGACTTTCCCATCTCAATACGTCTTTTAATTTTCCGGCTGCTGGTGCCAAGAAGTGTTGACTGTGGAGCCAAGCAAACTAAAACTGTGAACAGTCTCAATCTCTTACCCACCATCCTCAATACATATTGAAGGCTGCAGTCCTTGACCCTCTGCAGCAAACGCTTCAGGTCCTCCTCAGTTTCAGCAAGCAGGGTTGTGTCATCTGCATAACGTAGATTATTAATAGATCTTCCACCGATCCTACCCCACATTTCTCCTCATAGAGCCCAGCCTCCCGGATAATCTGTTCTGCATACAGATTGATAAGGTATGGAGACAGGGCACATTACTGGTGTACGTCCTTCCCAATTTTGAACCATGCAGTGTTTCCTTGCTCTGTTCAGACCACTGCCTCTTGGTCCAAGTATAGGTTTTGCATTAGCATGATCAAATATTCTTCAGAGACAACCAGTTTGTTATGTTCCACACAGTCAAACGCCTTTGCATAATCAATGAAACACAAATAGACATTCCTCTGGTATTCCTTGCTTTCAGCTACAATCCATCTAACATTAACTACAATATCCCTAGTACCTGGATTTCTGGCAGTTCTCTGCTGATATGCCGTTTCAGTCGTTTTTGGATAATCTTCAGTAGAATCTTGCTTGCGTGTGAAGTCAATGATATTGTTCTATAGTTTCCACACTCTGTTGGGTCACCCTTCTTTGGGATGGGAACAAATATAGATCTCTTCCACTCAGTTGGCCAAGAGGTTGTTCTCCAGATTTCTTGGCAGAACCTAGTGAACACATCCAGGGCAGCATCTGTTAGCTGATATATGTCACTTGGTATACCATCTATTCCTGGGGCCTTAGTTTTTGCTATTTCCTTCAAAGCAGCTTGAACGTCTTCCTTCATCACTATAGGCTCTTGCTTATATGTTTCATGAAATTCTAAATTCTTCTGTGTCTGCCAATTCCTTTCGATACAGTGACTCAGTATATCCTTTCCATTTCCTTTTAATACTTCCTGGGTCATTTAACATTGTGCCTAAAGCATCATCGATTATAGCAACGGAGATTTGATTTTGTTCTTCAGTTCCTTGAGCTTAAATGCTGAGCGAGTTTGGCCCTTTTGATTTTCTGACTCTAACTCCTTGCACATTTCATTGTAATACTTTGCTTTGTCATTCCACGCTGCCTTTTGAAATCTTCTATTCAGCTCTTCAGTATCTTGAATCTGAGGAAATCTAAATCCTGATTTGATTTGTAGTCTTCATAATTGACATCAGTGTTTTCTGCCTCTATTACAATGATGTTATCTGTTGGGCTAGTGAGGAGGATTTTTGTTATCTTAATGTTGAGATGCAATCAGCATTGTAGTCTTTAGTACTCCTCAGTAAATGCTTCAAGTTTCCTCCATTTTCTGCAAGCTAAGTTCTATCAGTTGCGTAACTCAGGTCGTTAAATTGCCAATCCTGATGACACATTGTTCAATATAATACATGTTGTAGAATGATGTGCTCAGAATTTAGACAAAATTGGTGTAGAGAATGAATATAACTCTGATTCACACCTTCCTTGATTTACTCATGTAGTGTTCTGTCAGAAGTGTAGGTTGGGTTTAGACGGGGGGTCGTGGCACTAGGGATATTATAGCTAATGTTAGATGGATCTTGGCTAAAATCAGGGAGTATCAGAAGAATGTCTTTCTTTGTTTCATTAATGATGCAAAAAATTTGACTGTGTGGATCGTAGCAAACTGTGACTAACTCTGAGAAGAATGGGAATCCCAGAACACATGTTTGTGCTAATGTGAAACCTATACTTGGACCAGGAGGCAGTCGTTAGAACAGAGCAGGGAAACACTGCATAGTTCAAATTTGGGAAGGGTGTTCGCCTGGGATGCATGCTATCTCCATACCTTTTCAACCTATATGCAGAACAGATTATCTGGGAGGCTGGGCTCTATGAGGAGAAATGTGGCATCAGGATTGGAGGAAGACTCATCAACAATCTGCATTATGCAGATGACACAACCCTGCTTGCTGAAACTGAGGAAGACCTGAAGTGCTTGCTGTGGAAGGCCAGGGGCTGCAGTCTCCAGTATGAATTGAGGCTCAATATCAAGAAAATGGGCCAATTGGCAGTGTCATGATGGATGGTGAAGAGATTGAGATTGTTCACAGTTTTATTTTGCTTGGCTCCACAGTCAACACTCTTGGAACCAGCAGCCAGGAAATTATAAGACATATTGTGATGGGAAAGTCTGCAGTTAGAGACCTCTCTAAAGTACTGAATTGCAAGGATGTCAGTCTGGAGACTAAGGTGTGGCTGATATATGCCATGGTCTTTGCAATCACTTTCTATCCATCAGAGAGCTGGATAATGACTAGAGATGATAGAAGGAGAATTGATGCCTTTGAGCTGTGGTTTTGGAGAAGAGTATTGAATATACCATGGACAGGTAAGAAAATGAACAGGTTTTTCCTGGAGAAGATGAAGACAGGATGCTCCTTAGAGGCAAGGATTTTGAAGCTTTGTCTGACATACTTTGGACATGTTGCAAAGAGGGACCAGTCCTTGGAGAGGGACTTCATGCTTGGGAGTGTAGAGGGACAGCACAGGAGAGGAAGACCCTCGAGGTGGATTGATACAGTAACTGGGGTAATGGGGGTAGGTGTCTCAGAGATAGTGTGATTGGCACAGGATAGGGCAGGGTTTAGAGCTGTTATACACAGGGTCACTATGAGTTGCAGGTGACTCGACAACACGTAACAACAACAGTGTCCCTTTATTATATTTGGACAACTGCTCACTGGTTTAGGAATAGATTTCCCATGAGCACAATTAGGTCTTCTGGGATTCCTATTCTTTCCAATGTTAGCCATAATTTGTTACGATCCACACAAATTTTTTTTGTATAGTGAGTGAAACAAATCTGATATTCTTTGGTTTCAGACCCTGACATCAGCAATGCTATCCCTCAATCTTTGACTTCTTTTGAATCCAGATTTAATTTCTGGAAGTTTGCTGTTATGGTACTATTCCAGCTATTTTTTAATAAATAATGTTCAGCAAGATTTTGCTTACATGTGATGTTATTGACATAGTTTGATAATTTATGTACTCTGTTGGATCATTATTTTCCCCCTTTAGAATTAACAAATACAGTTCTCTTCCAGTCAGTTCACTAGCTCTCTTCCAAATTTCTTGGCATAGGCTACTAAGCATGTCCAAAGCTGTATCTGTTTGCTGAAACACTTCAATTGGTATTCCATCATTTCTCACTATATCATTATTGTTCATTGCCACTCAGTTGAAACTGACTCATATCTAGCCTTCTAACATGCTCTCAGAAACTGTAAATTTCTCAGCAGGAACATGGCCATCTTTCTCCCTTGGCAGGTGGATTTGAATTGCCTATGTCTTTGTGTTGGAAGTAAAATTCTCTTACTAGTAGCCCACCAGAGCTCCCTCAATAGTAGGAAATTAGTTGTATGTATTTATATGACTGTTACTCACATACATACTTACTTTTTTGTATATAAATGTTGGAGAGAAAGTCAGTATCTGGGGAGTCAATATATCTCAAGTGTACATTTTCTTAGGTACTTTTTATATTTTTTATCATATAGGTCAAAAGAGAACTGCCAGATGTGCAGGCTAGATTTAGAAGAGGTCAGGGTACTAGGGGTATTATAGCTAATGTTAGATGGATCTTGACAGAAAACAGAGAATACCAGAAGAATGTCTATCTGTGCTTCATTGACTATGCAAAGGCTTTTGACTATGTGGATCACTACAAGCTATGGCTGACTCTGAGAAGAATGGGAAACCCAGAACATTTGATTGTGCTTATGTGAAACCTATACTTGGACCAAGAGGCAGTCATCAGAACAGAGCAAGGAGAAACTACATGGTTCAAA
>NW_006399796.1:6506283-6526379 GCF_000299155.1 Elephantulus edwardii | reverse complement strand
TAGAGAGGGTGAAGCCAGAATGCTCCTTGGAGTCAAGGATTCTGAAGCTTCACCTGACATACTTTGGGCATGTTGCAAGGAGGGACTGGTCTTTGGAGAGGGACATCATGTCTAGTAGAGTGGAAGGACGGCACAGGAGAGGAAGACCCTCGATGAGATGGATCGATTCTGTGAGTTGAGTGGTGGGAATGAGTGTGTTTGAGATGGCTAGGCTGGCACAGGATAGAACGGCATTTAGGGCTCTTGTACATAGAGTCACTATGAGTCACAAGCGACTTGATGGCACATAACAACAACAATATTAACTTTAAAATAACATTTAAGATATATTCTCATGGTGTTAGTTGTAACTTGAACAGAATGGTTTTTCTATTTTCTATTTGTGTTAGTTTTGCTGATATATCTATTGGAAGCAGGGGTGGCATCCACTTCCTAAATAACATGCCTCCAGTAATTCTATGATCTTTGATAAATGTCGATAGTTGTAGAGGAGCTTCAGGCCTTTTGTTCATAGGGTCGCTATGAGTCGTGCTCGACTTGGAGGCACTCAACAACATATACATATGTACATATGATATGGATTTTATTTTTCTGGTATCTTTCAAAAGTTTTTTTCTTTTTCTTTTCCAGAAAAGTGAGGTTTTTCTAGGCATTCATTAGCAAAGAAAATTACTTCTTTTCCATATTTATAGCAATTACTCAGATTTGGTTTTGTTTGTTGTTGTTATGTACTGTAGAGTCACCTGTGACTTATAACCACTCCATGAACAACTCTGAATCCTGCTCTACCCTGAACCAGTCTCACTGACTCCAACACGTCTAATAACATTGCCCCAGTTATTGTATCAATCCATCTCATCCAGGCTCTTTCTCCTCTGCGCTGTCCCTCCACCTTTCCGAGCATGATGTTCTTCTCCAAGGACTTGTCCCTTTTGGCTAGGTGCCCAAAGCATGTGAGACAGAGCTTCAGAATCCTTGCATCTAAGGAGAAACTTGGTCCCACCCTCTTGAAAGCAGACCTCTTTGTTCTGCTGGCTGTCTATGATGTGTCCAGTTCTCTTCTCCAGCACCACAGTTCAAAGTTCAATTGTCCTTCTATCTTACCTAGTCATTGCTGATGCATAGCAAGTAATTGTGAAGACTATTGCCTGGGTCAAACACACCTTAGTTTCCAGACTGACATCATTGCTCTTTGGTACTCTGGAGAGGTCCCTGACAGCAGACCTTCCCAATGCAATTCATCTTTTAATTTCCTGGCTACTGGTACCACTAGTGTTCATTGTGCAGCCAAGCAAACTAAAGCAATCTCAATCACTTTACCATCTATCATGATGCTGTCAGTCATCTCAGTAGTAAGAATATATTATTGATGTTGAACTTCAATCCATATTTAAGGCTGCAGTTCTTGACCTGCAGCAAGCACTTCAGGCCCTTCTCAGTTTCAGCAAGAAAGGTTGTATAATCTGCATAACAAAGGTTGTTGAGTCTTCCTCCAATCCTGATGCAACATTTCTCCTCATAGAGCCCAGCCTCGTGGATAATCTATTCGGCATATAGATTGAAAAGGTAGGGAGACAGGGCTCATCCCTGGTATATACCTTTCCCAATATTAAACCATATCATGTTTCCTTGCTCTGTTTTGATGACTGTCTCCTGGTCCAAGTATAAGTATTGTATAAGCACAATCAAGTGTTCTGGGATTCCCATTCTTCTCAGAGTCAGCCACAGTTTGTTGTCATCCACACAGTCAAATGCCTTTGAATAGTCAATGAAACACGGATAGACATCTCTTTGGTAATTCCTGCTTTCAGCCAAGATCCATCTAACATTATCTATAATATCCCTAGTACCACGGCCTCTTCTAAATCCAGCCTGCACTTCTGGCAGTTCTCTGTTGATGTGTTGTTCCAGTCTTTTTTGGATCATTTTCAGCACAATTGTGCTTGCCTGTGATGATACTAATGATATTGTTTGATAATCTGCACACTCTGTTGGTTATCTTTCTTTGGAATGAGAGCAAATATGGATCTCTTTCAGTCAGTTGGCCAAGTGGTTGTTCTACAGATTTCTTGGCACAATTTGGTGAAGCGCATCCAAGGCAGTGTCTGCATTTTTAAAGATGTCAATTGGTATGCTGTCAACTCCTGAGGCCTTGTTTTTTGCCAATTCTTCAGAGCAGCTTGAACTTCTTCCTACATCAGCACAGGTTCTTGCTCCTATGTTGTTTCCTGAAATTCTTCTGTGTCTCCCAATTCCTTCTGGTACAGTGACTTGTATACTCTTTCAGTATTCTTGAGTCTCATAATAAAAGTTTACAGAATACTCGTGGGCCTCCACAAGAAAAAGACTGATAACCAAATTACAAAATGAGCAAAAGACATGGAAAGAATTTTCACAGAGGAAGATGCTCTTTCCATCTTCTTTTTACGCTTCCTGGATCATTTACTATTCTGCTCAAATCATCATTAAGTATTGCAACTCAAGGCTTGAACTTGTTCTTCTGTTCCTTGAGCTTAAAAAATACTTAAGTTTCACTCTGGAGTTTGTCAATCTTTTATCCTTTACCAAGGATTTCTGGAGAGGTAGCTATTATAAGTTAAACGGCTCAAACGATTCTTGATTTTAATAGGAATGATATTAATATTTTAGTGTTTAAAATGATATTTGAGGATTTTTAATGTTTAATATTTTAAAACGAATAGATTTTTTCTCCTAGAGGTTTTTTATTTGCATGGTTTTTCTATAGGTCAGAACAGTAGCTAAATTTATATCTTTTAACTTCTATTAATTTATCATGCAATGTTCCCCTGCTCCATTTGTACAACAGCCTCCTGGTTCAGGTCCAGGTTCCCTGCAAGCACAAATAAGTGTTCTGGGACTCCCATTCTTCTCAATGTCAGCCACAACTTATGATGCACATAATCAAATAAATACCTTTACATGGTCAAAAATACAAATAGACATTCTTCTGGTATTTCTTACTTTCAACCAGGATCCATCTGACTCCAGCGATGATATCTCTGGTGCCACAGCCTCTTCTAAATCCTGCTTGAACTTCTGGCAGCCCTCTATCTATGCACTCTTCTAGCCATTTTTTATTGAACTTCAGCATTATTCACGAAGAACCTGTTCCTAGACCAGGAGGTTGTTCTATGAACGGAGCATAGAAACACTGCATGTTTTAAAATTGAGAAGGGAGTGAAGCAGCATTGTATTCTCTCTCCATACCTATTCAAACTGTATGCTGAGCACATTATCCCAGAAGTTGGCCTCTATGAGGAGAAGTGCGGCATCAAAATTGGAGGGAATCTCATCAATAACCTGCATTATGTAAATGACACAACCTTGCTTGCTGAAATTGAAGAGGACTTGAAGTACTTGTTGCAGAAGATCAAGGAATGCAGCCATCGGTATGGATTACATATTAATTTCAAGAAAACGAAGATTTTTTTTTTAACCACTGGACTGATAGACAACATCATGATGGATGGAGAGGAGATTGAAACTGTCAACAGCTTCATTTTGCTTGGATCCACAATTAACATCCTTGGTAGCAGCAGTCAGGAAATAAGTAGATGCATTGCACTAGGGATATCTGCAGTTAGGGACCTCTCCAAATTATTGAGGGGTAATGGTGTCACTCTGAGGACTAAGGTACATCTAATTCAGTCCATGGTCTTTCCAATTACTTGCTATACATCCTTCAGCTGGACAATGAATAAGGATGACAGAAAAAGAGAAAGAATTGATGCCTTAGAGCTGTGGTGTTGGAGAAGAGCACTGAACATCTCATGGACAGCCAAGAGAACAAACAAATATATCTTGGAGAGAGTGCAGCCAGAGTTCTTTTGGAGGCAAGAATGATGAGGTGCTAGGAGGAAGCTGTTCCTTGGAAATGCTGAAAAGGGGGAATGGCCTGATCGGTGAAGGAGAGGAAGTCCCTCAACCTGGTGGAATGACACAGTGACTGCTGCATTGCCTCTTGGGGGTTAGGAATTGTGAGGATGGCATAGGATAAAAAGGGTTCAGATCTCTTGTTCATAGGGTTACTATGAGTTGTACTACACTCCGCAGCACCTAACAGTAACAGCAATAATTTATCATGTTGCTCCCCCCCATTAAAGCATTCTCCTTGTTTTTCTTATGGATTCATATCAACCCTGTGAACTATAGCTCTGAATCCTGCCCTGTCCTGCTCCATCCTTATCATCTCTAACACACTAGAACTTGCTATTATAGTTACTATGCTAACCCATCTTATTAAAGGTCTTCCTTTACCTTGGTGAGACTCTAGGTTTCCAAGCATAACTCCTTTTCCAAGGATTTGTCCTTCCTAACAACATGCCCAAATAATGTGAGACGAATGACTCCAAGGAATATCCTGGCTGCACTTTTTCCAAGACATAATTATTTGTCTTGTTGTCAGTCCATAGGATATTCAGCACTCTTTTCCAACACCACAACTCAAAGGCATCAATTCTTCTTTTGTTATCTTTGTTTGCTGTCCAACTTTCAGATGCATAGCAATTGAAAAGATTATGGTTTTGATCAGGTGCACCTTAGTCTTCAAACTTACATCATACTTGATTTTGAACCATGAAGTAAGTCCCTTGCTATGTTTAGACAATCACTTCTTGGTCTGGGTATAGAATTTGGATGAGCACAACCAAGTTTTATGGAATTTCCATTCTTCACAATGTTAGACTCCAGCTCTTTGGACATTTCATTATAATACTTTGCTTTACCTTTCAGAACTATCTTTTGAAATCTTATGTTCAACTTTTTAATGAATCACTTCTTGCTTCATTTTGTCTCTTGATGTTCTTAAACAATATTCAAAACTTCTGCCAACATCCATTTTAGTCATTCTTCCTCCTCTGTTTATATTGACCTTTTGCTTTTTCTTCATAGACGATATTATTCTATAGAACATATGGTCTTCATACAGGAAGAATTGGAAACAATGGGTTTGGCTAAAGAAATGAGGCTGGAGACAGAATGATAGAATTTTGTACAATCAATAATTTATTCATTACCAATACCTTTCATTAGCATTAAAATTCTTGGAAAGGTGGAGGGAGAGTGTGAGGGAGGAAGACCCTGGATGAGATGGCTTAACTCAGTGACTAGATTAATTGGGGTAAGTATGTTAGAGACCCTGAAATTGGCTCAGGATAGAGCAGGATTTGGAGCTGTTGAACATAGGGTCGCTATGAATCACAAGTGACTTGGTGGCACATAACAACAAGAAATAAATACCTTTCATAAAAAAAATACAAATGATAACTATACACATTTAACTCATCATGGACTACACAAGAATCCAATTTATTACATCTGTAGTAAGAATCATTTGAAGAAGCTCAATGCCAACTGTGAAAACAAAGTCAGATAATTACTGTGGAACAGACCATCAATGACACATGTGCAGGTCCAAATTGAAATTAAAGAAAATTAGCTGAAGAGGACCTGAAACATTTGCTGCAGAAAGTCAAGTGTTGCAGCCTTCAATGTATATTGATGCTCAACATCAAGAAAACAAAGATTCTCACCACTAGCCCAATTAGCAGCGTCATGATAGATGATGAAGAGATTGAAATTGTTAACAGTTTTAGTTTACTTAGCTCCACAATCAACACTCCAGCAACCAGGAAATCAAAAGACTAATTGTATTGGGAAAATCAGCTGTCAGGGACATCTCCAGATTACTAAAGAGCAACAATGTCAGTCTAGAGACTAAGGTGTGCCTGACCCAGGCCATGATCTTTGTAATTATGTGCTATGCATTAGAATGCTGAACAATGTCTAGGAATGATAGAAAATTGATGCCTTTTGAGCTGTGATGCTGGGGAAGAGTACTGAATATACCATGGACTGCTAATAGAACAATTTCTTCCTGGAAAGGGTGATACCAGGCTACTCCTTGGAGGCAAGGATTCTGAAGCTTCCCCTGACATACTTTGTTCATGTTGCAAGGAGGGACCAGTCCTTGGAGAGGAACATTATGCTTGGAAGGGTAAAGGGACAGCACAGGAGGGGAGTACCTTCAATGAGATGGATTGACTGGGGTAATAGCGGTGAGGTGTGCCAGAGACAATAAGGTTGGCTTAGGATAGAGTAGAGTTCAGAGCTGTTGTACTCACTATGAGTCACAGATGACTTAATGGAACACAACTGCAACAAGAACAGGCAGGAGAAGGATAAGTAGACTCCTTTATTTGATTAACTGCCTCTGAAAACTCACAGGAAGGTTGGGTATGGGTTGGTTCCTACTCAATGGTACACAACAACAATTCTTTTGTTGTTGTTGTGTGCCATCGAGTTGCCTGCAACTCATAGTGACCGTATGTACAACACCTCTGAACCCTGCCATTTCCTAAGCCGGTCTCACTCACTCCAGTGCACTTAATTACTTTGCCCCAGTTGTCATGTCAGTCCATCTCATTCAGGGTCTTCCTCTCCTGCCCTGTCCCTCCACCCTTCAAAGCACATGCCAACATATGCAAAATGGAGCTTCAAAATCCTTGCCTCCAAGGAGAAACTTGGTTTCACCCTTTCCAAGACAGACCTATTTGTTCTCCTGGCTCTCCGTGGTATGTTCAGTGTTCTTCTCGAGCACCACAACTCAAATTTTAAATCATTAAAAACTGAGGCACTTGTGTAACTCCACCTTCTTTTTCCCCAATTGAAGTTAATGTTAGAAGTCTATACTTTAAAAAAATGTATTCAGTTTATAATGTTTAGTACTCAAAATTTTGTTAGTAATTTAACTAATTTGAAACCGCTTATAACACATCTGCGTGTTTACTATCAAGCTCAGGATCACTGCAGATAGTTTTTCAGTTATTCTTGCTCTGCACTTTGAATTACTTACCCCTGGATGGCAGTGTTGTTTTCCTAATTGTACTTTGAAATGCAATTCTGAAATCCTCTAAATAACGTGTAACAGAATTTTCTGAGTTAAAAGGTAAATAGATCTAAAAAGCCTTATTTGCTTTAATGCTTCAGAGTAACCCTTTCAGAGTTCACATTTTGATCTGGAATGAGCTTTTGAACAGTAATAAATTTTCCTTAGGAGTCATGGACTTGTTTAGAATTCACCATTTTAAGTAATATAACCACACTACTGTATGTTGTTGTTGTTAGGTGCCATCACATAGACTATGATTCATAGTGACCTTGTGAATGACATATCTGAATCTTGCCCTGTTCTGTGCCATCCTTCTAATTTCATATGTGCTTGAGACCATTTTTACAGTCTTGTTCCAGTCCATCTCTTTGGAGAACTTCCCCTCTATTGCTGACCCTCATCTTTTCGAGTATGATGTGCCTGTCCGAAGACATGGCTAAAATTTGTGGGATGAAACTTCACCATCCTTGCCACCAGGAAACACTCTGGCTGCACATTCTCCAAGACATTTTTGTTTATTGGCAGTCCACAGGATATTCAGTACTCTTCTCCAACACTACAACTCAATAGTATTGTTTCTTCTTTTGTCATCTTTAGTCATTTTCCAACTTTCAGATGAATAAAAAGTAACTGAGAAGACCATGGCTTGTATCAGATACACTTTAGACTTTAAATGGTTATCATTGCCCCTTTATATGTTGGAGAAGTCTTCGATAGTGGATTTACCCAGTGCAAAAGGGCTTTTGATTTCTTGACAGCTGGTGCCAAGTGAGCCTCCTCCCCTTAGCCTTGGACCCTTGGACTTGTGCTGGAAATTAATACTGAGGAAGAGAGCTGTCTTCTTCTGGCCCTGGATCTTTCACTGGGCACTATACCAAGGAGCTGGCTGCCATATTTGCTGTGGTATGGACATCCTAGTGGAATCCAAGCTGGAACTGTAAAGCAGAGTGTCGCCAGCAGAGAACCAGCCCCATCCGCACCCCTGGCCCCTACCTCTTAATCGTCCAGGCCTTGATCTGATCTGGAGCCACAGAAGGCCTTTCTATGCTGTGTGATATATGAATATGATATTTTATGGTTTACTCTTAGGGATACGTCACTTACTTGTCAGTTTGTAATATTGGGGGAATAATTTGCATGCTGCTGCATGTTTAGGTATGTATATACTCGTATATACTTGTTTATACTTGTATATACTTGTATATACTTGTGTATACTTGTATATACTTGTTTGCTTATAATTTGCTCTTGTGAGTACAGTTCTTGCCTGCCAGTTTGCTGTACTGGGATTACTTGCCTTTTGAGTAGACTAGGAAGCAGGATGGACCATTCACATCTAAAAAAACAACTCCTAGAAAACCTATGAACACTGAAGGAACATTGTTACAGTACTGCAGATATAGAACTGATTGGAAGCCACTCAAAATAAGTAGAAACAGGTACAAACACCCAGTAATAATTAAAATATGAAATATATTAAACATGAATCTAAGAAAATTAGAGGTTGTAAAAAATTAAATGGAACACAAAAGATCAATATTCTAGGCATTAGTGAGCTGAGATATTTAATTTATCCTCTGTCGATGCCTTCAAATTGTAGTCCTGGAGAAGAGTCTTGAACATACCTTGGACTGCCAAGAAAACAAACAGGTCTTTCTAGGAGACCGTGAAACCAAGTTTCTCCTTGGAGGCTAGAATTTTGAAGCTCTGTCTCTCATCCTTTGGACACGTAGCCAGGAGAGACCAGTCCTTGGAGAAGGACATCATGCTCAGAAGATTGGAAGAACAGCACAAAGAGGAAGATGAGATGAACTGATACAGTAACTGGGACAATGGGGTTATTGTGTCGGAATTAGACTGGCTCAGGACAGGGCATGCTTCAGAGCTATTGCACATGGAGTTGCTCTGAATTGCAGATGACTTGATGGCACATGATAACAACAGTTCAAATTGGAACTGGAGAAAATAAAAACAAATCCATCAGAACCAAAATACAGTCTTGTGTTTATCCCACTTGAATTTTAACATCATCTCTGGAATAGTTTTGAGGCATTAAACACTAATTATTGAAGACCAGATGAGTTGTGGGATGATTTCAAGGATATCATTCATGAAGGAAACAAAAGTTCATTGCAAAGACAGAGAAAGAAAAATCCAAAACAGTTGTCAGAAGAGACTAAAAACTGCACTAGAATGTTAAGAAGTCAAAACAAAGGAAAGAAATGACAAAGTAAAAGAGTTCAGCACAAGATTTCAAAGGGTGGTGTGAGAAGACAAAACAGAATTTATAATGAAATGTGCCAAGTGTTAGAGTTAGAAAATAAAAAGATAAAAACACGCTCAACATTTCTCAAGGTGAAAGAGCTGAAAAAAGATATTCAGTCCTCAAGTTGTAATGCTGAAAGATGCTATGGGCAAAATCTTGTTCATGGGTTTATTTTTCAAAATGAACAACAGGCTGTTTACAAATAAGGAGATCCTCAATGAGGATTAATTTAAAAGTATTTGGTAATGACATATCTGATAAGGGATTCATATCTAAAATCTATGGAATAGCACCTAAACAAGAAAAAAGGTAAATAACCCAATAGCTAAATGGGCACAGAATATCAACACTTTACCAAAGAAAGCATTCAGACTGCAAACAAACACATGAAGAAATGTTCAAAATCCCTAGCTATCAGAGAGATGCAAATAAAAACAACTATGAGATATCTCACTCCGGCAACAATAGTAACATTCAAACAGAAAAACAAACAGTAAATGCTGACGAGGTTGTGGAGAGACTGGAACCCTTCTTAACTGCTGGTGGGAGGGTAAAATGGTACAACCACTATGGAGGGTGGTTTGGTACTTTCTTAAAAAGTTGGAAATAGAAATACCATTTGACCCAGCAATTCCACTACTAGGAATATACACTAAAGAAACCACAGCTGCCATTCAAACAGATATGTGCACACCCGTGCTTATTGATGCACTAATCAAAATAGCAAAGAGATGGAAGTAGGACTTCTGTTTAAGTTGTGTTGTGTGCTGATGAGTCAAAACTGACTCCTAGCTAACACTCCAATAAGTTTTCAGAGGCAGTAAATCACACAGGAAGGGATTACCTATCCATCTCCCACAGAGAATCTGCTGTTTTAACCAAGGCATTTGACTGTTAATCACAACAAATTGTTGCTGACATTGAGAAGAATGGGAACCCCTGCACACTTGATTGTGCTCATGCTAAACCTATACCTAGACCAAGAAACTGTTGTCTGAACCGAGCAACATGGCACTGCATCATTCAAAATCAAGAAAGAAATGCATTAGGGGATGCATCATCTTTTCAATCTATAAGCAGAACACATCATTTGGGAGGCTGGACTTTAAAAAGAAGAATGTAGCATCAGGATTGAAGAAAGACTCATCAATAACCTGCATTATTCAGCCAACACAATCTTGTTCCCTGAAATTGAGGAGGACCTGAAGTGTTTGATGCAGAAAGTCAGGGACTGCAGTTTTCAATATTTGCATCTCAACATCAAGAAAACTTGAAAAATATTCTCACCACTGGGCCAATTGGCATCACCATGATAAATAGAGGAAAGATTGAAGTTTTTGATTCCACCATTAACACTCTTGGCACCAGCAGTCAGGAAATCAAAAGGCCAGTTGCTTTAGGAAAGTCTGCTGTCAGGGACCTCTCCATAGTGATAAAGAATAATGCCAGGCTAGAAACTAAGATGTGTCTTATCCAAGCTGTGGTCTTCTCAATTGCTTGCTATGCATCTGATAGCTGGAGGATATTAGGGATGACAAGAAGAATTGATGACTTTGAGTTATGATGTTGGAGAACAGTATTGAACAGGCAAGAATTCAATATGGACTGCCAAGAGAACAAATAGGTCTGTCTTAAAGAGGCTGAAACCAAATTGTTCCTTGGAGGCGAGATTTTGAAAGTCCATTTCACATACTTTGGAGATGTTACTAAGAAGGACTAGTCCTTTTAGAAGGACATCATGATTGGAAGGGTGAAGGGTCAGTGCAGGAGAGCAAGACCCTGTATTAAATGGATTGATACAATGACCACGGCATTGGAGTCAAGTGTGCCAGGGACAATGAAATAGGCTTAGGTCACAGCTGTACATGGGGTCTCTATGAATTATAGTTGACTCATAGTACATAAAAACAACAACAACAATGTAAGTTGGTGAAAATATGTTTCTTCTATTCATCTCTGTAAAAAACTGAAAAATAATAAAAGTGATAATACACAGAAATGTAAAGCTTATCTTTCAAGAAATTGGTTCTTTTTCTCTCTCATCTAGTCAGAACAAATTAATTGCTGACCCTCCACCAGGTTTTTAGAGGCTGTAAATTGGATGGTCAGAGATGGCCTATCTTTCTCCTGAGAAGTAGTTTGTAGATTAGTCTGGTCCACCTTTGGCTTGGTAAGACAACTCTTTACTGTTAAGTCACCCACAACTCCTGACCTCATGCATTACTGTACAGAATTTCTTCATAAGGTTTTATGGTTATAATAGCTGTGATGGACTACCAGAAGAACAAATATCTCTCTCTCGCAAGACGTACATGCACAATGCTCCTTAAAAGCAAGGATAGTAAGATTTTATTTCATATGCTTTTGACATTTTATTAGAAAGGAACAGTTCCTGGAGAAGGATATCATACTTGAAAAAGTAGATCCACCAAAAAGAGGCAGATTTAAAAGAGATGTCTGACTTAGTGGCTGCAAGTGGGCTTAAGGATAGCCATGATTGTGAAGTTGGCATTGAATGAGTTCTGATCAGGTCACTATGGTTGGAAGCAACTCAACAATATCTAACAATAATAACAAGAACAATAATCTTTATGGAAGAAGTTTGCTGAGCAATGAAGATAGTCAACCAAATGAAATTAAAATTGAGAGGGAGTGTACTGAAAACGACTATACTAAACTTGGGCAAAGCATATTACTCAAGTACATTGAGAGGAAAAACTATAATGCCTTTCTTGAAGTAACAATGTCATTATGAATGGTGTTGGTAGAAGGCACCTCTAGTACCTCTAGGGAAAGGCCTGAAGAAAGCAACTTGTGTTCTTCCTTTTCAAGGTTGCTTTGACTCCTGGGGATCCCTTGGAATTCCATGTAAATTTGAAGGTTAACATTTCCTTTTATGTAAAGAAGATGGTTGAATTTTGATAGGAAAAGGCACTAAATGTTTTTCCATTTATTTAAATCTTTAATCTCAGCAATGCTTCATATTTGCCAGTTTCTCTAGTCTTTATATTTTACAGCCCAAGCCCATCATGTGTTAAATTTAAAAATAAGCTAGTGTTTAAGTCATTTACTCTTTCAGGAATTTTGACAAAAAATATTTCCAAAGCTATTAAAAAAGTGAGGAACTATTATATGCTGAGTTGTGACTACCTGATAGGACAGAGTAGAAAGCAAAGGGTTTATAAGGCTGCTATCCTTATAGAAATGTATTGCCAGGTTTTCTCCCATGGAACTGCTGGTGGTTCAAACCTTTATTAGCAAAGTGCTTTAATTACACCACTATCAGATCTTCTTATTAAAGACACACAATATTTTAACACGAGTAATTTTAGGAGACTTTATGAAGGTACCATATGAGTTGACTAGAAAATATAAGATCTTGATAGAGGTTAGGAAGAGAAGAAAAATATAAAACCTGAATGCAAAAGCAATTGATATCAATTGAGATATTTTTACTAAGAAATATGGTCGTTACTGCTGTTGTTGTTGGGTACCATTAAGTTAAGTACAAATCATAGGGACTCTGTGAACAAAAGGTCTGAACCCTGTTCTATCCTGTGCCATCCTCATACTTTGTGACACACAGGAGCCCACTGTGGTAGCCACGCCATCAATCCACCTGGCTGAGGGTCTTCCTGATCCTTCCTAGCATCATGTCCTCCAAGAAATAGACACTCCAGGAACATGCCCTGTTGGACCAGTGGTAAGAATCTTTTGTTTTCTTGAAATTGAGATATTGAGGCTGCATTCCTTAAGTTTCTGCAACAAGTGCTTAAAGTCCTCCTCACTTTCAGCAAGGTTGTGCCATTTGCATAATGCAGTTATTGATGAGTCTCCCTCCAAAACCTGATGCCACATTTTTCTTCATATAGTCCAAATTCTTCAATAATTTGTTCAGCATACAAATTAAATAGGTATGGAGAAAGAATACAACCACAAAACACTCTCTTCCTAATTTTAAACAATGCAATGTTCCCCTGCTCTGTTCGTTCAGCAACCTCCTCCTCTAGGTATTAGTTTCACATGAGCACAATTAAGTGTTCTGGGACTTCCATTCTTCTCAATGTTAGCCACAATTTGTTATGATTTGACACAGTGAAATGCTTTTGCACAGTCTATAAAGCACAAATAGATATTCTTCTGGTATTCTTTACTTTCATCCAGGATCCATGTGACATCAGCAATGATACACTTGGTACCATGACATCTTCTAAATTCTGACTGAACTCTGGCAGTTCCCTATCTATCTACTCTTAGAGCCACTTTTTAATGATTTTCAATAGTATTTTTCTTGCATGTGGTATTATTCAATAGTTGTCACGTTCAGTTGGATCACCTTTTTTTGAAATGGTAACAAATATGTACCTCTTCCAATCTGTTGGTCAGATAAGCAAACAATTGACTTATTTCAATTAACAGATACAATCTTGGACACTAGGCATCCATGTTTTATTTGATGTTCTCAGCAACTGTATAAAAGTTGAGTCAGGTCAGTTCATGTACTTCCTATGTACGGTCTTTTTTTACATAATCCATTAAAAATGTAAGTTCTTGCATGGGATTTAGAGTCTCTGGTTTGCGTACTTGACTGCTAATGGAAAGATTCAAAGTTCAGTTTGAAGGTTGGAGTTAATTCAGACATGCCTCAGAAGAAAGGTTTGGTGATCTAATTCTTAAAAGACAATAGTTGAAAACCATGTGAAATGCAGTTCTATTGATAAAATGGAGTCACCTTCATGAGTCAGAATCTACTCCATAGCAACTAATTTTACTGTTTGTGACTTGGAGGTAGTATATTCAGGGTATAAGAGAAACTCTTTAGATCAATGAAATGGGAGAAAAGATTTATTATTTTGGTTACAACCAACTTTTGTCATACTAAAGAATATAGATTCAATCTTCTATTGTTGTTAAAGTATTGAGTGATTGAAGTTCATAAGAAAAGTGAAGTAGAGTTGGAGAGAGTAAAAGGATCTCATTAAAATTCTGTAATAGCCACTGTCAATATTTCTATGACATTTTCTATTTTTTCCCCTTAAGAACTAATCAAACATTGTCTTATAAAAGCTTTCTGGATCAAGGACATCTCTTCATTTTTTCTTCTTCCCAGAAAATAAAAGACAGTGATGAATTGTTCAGTGGAAGATAATTTGACATGCTTTTTGTGCTAAAGGTTAGTTGTTAAAAGATTAACTACTGCTTTATTTATTCATTATGTATATCATTCTAACTGGGAAAAAAAATAAAAGGACTTCTGTTTGATACAGGTTTCAGGGAGTAGAAAAGATGGAAAGAAATATCAAAATCAGCAGGCTATGAGGTTCAATCACATCAACAATAATCTTATATTTTAATATATTTTTCTTGTAAGATTGCAAACAGGAAAAGTCAAGGATTAAGGATAAAATTCTTAGTTATAATGGTAATGAAAACAGCACTAATTTATTTAGTTGCTTACTAAATGTGAAATACTATTTTAAAGTACTTAATACATTTTATTATTACCCTCAAAATAACATTTTAAGGGATGTACTATTATTACCTTTTAAAAAGATGGAAAGCAAATTTGGAGCCATTATTCCACAGGCAAAAATATTCCTAAAATGATCATGAAAAGAAAATGAAATTGATTAAAAGAAATTTAATATGAAATCAAGATCATATCTTGGTTTCTATGGATTTATTTGAATTTTCTTCTACTTCAATTTGAATTTGCATGGTTCAAAATCAGAAAGGAAGTGTGTCAGGGATGTGGCCTCTCTCCATACTTTTTCAGTCTATATGTAGAACAGATCATTCAGGTGGCTGGGCTTTATGAGGAGGAATGTGGCACCAGGATTGGAGAAAACTCTCCCAACAACCTACTTCATGCAGATGACACACACTTGGTTGCTGAAACGGAGGTAGACATGAATTGCTTGCAGCAGAAGGTCTTCAATATGGATTGAAACTCAAAATCAAGAAGACAAAAATTCTCACCACTGGCCCAATTGGCAGCACCATGATGGATGAAGAAGTGATTGAGGTAGTTAATAGCTTCAGCTTGGTTGGCTCCTCAATCACATCAGCAGTCAGGAATGAAAAAACGAATTGCATTAAGTAAATCTGCTGTCAGGGACCTTTCCAGAATACTGAGAAGCAACAATGTCAGTGTAGAAATTAAAGTGCACCTGGTGAAGTTCATGGTCTTTGCAATGACTTACTGTGCATCACGGTGCTGGATAATGATTAATGATAATAGAAGAAGAATTGATGCCTTTCAGTTGTGGTGCTGGAGAAGAGTCTTGGACATACATACCATGGAATGCCAAGAAAACAAATAGGTCTGCCTTGGAGAAGGTGAGATGAAGTTTTGAAGATTTTGAGGCTCTCTGTCACAAACTTTGGGCATGCGGCCAGGAGGGAATGGTTCTTAGACAAGGACATCATGTTTGGAAGGGTGGAGGTACAGAACAGGAGAGGAAGACCTTGGATGAGATGGATTGATACAGTAACTAGGGCAATCAGGGTAGGTGTATTGGAAGAAGTGAGATCGACTCAGGTCAGGGCAGGCTCCAGAGCTGCTGTACACAGGTTTGCTATGAGTCTCAGGCAACTTGATGACACATAACAACAACATAAACAACAACAGTAATTGATGGTCTGACCCACAGTCCACCCCTGGCCTAGTTTTGACAGCCGATATTGAGCTTTTCCAAAGATTTTTTCCAAAAACGTAGCCAATCAAATTCCTATGCAGCCCACCAGGTGAGATCTATGTGTACAGTTGTGTCTTTTTAAAAAGGTATTTGCAATGAACAAATTGTTGTGAATGCAAAATTAAACCATTTTATCAATAACTTGCGTTATGCAGATGACACAACCTTGCTTGCTCAAAGGGAGGAGGACTTTAAGCACTTGTTACTGAACATCAACTTCTTGTTGAAGATCAAGGAATGAAGCACTTGGTATGCATTGCATCTCAAAGTCAAGAAGACAGATTCTTACCACTGGGCCAATAGGCAACATCATAATGGATGAAGAAGAGATTGAAATTGTCAACAACTTCATCTTGCTTGGATCCAGTTAGGAATCTCTCCAAATTATTGAGGCTTAAGCAATGCCAATTTGAGGACTAAGGTGTGTTTGATTCAGGCTATAGTCTTTCTGATCATTTACTATGCATCTGATAACTGGACAATGAATAGGGAAGACAGAAAAGAAAATTGATGCCCTTGAGCTGTGGTGTTGAAGAAGAGCATTGAACATCTCATGGATGGCTACAAGAAACAACAGATATGTCTTGGGGAGGGTGCAGTCAGAGTGCTCTTTGGAAGTAAGAATGATGAAGCTTTGCCTCCTTGGAGAGGGACATGATGGTAGGAAAGGTGAAGGGTCAGCAAAGGAGAGGAAGACCTTCCACCAGATGGATTGACATGCTGACTGTCACAGTAGGCTCTGTGAAGATGTCACAGGATAGAACAAGGTTTAGATCTTTTGTTCATAGGTTCACTATGAGACATACTCAACTCAATGACACCCAACCAGAACATTTTTATGTGCAAGAATCTCTGGTGTTATTGTCCATAGCTTGTTACATGTTAAACCATAACGCCACATAGCTGCAGAGGTTCAAATATACCAGGAGGTCTATGGGAAAACCATAAATAGTCCTGATGGGGTGGTATTAATAAATTCAGGATTATTCAATCATGGTATAGTTGTAAAATTGACATCACTTGACTCCCACCTGCAAAAGAAGTTGTATCTGATGACTGTACTGGTATCACATCTAAGGATTGCACATGTATTTATTAACACTTTTCTTTTGTTCATTTCCTTTTAGATTTTTATGCAAAAGTAAGAACAAAAGTTTCCTTTCTGGAAAAAAGTCTGTTAGGAAAAAAAAATCTGTATAAATAGCCTGTTTGCTAATATAATTCTTAGTCAAAAAGAATATCTTTTACTTCATTGTAAATTTACCCTTTATTTTATTTAAATCTTAGTGAAAAGAAAAGGTAACTTTTGCATAGATCCTTAAATAATTCAGCAAGTAAGATTATTTAACCACAGGTCAGAGAAAATGAGATCCATACGCATTGGTCTTTAAAATTCTATACAATAAAAATGATAATATAGAGGGTGCCTTCTGAATGGGGCTAAAAATAAAGAGAACATATATTTTCAGTTAATTATCACCCAAACCAAGATAGTGGGTTTTGGTATGACACCTACTGGTGAAAATCTAAAGACAGTGTCACTTCCTAGAAGAACTGAGGAAAAGAGGCTTAGATACTATATTTTCAGTTCATATCCTTTCAGCCAGGGCTGCTCACAATAATGCCAAATACCCCCCTGAGTCAATTAAACACTATTTTCTTTGCTAAGGGAGCAGAGATTCAAGCTTTGTTAATCAAGCTGCTGGCTGGTAAGGAAAAGAGACAAAAAGTAGTAGATTTCCTTCTGGGGACTATTCTAGGACAATTGCTTCACTAAGCCTAATTAGCATTCAAATGGCAGAAGTCTATGGCAAGGACAGCACAAAAAATACAGTCCTTAAGGCCAAGAAGAAAAAAGAAGGGGGAGGCAGGAGGGAAGAGCCCAAACAAATAAACCACAACAAGCCAATGGAAATCCTTTCCAGCTTGAGATTGTTGACAGCTTCAGTCAGCTTGACTCTACAATCAACACTCTTAGTACCAACAGCGAGGAAATGAAAAGATGAATTGCATTTGGAAAGTCTTCTGTCAGAGACCTCTCCAAAGTACTGAAGAGCAATGATGTCAGTCTGCAGACTAAGGTGTGCCTGATACAGGTCTTTGCAATTACTTACTATACATCAGAGAGCTGGACAATGACTAAGGATTATAAAAGGAGAGTTGATGTCTTTGAGCTGTGGTGCTGGAGAAGAGTACTGAACATACCCTGGTCTGCTAGGAGAACAAACAAGTTCATCCTGGAGAGGGCGAAGCCAGGCTGCTCCTTGGAGGCAAAGATTTTGAAGCTTCGTCTGACATACTTTGGACATGCTGCAAGGTGGGATCAGTCCTTGGAGAGGGACATCATGCTTAGGAAGGTGGAGGGACAGCACAAGATAGAAAGACCTTCAATGAGACGTATTGATTCAGTCACTGAGGTAATGGGGATAGGTGTGTTGGAGACAATGAGATTGGCAGGGGATAGAGCAGGGTTTAGGGCCGTTGTACATAGAGTTTTGATGAGTCCGAGGAGATTCGACAGCACATAACAACAACAACCAAGCTTTCTGTAAGTACAAGGACCTTGGCTCAGAAGATTCAGCTAACGTCTGAACAATTAACCTGACATTTGCTTCCCAGAGCATCCCTGACATTAGGAGGGCACTACAAAAAATTGACTAAGCCGTTGGCACAAACGCAGTTGGTCCATACAGCATCCAAGTGTTCAACAACTGAATATACCAGACACCTCCAGCTAATGCTGCCTTTCTAAAAACCAGTAAGATTAGATTCTGGGACACTGAGAAAAACCCCACTGAGAAAAAAAAACCCAAAAAGAAAAAGGAGACCATACAGAGACAAAGGGGCATATTATATTCCAAAAAGTAGACACTATAAGAAGGCCTACCCAAGTCCTGGGGAGGGCACTATTCAGAAGAACTGCCTTCCAGATGACTGAACTTGGCGAAAGGGCCGGAGTGGAAGGGGGTTTAGTCTGGTTTATCAGTGATTTTTGTCATCCTGTTGTCTCCCTCCAACACATGCCAAGGACCCCAGGCAATAACTGACTGCGCATGGTCTCAGAAAACCTAAAAACCAGTTTTTCCTGAAACTATAATAACCCCAGAGTTCTTCACTGAAGAGGGAGAGAGAAAAAAAAAGACTCTTCCTATGGATGTCTACCCAGTTAAGATAGAGTCTGATTTTAAAACAAAACTGCCTGCCTAAATACCTTTTTTTTCCTTAAATCCCAGGACACTCAAGTAGGAGTCTCTCATTATACCCGAGAAGATCTAATTCAAGTCATGGGAAACCATAAGAGCCTAAATAGGTAAATGATCAAATATGTTTCTGAAAGCATTCAGAGTGAAACCCAGCTCTAGTAAAAGCAAGTGTTGCTTTGGCCTTGCTCTGAATTAAAGTAGCACTGGATGTAAGCTTAAATTAAACCCATAAAATTGCGTATGAAAAACTTTATCTAAGGACTGCAGCCTTCCATATGGATTGAGGCTCAATATCTGTTGCGGAATATTGGGGAGGAAGGGAGGGTCTCTGGCCAGGACAGATGGCCTAAAATAAGTGCAAGCCTCCCAACAACCTTTAATATGGGGTAGAAAAAGCTCCCCTGTACTGGCTGTACTTGAGAAAGCTCGCCACCTGAGACACGGCTGCGTGTATCTGTTGAGCTGAGAGTGGTCCACATGAGGCTAGGGTTCTCCTAATCAATCCACATGTTCCACATGTGTAAGCCCACCCTATCCTGTCTTCCTATTTACATGCTTGTATATAAATGTGCTGCAGATGCCAATAAAATTGAGCTTGATTGACTCTCTGTTCCTCTCCCAGAGTGGTGTATCTCCGTCAGGCTTACCCCCATCAGGATGTCACTGTTAAGTTGCTGGTGAACTGATAGCAACAAATATCAAGAAGACAAAGATTCTCATCACTGGACCAATTGGCAGCATCAGGATGGATGATGAAGAGATTGAGATTGTTCACAGCTTTAGTTTGCTTGGCTCCATAGTCAACACTCTTCTCACCAGCAGCCAGGAAATTAAAAGACATATTGCGATGGGAAAATCTGCTGTTAGAGACCGCTTGTGAGTTCTGATGAGCAAGGGTGTCACATTGGAGACTAAGGTGCATCTTATACAAGCCATGGTCTTTGCAATGACTTGTTATGCATCAGAGAGTTGGACAATTACTAAGGAGGATAGAAGGAGAATTGATGCCTTTGAGTTGT
>NW_006399796.1:6497659-6499483 GCF_000299155.1 Elephantulus edwardii | reverse complement strand
AGGCAAAGATAAAGCTTCATCTCATATACTTTGATCATGTTGCCAGGACAGGGACATAATGCGTAAGAGAACGGAGAGTTGGTAAAAGAAAGGAAGAAACTCAACCAGGTGGATTGACACAGTGACTGCCCAGTGGGCTCAGACATCTCAGAGATGATGAGGACGGCACAGGATAGGACAGGGTTCAAATATTGTTCATAGAGTCACTATGGGTTGTACTCAACTTGATGGCACCTAACAACAACAACTACAGAAGCTCTCATTTAGTCTGTAGTGAGTAGAGGCTCCCATTTGATCCTCCAGGAACTAAGTAATTCACTGAAAAATACAATTAAGTACAGACTTTAGAACTCCAGATGATAGCTGAAATATTGGAGAATCATTACAAGGCCAGAATAAAGGGAAAGAGGAAACCACCTGCTAATATTGGAATTAGTTGGAGAAAGATGATGGTGAAGCTTAGTATAAACAGTGAAAACAAACCAGTGACTCCCCACATTTCCCTTTTTACTGTCTGTAACCCAGTCTGATCTCTCACTTCCAATGGATTCTCTTAAAGAGGCAGAAGTGGAGAAGCAGACAAAAGCTATTGTTTTATTTCCTACTTTGGATTCCATGTCCTTACCACAAAGTTCCTTGTTTATAATTACTTTCATTGCCTCTGAGCTTAGTAGGGGGTGGGGTCCACCCCAAATCCTTGTGCTTTCATGTCTTTGAGAGACAGCACCAGTTAGAGGTAGGAGATGTTTAGTAAAACTGTTTTGTAGTTCTAAAAAATATGAAAACAAATAAACAAACCAGGGGCTGGCTGTGGAACCAATCATCAACTACTTATATGAAAACTCAAAGGGGTAGAGAATAAACAGGTCTATGAGAGTCAAAGCATGACTTTGAATTTATCTCAACTGAATTTAAAAACTCATCTCTAGAATAGATTTGATACATTGAATACCAATGACCAAAGACCAGATGTAATGTGAGATTACATCAAGGACATCATTCATGAAGAAAGCAGGTCATTACAAAGATAAGAAAGAAAGAAAAGACCAAAAAGAATGTCTGCAGAGACTCTGAAATGGGCACTAGAATGTAAAGATCTAAAAAAAAGGATGAAGGGAGGGAGATAGAAAAGAAGTACCTAAGAGAGCTGAACAGAAGATTTCAAAGGGCATCTTAAGAACACAAAGCAAATTATTATAATGAATTATGCAAAGGGCTAGAGTTTGAAAACCAAGAGAGAAAACTCTACATTTCTCAAATTGAAAGAACTAAAGAAAAATTTCAAATCCTGATTTGAAACACTGAAAGATTCTATGGGTAAAAATATTTATTGATGTGAGAAAAATCAAAGGAAAATGGAAGGAATACACAGAAACAAACAAACAAACAAAACAAAATAATTGTCACTAAACCTCTTGGAATGAATAGTATTATTGATGTTTTTCAATCTTGACTGAAAGCAGAGGAAACTATAAAGATGTTTACTCTTATTGATTACACAAAGGCATTTGACTGAATCGACCATAATAAATTGTGGTTATAATTGACAAGAATGAAAATCCCAGAATACTTAAATGTGTTCATGTTAAACCTATACATAAACCAAGAATCATCTGTCTAAACTAAGCAAGACAACACTGCATGACTTAAAATCAGGAAAGGTATGTGTCAGAGTTGTGAATCGCAATGGGAAAATCTACTGTCAGGGACATCTCCAGAGTGCTGAAAAGCAATAATGTCAACCTAGAGACTAACGCAAAAACTTGTTATGCTTCAGAGAGCTGGACATTGACTAAGGATGACAGAAGAAGAATCGGTGTCTTA
>NW_006399796.1:6494466-6496191 GCF_000299155.1 Elephantulus edwardii | reverse complement strand
ATACCTTTCATGTACATCTGAAAACTGTGTAATGAATGAGGGAGACTGAAGAGAAATTGAGTATACCATGTACTGCCAAACAAGCAAAAAAACAAACCCAAAACAACCAAGAAGAACCAAACAAAAACCAACAAAACGAAACTGTGCAACCAGGCTGTTTCTTAGAAGCAAAGAAGGTGAAACTTCATTTCACATTTTCACCACATGGCTGGGTGAGAATATGAAATAGAGTGTATGTAAACAACTCATAATGAAGTTTATTTAGGAGCAGAAGAAAGGAATCTCACTAGTAGCAAATGAAAAGAAGCAAAGAACGCAATGTGAGTCCTATTGTGTCAGAGTTTTCTGTGCCAGCCAAACCAGGATCTATAGGACAACAGAGCAATCTCAGAGGCACATCAGGAACAGACATGAAATAGTTGCAAGTTGGGACTACTGCCTCAGGGAGCAGAGCCAGGGGCCTGCACCCAAACTTACTGGGGGCCTAGGGAGTAATGCCATAATCGGTTGGACTCTAAAAGTTTTGTGACAATGACCTAAGCAGTGAAACTAAGATTCAAAGGGCCTGAAAACATACTTGAGAAGCTTTTCTGACTGAGAAGTTGTGTCCTATTGTCAACCTAATATAACCTGATAACTCCCCTAATCAATCTCATAACTCTGTGTTTCTGTGAATTATATGGCTCAATTGCAATAAATATTGGACTCAAGAGTAGAGCAGTACAGTAGTACTGTAAATGAGAATGACTTGAAATGCTTGTTGCAGAAGATCAAAGATTACAGCCTTCAATATGGCTTACATCTCAACATCAAAAAGACAAAAATTCTCACCACTGGATTAATATGCAATATCATTATAGATGAAGAAAATATTAAAATTATTAACAAGTCTAACTTACTTGTACCCCCAATGATCATCTTTGGTACCAGCTGTCAGGAAATCAGGAGATACTGCATTGGGCAAGTCCTCTGTCAGGGACCACCAAAGTTCTGTGATGCAATGATGTTAATTTGAAGACTAAGGTGAGCCTGTTGAATAAGTTATAGCCCTATTCAATCACTTTCTATGCATCTAAGACCTGGACAGTGAATATGATAGAAGAAAATTTGGCACCTTTGAGCTGTAGTGTTGGACATGGACTGCCAAAAGTACAAATAGTTATGGTTTGGAAAGAATTGGCAAAAACCAAGACCCCAGGAATTAATGGCATTCTAATTGACATATTTCAACCAACAGATGCTTCCCTGGATGTGCTTACCAAGTTGTGCCAAAAAATTTGGAGGACAACCACCTGGCCTCTGCCGACTGGAAGAGATCTATATTTGTTCCCATTCCAAAGAAAGGTGATCCAATAGAGTGTGGAAATTATCGAACAGTATCATTGATATCACATGCAGACAAGATTCTGCTGAAGATTATTAAAAAAAAAAACTAACAGCACATCAACAGAGAGCTACTTGAAGCGCAGGCTGGATTTAGAAGAGGCCATGACACTAGGGATATTATAGCTAATGTCAGATGAATCTTGGTTGAAAGCAGAGAGTACCAGAGGAATGTCTATCTATGTTTCATTGACTATGCAAAGGCATTTGACTGTATGTATGGATGGTGAAGAGATTGGGATAGTTAACAGTTTTAGTTTACTTGGCTCCACAATCAATACTCTTGGTAACAGCAGCCAGGAAATCAGGAGACGAATTGCATTGGGAAAGTCAGCTATGAGG
>NW_006399796.1:6465555-6494103 GCF_000299155.1 Elephantulus edwardii | reverse complement strand
ATTCTGTGAGTGGAGTGGTGGGAATGAATGTGTTTGAGACAGCGAGGTTGGCAAGGGATAGAATGGTGTTTAGGGCTCTTGTAGATAGTGTCACTATGATTCACAAATGACTCGATGGCACGTAACAACAACAACATCACAACAAACTGTGGATGACTCTGAGAAGAATGGGAATCCCAGAACCCTTGATGGTACTTCTGCAAAATCTATTCCTGGACAAAGAGACATTCATCAGAACAGAGCAAAGAACACTTAATGGTTCAAAATTGGGAAGGGTGTGCATCAGGGGTATCTCCATATCTTTCCAATTTATATCCAGAACAAATTATCCAGGAGGCTGGGCTCTATTAGAAGTGTGGTATCAAGACTGGAGGTAGACTCATCAACAATCTGTTTTATGCAGATGACACAACCCTGCTTGATGAAATAGAGGAGGACCTGAAGCGCTTATTGCAGAAGGTCAAAGACTGCAGCCTTCAATATGGATTAAAGCTCAACATCAAGAAAACAAAGATTCTCACCTCTGGGCCAATTGACAGCATCATGATGGATGATGAAGAGACTGAGATTGTTGACAGCCTCAGTTTGCTTGGTTCTATAGCCAACACTCTTGGTAAGTACCAGCAGCCAGGAAATGAAAAGATGAATTGCATTTGGAAAGTCTGCTGTCAGAGACCTCTCAAAAGTACTGAAGAACAACGATTTCGGTCTGGAGACTAAGGTGTGCTTGATCCAGACCGTGGTCTTTGAAATTACATCAGAGAGCTGTACAATGACTAGGCATTACAGAAGGAGATTTGATGCCTTTGAGCTGGAGAAGAGTATTAAATATACCATGAACTGCTAGGAGAACAAACAAGTTCATCCTGGAGAGAGTGAAGCCAGGCTGGTCCTTGGAGTCAAGGTTTCTGAAGCTTCATCTGACATACTTTGGACATGTTGCAAGGCGGGATTAGTCCTTGGAAAGGGATGTCATGCTTGGGAGGTTGGAGGGACAGTGCAGGAGAGAAAGACTCTCAATGAGATGGATTGATTCTATCACTGGGCTAATGCGGATGGGCAAGTTGGAGACAATGAGATTGGCAAGGCACAGGGCAGGGTTTAGGGCTGTTGTACATAGAGTTGGGATGAGTCGCAGGTGACTCGACAGCACATAACAACAACAACAACAACAACAACAAAAACAACAATAGAAGTGTAATCAAAATACTCCTTAGAGGCAAGGATGGTAAAGATTCTTCTCACATACTTTGAGCATGTTGCTAGGAGAGGGAATTACCTGGACATCATGCTTGGAAAGGTGGAGAGTCAGTGAAAGACGGGAAACCTCTCCATGATATAGATTGACAGGGTGACTAGCAATGGGTTCAAGTCTTTCAGAAATGATGACGATGCCACAGGAAAGGACAGGATTGAAATCTGTTGTTCATAGGGTGGCTATGAGTCATACTTGACTTGATGGCACCTAACAATAGCAAACAGAGTGGTATGACATGTTCTGGAATAAGTAGAAGTAATTTCAGGAGCATGGGAATCATGTCTGATCTTATTGGGACTGGCTTTGTATTGTGGTTGTTGCTCATGGAAAATATTTCCTTTTGTGAAGTAAATAGAGGTCAGATGCCATCATTTTCATGCCATCCTCACTCTTTTAATAATTACCTGGATATATTGTAGGGGAGGCCATTCTTTGGGCAATACATAATAATGAGAAAGATAACGAAGTAGTGAAAGAAAAGAAAACCCTCAAAGAGATAGACTGACACAATGACTGCATCTATGGGTTCAACAATGGTATAAATTGTAATGATGGTGCAGGATAGGCCAAGGTTTTGGTCCACTTTTCACAGCTTGGAGGTTTCTAAGAACAATAATGGGAACATTCACTAGTTGTCATACTTTTTTTTGAGTGATAATTCAGAGTACACAGCAAGGATGTTAATATGAGAAAATTGTAGCACCATGACCCTATGAAAAACAGATGCAAACCTTGTGCTATCCTCTGTCATTTTTCAAAGCCTTTGTTGCAATCATTGTGCAATCTCTTTCATTCAGGTTTGTCCTCTCTCGCTCTGATACTGTACTTTTCCCAGTATGAGCATTTTTCCAAGGATTTGTCTGTCCTGATAATATTCACACAGTATGTGCAGCAAAGTTTCACCATACTTGCTTCTAAAGGACAGCTAAATTCACTTCTTCCAACACAAAGTTGCTTGTTATTTTGGCAGATCTCAGTATGTTCAATACTTCTTAATCAATACCCAAATTCAAAGGTGTCACTTATTTTCCCATCATCCTTACTCATTGCCCAACTTTCAGATGCATATGAAGCTATGTAAAATACTATGGCTTGGACCAATTTTTTTTAAAGCTGTGCAAATTGGGTTGGGCATTCACAGGTTGTGCGAATGAGAAGTAACAAATGGGGACATAGTGATGTGACAGAATGTTGTTGAATCTCTATAATACCTGAGACAGAGGGGAGCTAAGGCCAGGAGAAAAGCAAAGACAGGAGAGTTAAAGGAATTCTTTAGATGGGTGGATGACACAGTGGGAAATGGCTTGCTCTATTCCTATACTGTAAGACAGACTGTTCAAGTGTGTCTAGAAGGTAATATTGTTAGTTACATGTCAATAATACATTATATATGATATCTACAAAGAAATGATCAAGAAAAAATATTCAGAAGAAGGAAGAAAACAAACAGGTCACCACAAGAAAGTAGCTAGGAGAAAATAAAATACCAGAATGAAAACAAAGAAGATATGTTGTCGTTATTATGTGCTGTCGAGTCGTTTGTGATTCATAGCGACCCTATGTACAGCAGCCCTAAATCCTGCTCTATCCTGTGCCATTCGCGTTGCCTCTGCCACACCCATCCTAATTACCTCAGTCACTGAATCAATCCACCTCATAGAGTGTCTTCCCCTCCTGCGCCGTCCCTCCACCCTCCCAAGCATGATGTCCCTCTCCAAGGACCTGACTTTCCTTAAAACATGTCCAAAGTATGTCAGACGAAGCCACAGAATCCTTGACTCCAAGGAGTAGCCTGGTTTAACCCTCTCCAAGATGAATCTGTTTTCTTGGCAGTCCATGGTACATTCAGTACTCTTCTCCAGCATCACAGCTCAAAGGCATCAATTCTCCTTCTATCCTCCCTAGTCATTGTCCAATTCTCTGATGCATAACAAGTGATTGCAAAGACCATGGCCTGTATCAGGCGCACCTTAGTCTCCAGAGAGACACTGTTGCTCTTGAGTACTTTAGAGAGGTCCCTAACAGCAGACTTTTCCATTGCAATACATTTTTTTATTTCCTGGCTGCTGGTGCCAAGAGTGTTGTCTGGGGAGCCGAGCAAACTGAAGCAAACTGAGTGAACAATCTCAAACTCTTTGGCATCCATCCTGACGCTACCGATTGCTCCAGTGGTGAGAATCTTTGTCTTCTTGACATTGAGCCTCAGTCCATACTGAAAGCTGCAGTCAGTCCTTGACCCTCTGCAGCAAGTGCATGAGGTCCTCCTCAGTTTTGGCAAGTAGGGTTGTGTCATCAGCATGACGCAGACTGTTAATAGATCTTCCACCATTCCTGACATCACACTTCTCCTCATAGATCCCAGCCTCTCGGATAATCTGCTCTGCATACAGGTTGAAGAGGTATGAAGATAGGACACATCTCTGGCGTAAACCCTTCCCAATTTTGAACCATGCAGTGTTACCCTGCTTTGTTGTTACGACTGCCTCTTGGTCCAAGTATAGGTTTTGCATTAGCACGATTAAATGTTCTGGGATTCCCATTCTTCTCAGTGTTAGTCGTAGTTTGTTATGGTCCACACAGTCAAATGTCTTTGCATAATCAATGAAACACAGATAGACATTCTTCTGGTATTCCCTGCTTTTAGCTAAGATCCATCTAACATCAGCTACAATATCCCTAGTACCACGACCCCTTTTAAACCCAGCCTGGATTTCTGGCAGTTGTCCGCTGATGTGCTGTTGCAGTCGTTTTTGGATAATCTTCAGTAGAATCTTGCTTGCACGTGAAATCACTGATGTTGTTCTGTAGAAAGCAAAATGAGTGAAATCCACTTTATTCTTTATAATTATGCTTTTGATCGAAAGCTGTATGAAAAGGCAGTGAGTGGCAGAATAAATTAAAAAATATCCAGCTTTTGCAGCAAACAAGAAATACATCTTACACAGAGAGACTCAGAACAAAATGGAAAGCATGGAGAAACATATTTTATGCAATCAACGAAGAACGAGAGTAATCATATTGGTATTAGATAAAACACTCTTTAAACCCAAATCAATTTTAAGAGTGAAAAAAAAGACACTATATTAAATCAAAGTGTCTATCCGTCAAGAACTGTTGTTGTTAAGTGCCGTTGAGTTGCAGGCGACTCATAGCGGCCCTATGAAAGAAAGTCCTGGACAGCTCCTGTATAACTTTTGTCCTTTCTCCAGGTTCATAGGGTGTCCAGAGTCAAGCTATTACAGAAGTGGATTCCACTCCTGCTTCCAAGCTTGTTTTAATCAGGGAGCTTCACCAAATACTGTCCACCATGGGTAACCATTCTCACATTTGACACATCAGTGTCACAGTCTTCACAGAAACCACGAGTTACCTCTGTACAGCAAGTGCACATAACAGGGTTACCCGACCTAGGAGAACAATTCACCAAAATAAATTAAAGGCAGGCTTGAGGGCCATGGAGTAGAGTCACTCACCTTTGGCTTGGGAGCATGACTTTCTGTCCGCTAGGCCAAGTGCTCTCTGTCTCTCTCAAGAAGAACTAGTAAGTGTAATTACTTATTCTACAAACTATGTGAAACAAATACTAATAACATAAAAGAAGAAATGGACATCACAGCAAGAGTAGAAGTAGAAAACTTTACTACTTTCAATTAAAAACAACACATCTTAAATCATGGATCATTATGGATATTAAGAATGTAAAACCAAAAGCTTATTTAGTTGTATGTATGGCTATGTGAGCGAGTGCGTGCGCACGCACACACACAAATAAAAGTATGTATTCTGGAACTTACATTGTTGTTCTTAGGTGTCATCAATCCAAGAATGACTCATAGTGACATTATGAACAACAAAACTGAACACTGTCCTATGCTGTGGCATCCTCATCATCTCTGACACCATTGCTGCATTCACTGTGCCAATCTAACTCATTGAAGGTCTTCCCCTCTTTCAATGACCCTCAATCTTTCCAAGTATCATGTCCCTCTCTAATGAATAGCATCTTCTAGCAACATGCCCAAAATATGTGAGCTGACGCTTGGTTTTTGCCTCTGATGCGGAGGATAATAGAAAATACTCTGAACTTTTCCCAAGACATCTGTTTTTCCTTTTGGCAGTTCAAGGGATATTCAGTGTTCTTCTTCAATACCACAACTTACAGGCATGAGTTGTGGTTTGGTTTTTTGTTTTCTGTCACACTTATTTATTTTTCAGCTGTCAGATGCATAGCAAGTGATTGAGAAGACCATAGTCTGAATAAGGTGCACTGTAGTTTTCAGACTGACATCATTACTCCTCAGTAACTTGGAGAAGTCCTTGATAGCAGACTTTCCCAATGCAATATGTCTCCTGGTTGTCTGATAGCTTGTACCAACTGTGTTTATTGTGAATCCAAGTAAGATAGAATTGTTGGAAATTTCAGTCTTTTCTCCACCTATCAAGATATTGCGCAGCAGTTCACTTGAGAATTTTTATATTCTTGATTTTGAAATGCAATCCATATTTAAGGCTGTAGTCTTAGATCTTCGGCAGTAAACATATTCGTCAACAGCATAATGCTGGTTGTTGATAAGTCCTCCTCTAATCCTGATGCTACACTCTTCTTCACATAGTACAGCTTCTCAATACAGATTGAATAAGTATAGAGAAAGGATGCACACTGACACACACTTTATTGACTTTAAACCAGGCAAGGTTCCCTTGTTCTGTTCTGATAACAATTTCTTAGTTCTAGTTTTAGGTTTCAAATGAGCTTAATACTTGTTCTGGGATTCCAAGTCTTCTCAGTGTTAGCCGTAACTTGTATGATCCACACAGTCAAATGACTTTGCATAGTCAGTAAAACACAAATAGACATTCTTTTGGTATTTTCTGCTTTCATCCAGGATCCATCTAACATCAGTAATGGTATCTCAGTGTTACAGTCTCTTCTCAACTTCAGGCAATTCTCTGCCAGTGAACTTGTTCTAGCCATTTTTGAATGAGCTTTAGCAATATTTTGCTTTCATGTGATATTAATGGTTCTGATGAATCATCTTTCTTGGGAACAGGAACATATATGGATTTCTTCCAGTCAGTTGGCCAGATAGCTATCCTCCAATTTTCTGACATAGACTGGTGAGAACTTCTAGGTCTACATCTGTTAGTTGAAACATGTCAATTGGTATTCCATTGAGTCCTTGGGCCTTATTTTTTTGCCTATATATTTAATGCAACTTGGACTGCTTCCTTATTACCATTGGATCTTTATCATGTACCATTTCTTGAAATATCTCAGTGTTGGGCAATTCTTTTTGGCAAGTGACTCTGTGTATTCCTTCGATCTTCCTCTGGTGCTTCCTGGATAATTCAAGGTTTTGCCCATAGTATCTCACAGAGGCTTGAATTTTTTTTTCAGTTCTTCAATTTTATGTATGCTGAGAGAATTCGTCTCTATTCTCCAACTCTAGCTTTTTGAACATTCGTTACAATATTTTGTTTTCTTGATCTATCTTTGAATTGTTCTGTTTATTTCTAAGAAAATATAGTACTTTTCTGTCAGTGGAATTTTTTTTAATGCATTGTTTCTCACAATGTATCTTTCCCATTTCCTTCACCCCTCTCCCCTGATCAAATTGTACAACCCTATGAATACCTTCCTGCCCCCACACATCCTCATCTATCTGCTTCCACCCTCTCCTCCTTTGGATATTCATAGTCATTCTAAAATAATGGTCTTATAATATTTATCTTTATGGGACTGAGTTAGTTCACTTAGCATAATGCTAAGTCCCTCTCCAGTTACACAGTAATTTATAAAATCATTGCTCCTGCATCCTGTATAGTATTCCATTATATGAATGCAACATTTCTCAATCCATTCAATTGTGGTTGGATGTTTGGACTATTTCCATGTTCTTCTGTGGTGAATAACACTGCTATGAGCATTGGTGTACAAGTTTCCATTTGTGCCTCAGTTTCATTCTCTCGGGGTACATTCCAAGGAGTGGAATACATGGGTCATTTGGAATTTCAATGTTTAGCTTTTTGAGGAAACACCAAACTATCCTCCAGATTGGTTGTACCATATTTAATCTCACCAACAGTGTATAAGAGTTCCGATCTCACTGCATCCTCTCCAACACTTATTACTTGCTGTTATTAAGCTTTGCCACTGCTACTAGAGTGGGGTAGTATTTTACTGTGATTTTGATTTGCATCTCTCTTATTGTCAGTGATTTTGAACATTTCTTCCAGTGTCTATTTGAGAAGTGGATTGAATTTTGCATGTTCAATGATATATTTATAGTAAATTATCTTTTTTTTTCTAAAACACTAATGTTGTCTTTACACATGGTCCTCAAGTGATAAACACCACAGGACTCAGACTGACTGCAGTTGTGGAAAGAATAGTTTGTAGAAACTCAATATAAGTAGTCTAAGCCAGACCAAGTGCTGACTGTGGAATAGACCATCAATTATTCATATGCAGGTTCAAACTGAAGCTGAATAAAAGGAAAATAAGGCCACAAGAACCAAAATACAACCGTGAGTCTATCTCACTTGAATTTAAAAAAATTACCTTCAGAATAGATTTGAGGAATTAAACACTAATGAGACCAGATGAGTTGTGGGATGACATAAATGATCCATGAAGAAAGCAAAAGATCATTGCAAAGAGAAAGAGGAAGAAAAGACCAAAGTGGATGTCAGAAGAGTCTAAAAATGGCACTAGAGCCTCATGAAGCCAAGGGAAGAAATTCTGACGCCAAGGAGATGAACAGAAGATTTCAAAAGGCAGCTCAAAGACTGTTCATAATGTGGATTAGTGGTTCAAGAGTTGTTCCTAGCTTTTCCTTGATGAATGTCATAGCTTTTGGTTTTATTTCTGTGTCCCTGATGCACCTTGAATTGATTTTTGTATAAGGTGTGAGGGGTGAGTCTTGCTTAAGTTTTCTGCAGATGGGTTTCCAATTATGGCAACACCATTTATTAAAAAGACTATTCTTTCCCCACTTAACTGATTTCATTTCCTTATCAGAGATAAGCTGGTGGATGAGCTGGTTTCTGGGTTCTCAATTCTATTTCATTTATCTATGTGTCTGCTGCTATATCATTACTATACCATTTTGACTACTACAGCTGTGTAGTAGGATTTGAGATCAGTGAGTGTGATGCTGCCTGTCTTGTTTCTCTTTTTTATTAATGTTTTACTTATTTAGAGTTTCTTTCCATTCCAGATAAAATTCAAAATTGCCTCTTCTGTCTCATTGAGGAATGGAATTGGTATCTCTATAGGGATTGCATTGAACTTGTAGATTGCCTTTGGCAGTATTGTTATTTGCACAATACTGAGTCTTCCTGTCCCTGATCATGGTATATTTCCCCCTTTATCCATATCTCTTTTTGTTTCTTGCAGTAACCTACAATTAGGAGAGAAAAAAAAGAGACACATGGGACATTTAAGAACCAAATCCCTATGCACATCAAAAAACTTCTCCAACAGGATAAACAGTAAACTCACAGACTGGTTAAAAATATTTAGCAGTCACATATCTGATATCTACTATTTATGGAATACTTCAGAACCTCAACAAAAAAAATGTAAAGAGTTCAACCACTTCACCAAAAAGTACACGTAGATGGCAAAGAGACACATGAAAAAAATGTTCAAAACCCCTAGCTATTAGAGAGATACAAATCAAAGCAAATGTGAGATCCCATCTCACCCCAGAAACAATAACGAAGTTCAACAGGGCAGCAATCAACAAATGCTGGTGAGGTTGTGGAGAAATTGGAACTCCTATTTGCTGCTGGTAGAAATGTAAATTGGTACAACGACTATGGAAGTTGGTCTGATGCTTTCTCAGAAAGTTGGAAGTAGAAATATCATTCGACTCAACAATTCCACTACTAGGAGTATACCCTAAAGAAACCAGAGCCACACCTCAAACAGATGTATGTATATCTATGTTTATTGCTGCATAATTCACTATAACAGAGAGAAGAAAGCAACCCATGTGCCTATTAATAAACAAATGGATAGAAAAAGTGTAGTACATCCACACAATTAATATTATGCAACATTGAAAAACAATGAAATAGTCAAGCATTACAAAACAAGGGAGAGCCTTGAGAATATATGCTGAGTGAAATATCTCAGTCACAAAAGAATAAATAAAGCCCCATTGTTCTAAAATAGGGCAGACAAAGGGGCATTGGAGAGGAAATGGGGAAAGGGTGGATAGGTAATGAACACTGCATTGGAACAGATGAGAGGTATAACTATTTGAAGAAAATATATTATACAGTATATGTACAAGAAGTTTGGAACAAGAGGAGTTTTGTGGGAGGAAGGCAGGGGAAGGAGGGATGAAAATGTGAAATAATGAATAAATTTTAAAAAACTAAAGCAGAATTTGGAAATTTAAAAAAGTCAACTCAAGAAGATTTTAAGAAATATTACAATGGAGTGCAAGTATATATATGTATAAACTCTGTTGACTTAGTGGTAAGAAGTTATGCCTTCAACCTAGAGTTACAAGAATCAAATCCATGAGCTGTTTGCAGGAGAAAGATGAACCTCTTATGCAATTTACTGTTTCTGGAAACCCACTGAAGGGCCTAGAATGAGTTGGTTCTGACTTTATGGTACATAAAAGCATATTTGTGTAGCTCCTATTTACTCCTGCAACAACTAAGCTATATATATATATATATATAACTGGTCCTTGGAGAGGGACATCATGCTTGGAAAGGTGGAGGAACAGCCCAAGAGAGGATGACCCTTGATGCTATTGATTGATTCAGTAACTTGGGTATGGGGGTAGCTGTGTCACAGACAATAAAGTTTGCACAGGAGAGAGCAGAATTCAGAGCTGTTGTACATAGGGTTGCTATGAGTAGCAAGTGATTCAATGACACATAATGACAACAATATATATATACTTAACATGACAACATACATTCTTCTCCAGTGCACATGAACAATTTTCTGCTATAGAACAAACTCTAGTACATCAAAGAAATTTAAACACATTTAAAAAGATTTCAGTTATCGAAAAATATTCTCTAAGCAAAATGCTATGAAGCATTTGGAATTAATAAAAAAGAAACAAAAAAACATAGAAACAGAATATAACTTTCCTTAAAAACTATTGAGTCAGAGAAGAAATAAAAAGTGAAATAAAAAATTCCTAGAATCAAGTGGAAACACAAACATCATAGAAAACTTTTTTGACAGAGCAAAATCAATACTTTGAGGCAAATATATAGCAATAATTGGCTATATTGAAAAAGAAAAAGCTACTTTAACAACAATTCCAGCCTCATTTCTATCACCAAGCCGATATTTTCCAACTACTATTCTTTATTCATTGTTTCCAACTTTTACATTTCAGTCACCAGTTATCATTAGCACATCCTGATTGCATGTTCAGTCAATTTCAGATTGCAAAATTTGGTAAAAATTCTCAATTTCTTCCTCTTTGGCACTAGATGTAGGAGCATATACTTAAATAATAGTTGTGTTAATGGGTCTTCCTGTACTTGTATGGATATTATCCTATCACTTACAACATACTATTTCAGGGCAGAACTTGAAACTGGTTTTTTGACTATGAGTGGAACACCATTCTTCTGTTTTGAATTCCCTGCAAAGTATATCATATGATTATCTGATTCAAAGTGGCCATAGCTGGTCCTTTGCATCTCACTAATGCTTAGTATGTCAATATTCATGTGTTCTATTTAATTTTTAATAATATTCAATTTTCCAACATTCAAGCTACAGACATTTCATGTATCAATTGTTAAATGATGTTTGTTATTGATTTTCCTCATTTCATCTAACTTCTAATCTGTGCTCTACCACTAGACTACTATAAATATCCTCTTTGTCTGGTGTTCATAGGGTTTTCAAAAGCCTCTTTTTTTTTTAGGAAGTTGATGGTCCATCCTGCTTCTAGTCTGTCTTAATCAGGAAGCACCTACCAAAACCCTTCCACAATTGTAAAACCATTTTGGAGTTTGACACACCAATGGCAAAGACTTCAGAATTACATCCACCCCAAGTAATCGCAGTACAGAAAACTGACAGACAAGGGTTGCACCACTTATAACAACATTCTTTCTAAATATGATAAACCCCAAGGCCTGCCTGCAAGATCCTGTTTGCCCACATAGACGCTTCCCACCCAAGCTGATTGTAAATGAGATCAGATACAGTTAATTATCTTCTACTTGATAGCTAACACAATTTTGAAATGCCCAAATAGTTTACCCTGGTTTTCAAGTAAATCACAAACACTTACCCACAACAGTGCATTTTGCTTGAATCCACAAATAACACCCTTGGTACGAGCAGTCAGGAAATAAGGAGAAATAAGGAGACACATTGCAATGTGAAAATCTGCAGTTAGGGACCTTTCCAAATTATTGATGAGTAATGATGTCAGTTTGAGGACTAAGGTGCATCTGATTCAGGCCATAGTCTTTCTACTAGAAAATGGAAATTCCATTGCCATTGTGTCAGTTTGAGCTCAGACCAACTTTTTGTCGTGTTTCTAATCTTTAAATCACAACAGAGTTATAGAGACTGCCCAGCTTTCTCCCAAGAAACCTCTGGTAGATTTGTACTGTTAAAGATGTGTAGCCTTTGAGTTATCAGCACGATTTACTATAGACATAAAACAATCATGGTGATCATGACACAAATACATGAGATAGAAATACAAAGAAGTAGCAAAACCAGAAGTTAGCTCTTTGAAAAGCTCAACAAAACAGACAAAACATTCACAAGACTAACAGGAAGTAAAAATCAAAACTGATACGGGAGAAAAAAGTAAAGAAATTGATAACAACAAAAAATCTAGGAGAATTAAATATAAGGATCATATTTCTTGCTATAAAAAACTACTCTGAGAAATTGCAAAACCTAGATAAAGAAATTCCTAATAACATATTACCTATGCAAGCTGACAGTGAAAATCGTTCACAGATGTGAAAATCTAAACAGACTCATAATAAATGAAGAGATTAAAGATATTAATAAAAAAGAAAGTAAAAAATTTAAAAGGATCAACAAATGCCCACGACTAGATGGTTCTCCTTGAGAAATCTACAAAACATTATGAGTAGAGTCAATCCTATTAATCTCTTTAAAAACATAAAAGATGAAGGGACGTTATCAAATTATTTCTATGAAGGCAGTATAACTCTCATACCTAACCCAGGCAGAAATCATACAGGAAAAAAGGTACAATTATAGACTAACATTTTTTTGAAACATAGATGCAAAAATTTCAACAAAATTCTTGTCAATGGACTTCAGCAACATATAAACCAATCATACCATATGTTTAACTGGGTTCTTACCGCAGTTATAAGGATAGTTCAATATTAGAAAATCAATCAATATAATTCACTACATAAAACAAAGGAAAAGAATTATATGATCATACTAAAGACATTCAACAAAATTGAATAACTTTCACTGATTAAGACCTCTGTGAAAAACAAAAATAAAAGGAATAACACTCAAGAGAACTAAGGATATATACACAGAATCAGCAGATAACATAATCAGTGAAGAAAAGCTGAGATCCTTTTCTCTTTGAAACCAAGAATGAGGCAAGAATGCTAAACAACATCACTTTTATTGACCTTTGTACTGAAGTCTTAGCCGAGACAAAAAGATAAAAAATTAAAAGTATCCACATCAGAAAGAATGAAAATTATCTCTATTTACAGATGGTATTATTTTATGCATAAACCAAGACAGTTGCCATCAAGATAATTTTAAGTCAAGCAATCCTGTAAACACAAAATAGAGCTTGAATTTGAGGCTGAGCAAAACGTAGGGAAACGTATTACCATAAAGCTGCTAATGGGTTGCAAATGTTAGCTTTTCTGTTAGGCTTTGCTTTAACCACTATGCCACCAGGAATACTTCAATCCTATTATAATGTAGAGGGTTTATTGTTTAAAATTACTGTCTTAGTTTTGTTTTTGGGGTTTTTTTTGTTTGTTTGTTTTTACTTTTAACACATAACTGGGCAGGAGCATGCAAATAGTGGTTACAGTCTACCCATGAGAAGCTTGGTCAGTTTCATTTTCCCACTAGATTTAAAGTGAGTATTTTCAGTGGCAGAAATTGGGGTTCTTTCTACTAGCATGGAAGAAGAAGCAGAGAATGTTATGTGTGTATTTTGGAGCAGAGATTCCTGTGCCACTTAGACTGGGACCTACACAAGAGCAGCAGTAGCCACAGTGGAGAACTAATGTAAGAAAACTGACTTGGGAATGCTGCTCAAAGGAGCCAGAGACAGAGGCCTTTCCCCAACTTGTGAGAGGATTGGATCATAGGTGGTGGTAGTGAGATGCCATAACTGGCAGAACTAAGAGACATTTTTTTAAGCTTTCATCTTCTTGTTTGGTTTTGTTTTTCTATTAGTTTATTTAAGTCAGCTGGCTAATCGCGTGGGATGGCTGGCATCTCCATGGCGGTTCCTCTGGGTGGCAGTCCTTTTTTGGCCTTCAAAGGTGGCTGGGCGGCCCTGACCCTTAGAGTAAGGGTAGTAAGTAAGGGTGGGGTCGATCCTGGGAGTCTGCTCCAGGCTCTAGGTTTCGCACCAAAACCGTGAAGAAGGCGGCCCGGGTCATCATTGAGAAATACCACACGCGCCTGGGTAATGACTTCCACCCAAACAAGCGTGTGTGCGAGGAGATCGCCATTATTCCCAGCACGAAACTCCGGAACAAGATAGCAGGCTATGTCACACATCTGATGAAGCGGATTCAGAGAGGGCCTGTGAGAGGCATCTCCATTAAGCTGCAGGAGGAGGAGAGAGAAAGGAGACATAATTATGTACCAGAGGTTTCAACCCTGGATCAGGAGATCATTGAAGTAGATCCTGATACTAAGGAAATGCTGAAACTCTTGGACTTTGGCAGTCTGTCCAACCTCCAGGTCACTCAGCCCACAGTTGGGATGAATTTCAAAACACCACGTGGAGCCGTTTGAGTCTGTTTGCTGTGCTGTAATATTTTCAATAAATTTGGGCATACCAGCTTTGCCTTTGTAAAAAAAAAAAAACCTATTCGGCCCTCAGGCATTTTTTTTGGTGAAACGTTCTTCTAGGTCGTGTAACCCTGGTATATACATTTGCTGTACAGAGGTAACTTGTGGTTGCTGTGAAGCCAAACACTGTGACACTGATGAGTCAAATGCGAGAATGGTTACCCATGGGGCACAGTGTTTGGTGGAGCTCCCCAATTAAAACAAGCTTGGAAGCAGGAGTGGCATCCACCTCTGGAAACCCTTTGAACCTGGAGAAAGGATGAAAGTTATACAGGAGGTGTCCAGGACTTTAATTCATAGGGTTGCTATGAGTCGTCTATGACTCGATGGCACTTAACAACAACAACTAGTTTATTAACAAAATTCAAATACAAATTTGAACAAATTCTTTCAATTTTCCTCACTTCCCTACCCATCAAATTGTGCAACCCAATGATTAATCTCCCCTTCCCTCTGCATATCCACAACCCTCTGCTTCCAGTCTCTCCCACCCCACCTGGTCCTTATACACTGATCTAAGTCATAGGATTGAAGGTCAAAAGACTTGCAAACACAGTTGAGAAGCTGTCTTGACTGAGAGATTGGATCTTGTTGCCAATCTGAACTCTAACTAGTTAATTTTCTTAATAAACCTCGTAACTGTAAGATCTATACCTAGCCATTATAACAGATTGCAGACCCAATAGTAGGATAATAAAAGCCAGGAGAAGGACAGTTGATAGTAGAATTAGTAGGTTTAGGCAATGTGAAAGGCATATTTGGTCTCATAGGAAGTAGTTTTTCTCTGTGAATATTATAAATGGGGATAGTTTTCTATTGTGGAGTTAGGAGAGGTCAGACGTGACTGTCCCAATGTTGCGATCACTATTTTTATATCTACACACAGAAAAGCCAAAAGATTTCACAAGAAAATGGCTGATACTAATAAAAGAATTTAGAAATATTTCAGGATTAAAAAACAACAACAACCAAACTTTCAAAATTTACTTGGCTTTCTGCAGTAAAATAGATTGAGAGCTTAGAATCAAACTCAGCTATCTATGGTTAGCTGAGTTTTGACAAGGAGTGAAAATTGATTCAGCAAAGTAGGAATAGCCTCTTTGATAAATGGTGCTGGCAAAACTAGATATTCCCTGCCGAAAAGTGAAACAAGGCCTGGACTTCATACCACACATACAAACACAGCACAAGCATGAGCAAGAGAAACAGAACAAATATTAAATCTAAAAGCCATAAAATTCCTAGGAGCAAACTGTCAGTCAAAAATCCTTTCTTTTGAGGTCATGGAGTGCTATGCCTCCCACTTCATTTTTGTTTTTCAGAAGTGTTTTGCTTATTTGAGTTCTCTTTCCTCTCTGAATACACTTGACAGTTTCCCTTTCAATCTCCCTGAAAAATGAATTTGGGATCTGTATTGGGATTGCGTTGAATATGTAGATTGCTTTTGATAGGATTGTCATTTTCACAAAATTGAGTCTTCTTAGCCATGAACAGGGCACCTTTTCCCACTTATTTAGGTCTTTCATTGTGTCTTGCAGAAATGTTCTGTTGCTTTCTTTGTACAGGTCATTTGTATCTCTTGTTAGGTTCACTCCCAAGTATCTCACTATGGGGTTGACTGTTGTAAATGGTATTGCTTTCTTGGTTTCCTTCTCTGAGTTCTCTTTGTTACTGAAGAAGAATCCCACTGATTTTTGGACATTGATCTTATATCTTGTCACTCTACTAAATTGATCTAGGAGTTCTCACAGGTTTTTTGTCGAGTCTTTGGGGTTTTCTGTGTACACTATCATATCATCTGCATACAGCAACAGTTTAACCATCTCTTTGCCTATCTGGACACTTTTTATTTCCTTTTCTTGTCTTATTGTCCTAGAACTTCCAATAAAATATTGAATAGAAGTGGCGAGAGTGGGAATCCTTGTCCAGTCCTTATTCTCAAGGAAAACACTTTGTCTTTCTCTCTTAAAAATGATATTTGCTCTTGGTTTTGCATATATATACTTTTCACTATGTTGGGGAAATTCCCTTCTATTCCAATTTTGCTGCATGTCTTTATCAGGAAGGGGTATTGGAGTGGCAATAACAAAAACAGCATGACATTGATACAAGGACAGGCACATAGACCAATGGAACAGAATTGAGAACCCAGAAATGGACCCATCTATCTATGGTCAACTGATATTCAACAAGGAAATAAAATCTATTAAGCTGGAAAATGACAACAAATGGTGTTGGCAAAATGTTAGCTGGATTACTACCTTCAGAAGGTAGAAACAGGATCCACATCTTACATCATACAAAAAAATATCAACTCAAGGTGCATCAGAGACATGAGAGTAAAGCCTAAAACTGTAAAGTTCATCAGAGACAAACTGAAATCAAGCTTAGATGGCATAGAGTATGGTATAAAGAGACTGCCAGATACACCCAGAAATGCTCAATCTGGACAGGATAATATTTTGAATAGGACCTTTTAAGTATTAAATCCCTGTTAGCATAAATAATTTTTTCCCAACAGAGTGAAAAGAAAACCAACTGACTGGGAAATAACATCTGGCAGTACCATTTCAGACAAGGGTCTCATATAAAAAGTTTACAGTATTCTACAGGGCCTCCAAAAGAAAAAGACTGATCACACAGTCACAAACTGAGCAAAAGACATGGAAAGACCTTTCACAGAGGAAGATATTTGAATGAACATTCGAATGCTCAAAATCACTGGCAATAGGAAAGATAAAAATAAAAATCACAATGAGAAACCATCTCACTCCAATTACAGTGGCAAAGTTTAACAGAACAGCAAGTAATAAATGTTGGCAAAGATGTGGAGAGATAGGAATGTGGAGATAGACTATACACTGTTGGTGCTATTGTAAAATGGTACAACCACTATGGAAGACAGTTTTGCATTTCTTTAGAAAGTTGGACATAGAAATTTCATATGACCCAGATATTCTACTGCTTGTAAAATTCCCCAAAAGAATGATAACTGAGACACAAACTGAGACTTGTTCACCAATGTTGATAGCAGTATTATTCACCATCACAAGAACATGGAAATGGCTCAAATGTACAACCACAATTAAATGGACTGAGAAATTATGGTACATTCACACAGTGGAATACTACACAGCATGCAGGAGCAATGATTTTGTAAATTATTGCCTAACTTGGGAGGTACTGGAGAGCATTATGCTAACTAAACTAACTCAGTCCCATAAAGACAATTATTGTATAAAACCAGTATTGTAGAATGTGTATGAGGATCCAAGAGGGGAGAGGATGGGTGATAGGATCGGGGTTAATCAAAATGTTGCACAATTTGATGGGTGCAAGGAGTGGTGGATAAAGGAAATGGGAAAGATCGAATTTGAAAAACAATGCTTATGAACTTTGCAAATAAACCAGTATAAAATAAAATGAAAAAAGGAAACAAAAGTTATCACCACTGCACCAATGTTAGTTGTTGTTGTTTGGGACCATTGAGTCAAGCACTACTCATAATGACCCTATGAATAAAAGATCTGAACTCTGTTCTGTCCTGTGCCATCCTCTTACTTGCTGACACACCAGAGACCATTGCAGAAGTCACCTTGTCAATTCATCTGGTTGAGGGTCTTCTTCTCCTTTGCTTGTCCTCCACCATTCCCAACATCATGTCCCTCTCCAAAGAATAGCACCTTCTAGTAACATGTCCAAAGTATGTCAGGCAAAGCCTCATCATTCTTGCCTCCAAGGAACATTCCAGCTGCACCATCTCCAAGACATATCTGTCATTCTCTTGGCCATCTCTAAGGTTGGGGAGGAAGGACAGAACCCAGTTCAGGCCAAGAAACTGCTGGGCTGGCTCTTAAGCAGATAACCAGCCCCCATTAAAGTTAGAGAGGTGTTTTATATTGTCTTACAAGGAACTTAGGTAGGGGGTTGCTCACAGATATTTTTTACAAGATAGGGAAGTGGGCTGGGGTCTCAGATAACTATTTCTGGGAAAGGAGGTAGAGCAGTTTCATATCCTTGACTGAGAGAAACAGCCACAGCTTCTGCTTCTTGTGATTGGATCATTTCAGTAGCCATTCTATGAGAGGAAGGAAAGAGCTCTGCAGCTCTAATACTGTCCGTAGGATGTTCAGTGCTCTTCTCCAACACCACAGCTCAAAGACATCAATTTATTTTCTGTCATCTTATTCATTGTCCAGGTTTCTAGTGATCCAAAAGACTATGGCCTGAACCAGATACACCTTAGTCCTCAAACTGACATCACTACTTCTCAATAATTTGCAAAGGTTTCTAACTGTAGGTTTTCCCATTGCAATGTATCTTCTTATTTCCTGACCGCTCATACCAGTGGTGTTAATTGTGGATCCAAGCAAGGTGAAGCTGTTGACAGTTTCAATCTCCTCTCAATCCATCATGACACTGCCTATTGGCCCAGTGGTTAGAATCTTTGTCTTCTTGATATTGAGACACAATGCATACTATAGGCTGTTTTCCTTGATCTTCTACAAAAAGTGCCTCAAGTCCTGCTTACTATCAGCAAGTAAGGTTGTGTCATCTGCATAATGCAGTTTATTTATGAGTCTCCCTCCAATACTGATGCCACATTCCTCTTCATAGAGTCCATCTTCTCAGATAATTTGCTCAGCATATAGACTGAACAGATATGGAGATAGACTACAACTTTTACACACTCGCTTCCCAATTCCAAACTGTACGGTGCTCCCCTGCTCCATTTGCACAACCTCCTGATGCAGGTATAGGTTCTACATGAGCACAATCAAGTGCTCTGGAATTACCATTCTTCTCAAGGTCAGTCACAACTTGTCATGATCCACACAGTCAAATGTCTTTGCATAGTCAATAAAGCACAAATAGACATTCTTCTGGTATTCTTTACTTTCACCCAGGATCTATCAGACAACCAATAGGAAAAAATAAGTCCTTTTTAGAAAGACAATAAAAAAGAAACAAATAGAAGACAAATAGATGGATGAAACGTCATAATAATTAAAAACTTTTGCTTATCAAAAGATTTTTTAATAGGGTAAATAAACAAGATATGGGGGGATGGATCTTTGGAAAGAATTATTCAAGAAATATGTAATTTCTAAAATCTTTAGGAATCAGCAACAATCAACAACAAAAGACTACTCAATCTCATAACAGGGGAAAGTATAAACTTTCACTAAAGAAGATATTCAAACAACCAATAAGCATATGAGAAGATATTAGTGATCATTTGCCATGTTGTTGTTATTAGGTACCATTGAGTCAACCACGACTCATACGAACCCTATCAACAATGGATCTGAACCCTGCCCTATACTGTGCCATCCTCATCATCTCTGATATACCTGAACACATTGTTTCACTGTATCAGTGCGTTTTATTGAAAGTCTTTCTTTCTTATGTTGGCTCTCTGCTTTTCCTAGCATAATGTCTTTGTCCAATGGCTGGCCCCTCCTAGCAACATACCCAAAGTCTGTGAGATGAATCAGGATTGGTGAAAGACTTATCAACAATCTGTGTTTTATAGATGACACAACCTTGTTTGCTGAAAGTGAGAATGACTCAAAGCACTTGCTGCAGAAGATCAAAGACTACAGCCTTCAGTATAGACTATATCTCAAGGTTAAGGAAATAACTGTAATACTTAGAGAAAAGATTAACACTGTCAACAATTTCATCTTCAACACCTCTGGTACTACCTACCAGTCAAGTATCAACACACATGCTGTATTGGGAAATGGTGCTGTCAAGAATTTCTCCAAAGTGCTGAAGAAGATGTCAGTTTAAAGATCCGGTTACACCTAATCCGAGACACAGTCTTTTCAATTACTTTGTGAATAAGAATGTCTTTTAAATGTAGCATTTGTAAAGAGGATTGGATATCTCAAGGACTGCTTGTAAAAGGAGGAGATGTGAGAGTGGCCGAGTCTGACGTCTACCCATCTCATAAAGAAGAATTGCTCCAACCAATAATATCCATAGTACCAAAATAACTAAATAGTCTGTTATGTCACCCCTCCATACTCTTGAACCTTATTCTATCAGTGATTGGGTCAATGTCTGTTCCAAGTCTCATACACTTTATTCATATTTGTAGGGTTTATCAGGGAATTAGGTTGGAGAGTGGAGGCAAAGAATGTCACACAATGCAGCTCCAGGTTTAGTCTAGCAGTCCCTAGCCAGTTTTTAGCAATACACAATTTTTCAATTACTGAAAGTCCAGATTCAGTTCAGCAACACAAATGCAAGAAGTCTCTAATTGTCCATCAAACTTTATCTTAGAACAGTTGCAAGTCAGCTTTGTATTCAATTACCCCGCTAGCAAAACCTTTAACTGTGGCTTTGTCTCTAAGGTTCGTCTGGTCGCACCTGCCACAGTCTCTTCATCCTTTCTCCACTACCACCATTGTTTCACAGTGTCTCCACAATCTGTCTAGTGCCATTCCTTACAGTGTGGACAGCTTTCTCTTGTATTGCTCTCAATTGTTAATCAAATAAAAAACCTATGTAATCTGTTACATCAGGTAAATGCTGTTATTGTACAAGCTGAGTGTTAGCGGTTTTGTCATTTTTATCCAATTAACAACCAATTGTGGACTAGAAAACTCTTGCTTAAACCAATTAGGACTGAGTGGGTGGGCCTTTGTGATTAAAAGTTGGTTGGAGCCTGTCTGAAAGCCTCTTGTTTGGAGCCTCTTGTTTGAAGCAGTCAGATTCTGGAAAGATAGTCTTTTAATAAATAAATAAATATAAAATAAAATCAGGTGTAAGTTATTTGTCCTTTTGTTTAGTATAAAGATTTATTTGCTATTATAATTACAAACTAAATTATCAGTTTGGTTTTTTGGGGGGGGTGGGGAGAACAGTGTTCTAATAGATATAGCACTTGTTTGTCTGTTTGCTGTACTGAGATAACTTGTGGGTTGCTGTGATACTGAAAGTTATGCCACTGGTGTGTCAAGTGCCACAAGGGTTATACATGGTAGACAGGTTTTAGTAGTGCTCCCATATTATTACAGATGAGGACATAGGATTGGCTATCCACTTCTTAAATAATAGGGCTATGAAAACCCTATAAACAGTAAAGGAACATGGATAATTTTAGAAGTAGTTGTAATGCCCATGTTGGAAATCAGTCAAAATGAGGAAATATAATGGCAAACATTGCTTAATAACTGGAACATGAAATGTATATAGCCTGAATGTTGGAAAACTAGAAATTGTGAAAAATTAAATGGAATGCATGAACATAGACATAATAGGCATTAGAGATGAGATGGACAAGCATTTTGATTCAGATAATTAAATAGTCTACTATGCTAGTTTGGAAGCAGGAATGGCATCCACTTCCTAAACCACATTCCTCTGGAAACTATGAACTTGGAGAAATGGTGATAGTTAAGGAAAGGCATTAGGTCTTTAGTTCATAGGGTCACTAGGAGTTGTGCTTGACACGATGGCAATCAACAACAAGAAACAATGCTGGAAATGAAATATAAAATAGTGTTGCATTCACAGTAAAAAAATTCAATTTCAAATTCCATCCTGAAATACAATGTTGTGAGTGATAGGATATTATCCATATGCATATAAGGAAGACCCATTAACACGACTATTACTCTAATATCAGCTCCTATATCTAGAGCCAAAGGGTAGGAAATTAAAAATTTTCACCAAATCTTGAAGTCTAAATTGACCAAATATGCCAAAGTGGGTGATTTTAATCTGTGACCCTCAGGCCTAGTTTTAATTTTTTTTGGTCAACCATTCTTCTAAGTACTCTAGTACCGGTCTGTCCATTTTCTGTGCAGAGGTAACTTGTGGTTGCTGTGATGCTAAACACATGGTGGACAGTGTTTGGTGAAGCTCCCCTATTAAAATCAAGCTTGGAAGCAGGAGTGGCATCCATTCCAAAATAGCTTGTCTCCGGAAACTCTATGAATGTCGAGAAACGATGAAAGTTACACTAGTGTTCAGGTCTTTCATTCATAGGGTTGCTATGAGTCGTCTAAGACTTGACTGCACTTAAAAACAACAATGATAATTGGTAACAGGAATGCCAAAATTGGAAGCAGTGAAGGAAATAATTGTGAACATTTTGTACTAAATAGAAGCTATTGTTGATTGCTGTCAAGTAGAGCACAACTCATAGCAACCCTATAAACAAAAGTCCTGAAGCCATTATATAACTATCATTATTTCTCAAAGTTCATAGAACTTTCAGAGACATATTGTTTAGGCAATGGATGCCATTCCTAGTAGTTAGAAAATACAGGCTTGGTTAAAAAATGAGCCTGGAAATAGAATGACTGAATTTTGTGTTTTCAATGATTTAATCATTGTGAATGCGGTTTTTTAAAAGACACAAATGGTGACTTTACACATGGACCTCACCTGACAGGCTTCATAGGAATCAGACTGACCACATCTGTTGGAGAAATTGTTAGAGAAGATCAATGTTGGCATTCGAAACTAGGCCAGGCTCTCCGAAGTGTAGTAATTTACAAAATCATTGCTCTTGCATGGTGTGCAGTTGAGAGCATTATGCTGAGTGAACTTACTCAGTCCCATAAGGACAAATACATAAAACCATTATTATAGAATGATTATTGTCTGTGTTATGCAGATGACACAACTCTGCTTGCTAAAACTGAGGAGGACCTGAAGCACTTGTTGCAGAGGGTTAGGGACTGCAGCCTTCAATATGGATTGAGGATCAGTGTCAAGAAGACAAAGATTCTCACCACTGGAACAACTGGCAGTGTCAGGATGGATGGTAAAGAGATTGATATTGTTCACAGCTTTAGTCAGCTTGGCTCCACAGTCAGCACTCTCTGCACCAGCAGCCAGGAAATTAAAAGGTGCATTGCCATGGGAAAGTCTGCTGTTGAGGACATCTCCAAAGTACTGAAGAGCAATGGTGTCTCTCTGGAGACTAAGGTGCGTCTGATACAGGCCATGGTCTTTGCAATCACTTGTTATGCATCAGAAAGTTGGACAATGACTAGGGAGGATAGAAGGAGAATTGACACCTTTGAGCTGTGGTGCTGGAGAAGAGTATTGTATGTACCATGGACTGCCAAGAAAACAAACAGATTCATCCTAGAGAGGGTTAAACCAGGCTGCTCCTTGGAGGCAAGGATTCTGGAGCTTCATCTGACATGCTTTGGACATGTGGTAAGGAGGGACCAGTCCTTGGAGAGGGACATCATGCTTGGTAGGGTGGAGGGACAGAGCAGGAAGGGAAGGCCCTCTATGATGTAGATTGATTCAGTGACTGGGGTAATCTGGATGAGTGTATCAGAGACAGTGCGATTGGCACAGGACAGAGCAGAGTTTAGGGTTGTTGTACAGAGGGTTGTTAGGAGCCGCAAGCGACTTGACGGCACATAACAACAGCAACAACAACATTATTATCTGTTATTATAGGATGAGTATTATTTTTATTATTATCTATTATTTTAGAATGAATATTATTATTTATATTTATTATTATAAAATGATCCAAGGAGGGTGGGAGGGTGGAAGAAGAGGAGTGAGGATGGGTGGGGGAGGAGTTTTTAATCATAAGTTCGCACAATTTTATGGGTTGGGGTGGGATGAAGGAAATGGGAAAGATCCACTGTGAAAAACAACGTATTTGAACTTTGTAAAGAAATCAGTATTAAAACAAAACAAACAATAAATAACAACAAGGAATACAGTAGAAATGAAAAAACAAAGAAACAACAAAACAGAGACGGGGCAGTCTGTGAATGAGGCCATCAATTACTCAAGTGTAAGTTCAAATTGAGGCTAAGGAAAAAGAATTCCATGAGAACCAAGATATGGTCTTGAATATATTCCACCTGAATTTCAAGATAATCTTAAAAATAGATTTGAAGCATTGATCAACCATCAAAGACCAGATGAGTTATGGGATGATATCAAGGATATTATCCACTAAGAAAGCAAAAGGTCATTACAAAAAGGAGAAAGAAAAAATGAAATTGATGTCAGTAGAGACTTTGAACAATTCACTAGAGCATTGAGAAGCCAAAACAAAGGGAAAACAGAGCTGAACAGAATATTTCAAAGGGCAGCTTGAGAAGACAAAGTATTATAATGGAATGTGCAGAGAGCAGGAATTGGAGAAGAAAAAGGGCAGAATTTGCTCTGCGTTTCTCAAACTGAGAGAACTGAAAGCCTCAAGTTACAATATTGAAAGGGGCTATGGGAAAAATAATGAATGACCTAGAAAATATCAAATGAAGACCAAAAATAACTGACTGACACTGAAAAATTTCAGAAAGTATCTTATGAGCAGGAGCCAAAGGTAATTAAGGAGGAAGCTGAAGCTGCATTCAAGACATTAGTAAAAAATAAGGCATTAAAAATTGATGGGATGGCAATTGACTTGTTTCAATTAGCAGATTCAGCCCTGGATGTGCTCACCAGTACATGCCAGGAAATGTGGAGGACAGCTGTCTGACCAATGGATTGGAAGAGGTCCATATTTATTCTCATTCCCAAGAAAGTGGATCCGACAGTGTGTGGAATCTATTGAACAGTATCAGACTTTTGTCATTGCCATATGGCCTGAACCACATGATAGCTGACCCTCCATTTGTTTTCTGAGGCTGTAAATTACATGGAGGTGAGTGGCCCTATTTCTCCTGCATAATACTCGGTTTATTTCTTACAGAAGATGATATTAGTTCTTATTTGTTCAGTGAAACATTCAGAAATCTCTAAACTTTTTTAAATAATTAATAGTTGCCATTGTTTAAGTAAATGTCATTTTTGTTGTTATGTGCCATCGAGTTTCCTGCAACTCAGTGACCTTATATACAATTGCTCTGACCTCTGCATTGTCCTGAGCCAGTTTCACTGATTCTGACACATCAAATCCCATTGCCCCAATTAACATGTCAATCCATCTCACGCAGGACAGCATAAGAGAGGAGATCTTGGATGAGATGGACAAGTAAATAGATTTTATTATTTTTTTTCTACTTTTATATTTGGTATATTGATTTATGAAATAAAAACAAATGGATTTGGAAGTAAAACAGAGAGATTTGCAAACCTAACTATTTGAGTTATGTGAAATATAACTCACATGCATGCTTTGAATATGTTTTCAGAAGTTATTAATCTTTGAAGAAAGACATCATGCTTGTAAGGCAGGGGAGGATCAGCAAAAAAGAGGAAGACCCTCAACTGATTAGATAGGTAAATTGTGTAAAAAACGAGCTGAGAACTGAGCAAATCTTTGTTTGTTGTCTTGAGGGTCACAAGGAATTGGAATCAATTTGATGGCACCTGACAATAAAACAGGGTCTCTTGGTAGTCAAATAAAATTAAAATTAAAACAAGCTTGGAAGCAGAAGTGGCATCCACATTTGAAATAGCTTGCCTCCAGAAACTCTATGAACGTGGAGAAATGATGAGAGTTATACAAGTGTTCAGGTCTTTTGTTCATAGGATTGCTATGAGTCATCTATGACTCAACGACACCTAACAACAACAACAACAACAACTAGTGCATGGGAAGGGATTGTCCATCTCTCTTCTGAGGAGCTACTGGTGTATCTGAATCATCAGACAGAGACAGGGCCTGTTTTTTGGATAGGAGCTCAGTTTCTTATGGACTATGACACCAAATCTTCCTACAGCAAGGAAAACAGGAAAAGGAATTAACCATGTGAAACGATTGAAGAAAAAAATAAAGTCTAAATAAAACATCAGAGCTGTAAGAATGAAAATTCAATCCAAATCTTATTTTCATACAATGAAAGCAGACAATTTGTGTCTTCATTTGTTCCCATTTTCACTTCTTCTGTGTAGATAGTAAAGAAGATCAAAGTGATGGATCCCTAATGATGTCTGTTGTGTGTACAAAATGTACATCTCGAACAATTATTCTTTATGCCTTTGAGAAGCCTTTTACTCTACTAACGTTATGTTCATTTTAGTCTCATTGCATATACATTTGATTTTTTATAAGCTGACTAGAGTGCCTGAGGCTTAGTTCTCGAATTTACCCCTGGCTACTGTCTTTAACAATTTTGATGACAAATATTTTTGAAGTATTAATTAGTATCTTTGGATTATTTCCCTGGAAATATTTTTTGTTTCATATTCATTATTACAAACATTTAAAAATTTCTGTAGTTGTGCTATCAATTTTATGATGTAAATGACTTCTTACCATTTTCACCATTGAATTTTATTTATTAAGATATAGTTTACATATTGTTGTTATGTACCATCGAGTTGGAACGGACCCATAGCTGACCATCTAGCAGATTTTTAGAGGCAGTTAATTGTTCAGGAGGAGATTGCCTAACTTTCTCACACAGAGCGGCTGGTGGCCTCGAACCTCCTTCTTTTGGGATTGCAGCAGAGTATCTTGTCAATAGGCCATCAGAGCTCTCAATTTTACATATAACATTTTACAAATTTTTAAGTGTAGAATCATGTACAATTATTTATTTTTCAATTATGATACTGTTGAGTAATGGTATAGAACCCATTGTATTTGGAATCTTCTAGTGTGATCTGTCATCAATTTATTACATTGATAAATTGATATTTCATTTAAAAATACTAGCTGAAAACAGAAGCCTTTGTTCGAAACACAGAAAATCAAAATAAATAACTTCCTTTCTTTTAAAGAAATGACCTTATTTCCTTCTTTCATCCATGTAAACAATAGTCACAAATTTATAATGTTTAAGAAAGTAGACAAAACTCTAACAAATTCTAACATTTTATCCTTTGTACCTTTTCAGTAATGCCTACTTTGTTGTGATGTAGCATATAGAATAGAACCTACTCTCAGTTTTACTTTATTTTATATGGTTCTTAATATTTCTGGCTCCTATAAATTTCTTGAAAGTCTTTTATAAAGCACTTTACAAATCTTTTCCTGCCCTTGGAATTTATTGTCTTACAGAACAAACCACATTTTGAGTGGGAGAAAAATCTATAAATATAATACATTATTTAAAATGTTCATTTTCCTTCTTGGCTGAATTTGTAGAAGTTAACGTTTATACTGTCACATTTAATAAAATACTGGCTTTGAAATATGCCTGAATATATTATCTTCTAATATGGAGCCAAATTATTTATTTATTTTAATTATAACTGTGAATTACCTACAGGCAGTCCCAAGTTACAAACTTCCTTCATGCAGGAAATACTTGTCTTTTTATGTTATGCAAATTTGCCCTGTCTTTGAAAGGATTATATTAACCTGTACTTAAAACAAATTACTCATCACAATCACCTTAACTTCCTGCACTTGCAGCTTTAAATCACTGAAATGGTTGGAGCCTTTTCTTGAACTAATTTAATTTGAATTAATTTAATTCTACCAAGAACACTACTAAAGAGAAAATATTTCTATACCCATACTATTTTCGTTTGCTTCCTGTACATCTAAAACAATTATAGAGGGATAATAGATAGATGTGAATTGTGGTACTGGAAAGAGTATTGCATATCCAAACTACCAAAATAACAAACAAATATCTTAGAAGAAGTGCGAACAGGGTACACTTTAGAGGTGAAGTTCATGAAACTGCATCTCACATACTTTGGGCATGAGATATCAGTCTATATGAAAAAGAATATGGCATCAGGATTGGAGGAAGGCTCATTAACAATCTGCTCTCTGCAGATCACACCAACCTTGCTTGTACAAAGTGAAGAAGACTTGAAACTCCTACTGAAGAAGATTTTAAAAAACCCACAAAAACCAACCCACAAAAACCCCTTCAATATAGATTATTATTCAACACCAAGAAAATAAAAATCCGGCAGAATCAAAGGCAACATCATGAAAGATGGGAAAAAACCTGAAGATGTATTTTATTGAAAATCTACTGTCAAGATCCTTTTCAAAGGTCTAAAGAGCAAGTTTACTAGTTTAAATAAAGACTTAGGTGAGTCTGATGCAAGCCATGCCATTTTCGTTTCCTTCCTATGCATCTGAAAGTTGGATAACAAATACGAAAGAAAGAAGAATCATCCATGCCTTTGAATTGAGATACTAGAAAAAAGTATTGAATATCCAGTCCATGAACTGCCAAAAAACGAATAAATCTGTTTCAGAACCTGGAGAGAGGATGAAAGGCACCCAAGCGTCGAGGACTCTTCCTCATAGGGTCACTATGAGTCGCCTGCGACTTGACAGCACTTAACAACAATAATATCAACATAGAGAGAGAGA
>NW_006399796.1:6463200-6465145 GCF_000299155.1 Elephantulus edwardii | reverse complement strand
CAACACGTATTCTCTAGAGGTAAGAAAGGTTGAAACTTCAGTCACATACTTTGAGCATGTTATCAGGAAGTCCTTGGAAAAAGACATCATCTTGGAAAAGGTGGAGGGTCCACAAAAACCCAAAATGACCCTCTTGCAACAGAGAGTGACACAGTAAGTGTAACAATAAGCTTGAGCATAGCAGAAATTGTGATGATGATTTAGGACAGGTTAAGGTTCACATCTATTGTTCATAGGATTACTATGAGTTTTGGCCAACTTGATGGCACCTATCAATTACTACCACAACAACCATCTTGGTGTAATGGGACTCACAAAAAGCCTGTAGGACAGAAAAGAAATGCTCATAGGGTTTCTAAAACTGTTAATCTTTGCAAAAGTGGACTATCTCTCTCTTTTAAGAAATGACCAGTGAGTTTGAATTGGGGATCTTTTGGTTATCAGCCAGATACTTTAGCTACACGAGGTGTTAAAATTAAGTTTAAGTAATGTGCCTATTCTGAGTTATAAATTGGATAGAAAGATTACTTAGGAACTGATCTGGTTCATAACCTCAGACCTGGCTGTGAAATACTTTAATTCCACTGTTGCAAAATTGCAGCCAGTTCATGGCTGACCCTCCAGTGGATTTTCCGAGGTTGTAAATAGATCATAGAATAGGAGACTGACTACCTTCTTCATTGCTACTAGTAGATATGAACTGTCAGAGAGGAGCAACATTGGAGTTACCAGTACAATTGCTTATGGACTACCCCACCAGAGTCCCTTGCATGGTACTTTTTTTTTGCATTGTACTTTTGTTGTGTACTGGTTAGCCAGACCTGACCCACGATGACCCTCCAGTGGGATTTCAGAGGCAGTTAATAGCAAGAAAGGAGATTGTTCATCTTTTTCCTGTGGTACAACTGGTGTATTGAACCAAATAATTTTATGAGAGCAGTGCAATTTCTTAATGTTAGCTAGGTCATTACAGTTCCCTTTAGGGAAGCCTAATTTTGACAGAACTTTTAAGCTTATATTTAACATGGAATTTTATCTGTGTGTTTTAAACCTCTGTATTCTTATTCCATAAAATTGATGGTCTGGCAACAGATGGATCCTGGCTGAAAATAAAGAATACCAGAAGAATGCTTTTTTGTTGACTATGCAAAAGCATTTGAATGTGTGGATCATAACAAATTTTGTCTAACACGGAGAATAATAGGAATCCCAGGGCATTTAATTGTGATCATGTGAGATCTATATCTAGATCAAAAAGCTATTGTGTGACCAGAGCAAGGGAACGTAAAATGGCTTAAAATTAAGGAAGGAGTGCTGCAGGGTTGTATCTTCTCTCCATATCTATTCAGTATTATGCTGGGGAAATTAACTGAGAAGCTGGAATCTATGAAGAAAAATGTGGCAGCAGGATAAGAGGACGGCCCGTCAATAACCTGTGTTATGCAGATGACACAAACTTGCTTGCTGAAACTGAGGGGGACTTGAAATTCTTTCTGTAGAAGATCAAACACTTCAGACTTCAACATGAATTACATCTCAATGTCAAGAAAACAAAAATTCTTACTACTGGACTTATAGTCAACATCATGCTAGATGGACAAAAGATTGAAGTTGCCAACAAATTCATCTCACTTACATTCACAATCCACACCCTTAGTACCAACAATCAGGAAGTCAGGAGGCGTACTGAATTGGCAAAGTCTGCAAAAATATTTCCAAATTATTGTGGAGCAATAATGTCAGTTTGAGGACTAAGGTGCATCTGATTTAGGCCATGGTCTTTCTGATCACTTGCTATGTTTCTGAGAGCTAGACAAATAATAAAGATGCTGTTATTAGGTGTCTTCAAATCGAATATGATTCATAGTGACTCTTTGAACAATAGATCTGAATACTGTCCTATCACGTGTCATCCTCACACTTTCTGACACACTAGAGCCCATTA
>NW_006399796.1:6458827-6459505 GCF_000299155.1 Elephantulus edwardii | reverse complement strand
TTGATCATCAGTAATTTGGAGAATCCCTGACAGCAGACTTTTACAATGCAATGTCACCTGATCTCCTGACTGCTGGTACCAAGAGTGTTAATTGTGAAAGAAAGTAAGATGAAGCTATTGACAATTTAGTCTTTTCTCTATCTATCATTATATTGTCTGTTGGTGAGAATTTTTTTAATGTTGATACGCAATCCATATCGAAGGCTGTTGTCTTTGATGTTCTGCAGCAAGTGCTTCAAGTCTTCTTTCACTTTCAGCAAATGAGGTTGTGTCATCTCCATAATACAGGTTGTTGATAAGTCTTCCTTCAATCTTGTCACGTTGCTTTTTCTAGAATCCATCTACTTGCTCAGCATACAATTTGAATAGGGATGGAGAGTGGGTACAACCCTGACACTTTCTTAATTTTAAACAATGTAGAGTTTCCTGGCTCTGTTCGGACAAAAGCATCTTGGTTTAAGCATAAGTTTGAATTAGCAAGGTTAAGTATACTTGAATTCCCATTTTTGTCAATGTTATCCATAATTTGTTATAATCCACACAATCTAACACCTTTGTATAATCAATAAAATATAGATAAACATTGTTCTGGTATTCTTCGCTTTCAGTGCAGATCTATCTGACATCAACAATGACATCCCAGAAGGTGCCATGGGCATTTCTAAAGCCAGCTTGAAC
>NW_006399796.1:6441900-6456812 GCF_000299155.1 Elephantulus edwardii | reverse complement strand
GTCCTCCTCAGTTTCAGCAAGCAAGGTTGTGTCATCTGCATAATGCAGATTGTTTATGGATCTTCCACCAAACCTGATGCTGCTTTTCTTCTCATAGAGCCCAGCCTCCCGGATGAAAGAGGTTGAACCTGCATAGAGGTTGAAAAGGTAGTTCACATTAGTTTTTTTAAAATTGATTTTCTTACAAAGTTTATATACATTGTATTTAACACTATTCTTCATTCACAATGTGTTTCATACATTCTCATGCATTATGTTTTATGAAATCAATCACCATTGGACTTTTCCCATAATTACCCTGTCTTTTCATCCAGATCCTGTGCATTTGCTTCTCCCTCTCCCTCCACCCACCAAACTGTGCAGCTCTGTGGTTCCACCCCTATCAATCCTCACCACTCTGCTCCCCTCTTCCATCTCTTGAGTTCCTGTTCACTTTTTACGAGTTATCCTCCTATTTTTACAATGAAATTCTTGTGCAGTATTTGTCCTTATGAGACTGTGTTAGTTGACTCATCATAATGCTCTCTAGCCTCTTCCAAGTTACATAGTATTTTTCAATATTGCTGCTCCTGAGTGCTATGTATTATTCAATTGTGTGAATGTACCACAATTTCTCAGTCCATTTGGTTGTGGTTGGCCATTTAGCCTGTTTCCATGTTCTTGCTCTGATGAATAATGCTGCAATGAACATTGTTGTACAAATCTCCCTTCATGTGTCAGTTCTAATTTCCTTAGGGTATATTCCTCACAGTGGAATAGCTGGATCATATTTAGTTTCTATGTTCAACTTTTTTGAGGAAACACCAAACTTCCTTGAATGGTTGTACCATTTTACAATCCCACCAACATTGTATGAGAGCTCCCACCTCTCCACATACTCTCCAACATTTATTGCTTGCTGCTTTGCTAAACTATGGTAAGATGGTATCTCATTGTGGTTTTGATTTGCATCTCTCTTATTGCCAGTGATTCTGAGCATTTCTTCAGGTGTCTGTTGGCTACCCGAATGTGTTTCTCTGTGAAAAGTCTTTCCAACTGGGAATAAACATTTGGCAATAACATTTAGGGCAAAGGTCTCATAAAAATAGTTTACATAATACCCCTGGGCCTCCAGAAGAAAACAGACTGAGATCCCAATTACCTAATGGGAGAAAAATATCTTCATCTTTATTTAATTAGTATTTTTGAATAATGGTTTTCTTAATAAGAGTTTATTGTATATGTAGGGTGAGTATCCTGTGTTTTACAGCATTATGCTTCATGATAGATCTTGAGATGCTAGTTTTGATGATGAATGCCAAGCTATTCCTTTTCAATTTGTCATTTTTGGCATAATAGATCATGTTCAAAAATTACTATTTTAAAAACAAAGAGAAAATGACTATTACCAATCTATCTCAGCTCAGTATTACCTAAGATATTTATTTTTATTTGTTTCATTTAATTTTTGACAACTTCAAGTTTTTTCTAAATTAATATTTTGTGTATTCCATGTTCCAATATTAATTAATATTATTAGCAGTTTCTCCCCATTTTGAATCTTGATACAAGAGCAATACTATCGAGAGATCCCAACTGCAGACTTTCCCAGTACAGTACCTCTCCTGATAGTCTGACTGCTAGTCACAAAGGTGTTGATTTTAGATCCAAGTAAGATGAAGTAATTGAAGTTTTAATCTTCTATCTATCTATCTATCTATCTATCTATCTATCTATCTATCTATAATCTATCTATCTATCATCTCTATCTTGGTGTGACCCATCTTTTGGTCTAGTAGTAAGAATTTTTGTTTTCTTGACATTGGGATGGAATATATATTGAAGACGGCAGTCTTTGATCTTCTGCACCATTTCAAGTCCTTCTTGTTTTCAGCAAGTGCAATTGTGTTATCTGCATAGTGAAGATTATTGATTAGTCTTCCTTCAATCCTGATAACAAAATGAGCATAATTAAATGTTCTGGGATTCCTATTCTTCTCAAAGTTAACCGTAATTTATTATAGTCTACACACTCAAATGCCTTTTCATAGTCAATAAAACACAAACATGCATTCTTTTGCTATTCTCTGCTTTCAGCCAGGATTAATCTGACATCAGCAATGATATCCATGGTGTCACAGCCTCTTCTAATACCAGCTTGAACTTCTGGTAGTTTCATGTCAATGCACTGTGTCAATATAACTCTGTTTAAATTATTTTCAACAATATTTTGCTTGCATGAGATATGAATGATATTGTTCAATAGTTTCCACATTGGGAATGAGGACAAATATGGATCTCTTTCAGTCAGTTGGCCAAGTAGCTGTCCTAACATAAACTGGTGAGCACATCCAGTGCTGCAATTGTTAGTTAAAAGATTGGTATTCCATTAATTCCTGGGGCATGCCTTCAGGGCTGCTTGGACTTCATCTTTCATCACCATTGGCTCTTGTTCATATGGTACTTTCTGAAATTTTTCTTGGTCAACTAATGCTTTTTGGTATGGTGATTCTGTGTATTCTGTCCATCTTCTTTTGATGTTTTCTGGATCACTCAAGATTGTGCCTATAGCATCTTTCAGTATTGCAACTTGAGGCTTGAATTTGTTTTTCAGTTTTTCAGGTTGAGAAATGCTGAGTAAGTTCTTCCCTTTTTATTTTCTGACTCCAGATCTTTGCACATTTTGTTATAATATTTTTTTCTTTACCCTCTTGAGCTGCCCTTTTAAATCTCCTGCTCAGCTCTTTTACTTTGACATCTCTTCCTTTGTTTTGGCTTCTTGATCTTCTAATGCAATTTGCGTAGTCTCTTCTAACATCCATTTTTTTCCTCTCCTTCTTTTAGTGATCTTTTGCTGTCTTCATTTTCTCATTCTTTATAGTGATCTTTTGCTTTCTGCACGAACGATATCTTTTATGTCTTCCCACAGTTCCTCTGGTCTTTGATTATTGGTATTTAATACCTCAAAGCTGTTCTTAAGATGATTCTTAAATTCAACTGGGATAGACTCTAACTCACATTTTGGCTCCTATGTAGTAGTGTTAATTTTCTTCAGTTTCAATTTAAATTTATCATTTAGTAATTGATGGTCTATTCCACAAAGAGAACCTGGTCTGGTTTCGATCACATATATTGTGCTTCTGCAATGATCCTTTCCACAAGTTTAGTCAGTTTTGATCCCTGTGCAGTCCATCATGTGAGGCCTATGTGTCTCAGTCACTATTTATGGTATGCTGTTTTTTTAAAAAAAGTATTGTCTATGAATAAATTATTGAGTACACAAAACTTAATCATTCCATCTCTGGCATCGTTTCTATCACCAGGAAAGTCCATACTTTCCTACTACCATTTCTTCCTCATTGTTTATAGCTTCATCTTGACAGCATATTTGTTCAAGTTTTGAACTACAGAAGTTAGCAGAAACTCTCAATATCCTCCTTTTTGGCTTTAGTTGTTGGTGCATATGCTTGAATGTTTTTATTAGCAATCCAATGTACAGAAGCTATGAACCCTGTTCTAACCTGAGCCACCCTTACTATCTTTGGTACACCTACTCCTATTACCCACTCACTGAGTCAACCCATCTCATTGAGGGTCTTCCTCTCGTGCTGTCCTTCCAACTTCCAAAGCATGATGTCCCTCTCCAAGGAATTGTCCCTCTTTGCAACATACGCGAAGTATGTCAGATAAAGCTTCAGAATCCTTGTCTCCAAGAAGCAGCCTGGTCTCACCCCCTTTAGGACAAACTTGTTTGTTCTCTTAGCAGTCCATGGTATATTCAATACTCTTCTTCAGCACCACAGCTCAAAGACATCAATTCTCTCTCTATCATCCCTAGTCATTGTCCTGCTTTCTGATGCATAGCATGTAATTGTGAAGACCAGACTGACATCATTGCTCTTCAGTACTCTGGAGATGTCCCTGACAGCAGACCTTCCCAATGCAATTTGTCTTTTGATTTCCTGGCTGTTGGTACCAAGAGTGTTGATAGTAGAACCAAGCAAACTTAAAGCTGTTAACAATCTCAATATCTTCACCATCTAGTATGATGCTACCAATAGGGCCAGTAGGGAAAAATCTTTTATGTTCATATGTGTGTGTGTGTGTACTTATTTATTTATTTGTTTGTTTGTTTATAGCTTCAATCTATATTTAAGACTGTGGTACTTGTCCTGCAGCAAGTGATTCAGGCCCTCCTCAGTTTCAGCAAGCAAGGTTGTGTCATCTGCATAATGCAAGTTGTTGATGAGTCTTCCTTCAATTCTGATGCCACATTTCTTCTCATAGAGCTTAGCCTAACAGATGGTCTGTTCTGAATATAGACTGAAAAAGTATGGAGATAGGATGCATGTTGTACTAACGGGTCTTCCTAGTATGCTTATGACTATAGTATCCTTTTATAGTATATAGTATATATAGATCTTCAGGATAGATCTTGAAATTGTCTTTTTTACTACAAAAGCAACACCATTCTTCCTCAATTTTTCATTCTCAGTGTAGAAAATCATGTGATTGTGCGATTCAAACTGGCCCATGCTCATCCATCTCAGTTCACTGATGTCTAGAATGCCAATCTTCTTGGTTTCCATTTCATTTTTGAAAGCTTCCATTTTCCTGCATTCATATGTTGTACATTCCATGTTCCTATTGTTAGTGGCTGCTTGCAAGTTTTTCTCCTAATAGTGAGTGACTTCCTATCTGTATTGGGTCCTGAACAGTGGAGCAGATGTGTTTGACAATGTAGAGACAGACCAGGCTCTGCCAGATGATTAAGGCCCTCAGTCCTAGCACCTTGGGTCTGTGGTAATAACCAGCACTAAAGATAAATATATGCCACTGTCTGTGCCAATATCCCCATCCTGCTACAACAACACCATGGGCCTCAGCTCTGGACTGATAAAGTGATTGAGAAGACCACGGCCTGAATTAGTCTCTTCTTTGTTTTCAAACTGACATCATTATTCTGTACCATATGTGTATGCCTGGATATCTTTATGTTTGCTTTTAGAGGTACAACAGCTATCTTTCAGTCCCATCATTGACGATTGATTTGCATATTGCCAATTGATCAGAATCTTATTGGTGTATAGGTTTGTTGTTGTTAAGTGCCATCGAGTCACCTATGACTCATAGGGACCCTATAGCTCAGAAACTTGCCCTATCTTGAGCCAATCTCACTGTCTCTGACACACATGCCCCCATTGCACAAGTCACTATCAATCAATCTCATCCAAGATCTTCCTCTCCTGAACCATCCCTCCACCCTTCCAAGCATGATGTCTTTTTTAAGGACTAGTCTCTCACATACTAGTCTTCCTCTCCTGTGATATCCCTCAACCATTCCTTCTACAAGGCCCAAGTATGTGAGATAGAGCTTCAAAATCCCTGTCTCCAAAGTACAACTTGACTTCATCCTCTCCATGACAAACCTGTTTGTTCCCTTGATAGTCCAAGGAATCTTCAATATTCTTCAGCACTAAAACTCAAAGACATATATTCTTAATCTGCCATCCTTAGCCATTATCCAGGTTTCGGTTGTTATTATTTCCTCCTATTGATACAGCACTTGTCTGTCTGTCTGTCTGCTGTACTAATGTGGCTTGTGGTGAGTTCTGTGCCACCAGTGTCTCTTAGGTACCAAAAGAGTCATCCATAGTGGAAAAGTTACAACAGAGCTCCTAGACTAGGACAGACTAGAAAGGATTGGTTATCCACTTCTTAGAAAACAGGCTGTTGGAAGTCATATTAACAGAGAAAGGCAGGTATTTATAGTACACAGATTAGGAGACTAATTTAAAAAAGAACAGGAGAACATGGCATATATTCAAATTGTAAATGGTGTATTGCAAGACTATATCTTTACTTTACTTTATATGCTGAGGGCATCAGTCAAGAAGCCGTGTTATGGCAAACCAAATGCTTAAACAGGAACTGAGTGAGGCACAAAACAAGCTGGATTTCCTAGTGACAGATCACAAGGAATGAAGCATTCCTTGCAGACAAGGAGGTGTTATCCTTAAATCCCCACAGATGGGGTGTTAAAGCTTGTGCTTTGTAAATCACTCTCTCCCTCAGATAAGAAAAGAATGTCAGCACAGAAAAACATAGCTTCATTAGTAAAGCATTTTTTTCTGTGATTTACTTCCTAATTTTCTCAACAAAAGCTATGAGAGGTTTTAGCTCTGGGCTGCAGTCTTTGACCTGTTAGCCCCCTGCTTAGTCTCTCTTTTAGATTTCATTTCTGGTGTCTCTGTCTTTTCTTTGTCCTGGTCAACAACACTGGTATCTGAAGAAGAACAAGACATCAGGATTGGAGGAAAGTGTGTTAGCTACCAACAATATGGGTATAACTCATGAAAAATCAAGGTGTGAAACCTTTATTAAGTAAAATCTCTTTATTATGAAATATATTGCATACTTTTATAAGTTTATTGGATGGAAAATGGAAAAAAAGGTGGCTAATTTTGTTTTTTATTTTAATTCTACATGAAAATTCTTTCTAATAGCTTCTTTTGTCCTGAACTATAGTATTATCAATTGGGGGCTAATCTATACATTAGTTCACTAAAATATTTATAATTCCTCTACATTCTTAACATTAAAGTGTCAACAAGTTTAAAGAGAGCATAGATTTTATGAGAAAACATTCTTTTGTTAGAACAGATGATATGGCTTGCTGAAACTTAAGCTGGAAAACTTCAAGATTTAAAGAGAACTAATCGGCACATGGGAAGGTTCTTTTAACACATCGCCGCACACTTTTAAATTGACTTTACTTATAAACACATTTTTTTTTCGCTATAGCCGTCATTTGTGTCAACGTGTTAATCTGACATTGCCTATAACACCACTTGCTTGGAAAGACCTCATTTCCCCCTCCCTTCACATTTTTTCATGGATGCAGTTCTATAATATTTTCTTTTATAATGCTTACTTGTACCATCTGACTATCCTTTGGCATATGAACATTGTTTACATATTACATTTGTGCTTTTGTCATGAGCTTCAACAATCAAATTAAGTAATTTGTTTCACTGTGATAATAAAAAGAATTGTAACAGATGTTTGGAATGATGAGCATTCAGGTATAAGGTAGGTATCCAGAAAATGTGGATGAATTTGTAGATTATTATCAAGATGAACATATCAAATTAAAAAAAAAACCCAATAAAACCTCAAAGTTTTGAGAAGAACTCAGACATCTCAGATGAAGAACGTAATATTAAGCATTTTGGATATATAGGCAGATTAAAAAATGCATAAATATAATTGCTATGAGCAAGATATATGCTACAGATCTCTTTTTATTTAAATTGAGTTTAAAAACTGCTAGTGGATGCATTCATCACTCATTAAGCTTTTTTCCTCTTAAAGGAGCCCTGGTGTCATAGTGGATTATGTGTTAGGCTGCTAATAGAGAGACTGCGGATTTAAATCCACCAGCAAATCTGTGATAGAAAAATGGATAGTATATAAAGAATCAACTTGATGATGACAGATTTTATTCTTTTAAAAGGCTTAATTGAGGTGGGTAGAAACCAGAAAAACCATGTATTTCATAAGATATATATTATTTATTGATCCAAGTGTTTCTAAAAAATTAAAAAAAATGAACTTTCATTTATTTGCAAGATAAAATAATATGATTTTACCTTCATTGTTTTACACTTTTATGTTACTCAAACTAGTGCTCTTAATAAAAATTAGAACTTTTTATAGATTAGTATATGACCCATGACAATAGAACTTTCAAGTCCTTAACAGTAAAAACATGATCTCAATCCTTTTCTACAAGGCTATTGGTTAGATAAGACTGGAGATATATGATTAAAATTTGTTTTTAGAGCGGTGTGAAAATTTGCCTGTAACATCACGGTAATCTTAATTGATCCAAAAGAATGTGGAAATTATTGAACGATATCATTAATTATCACATGCAAGTAAAATACCGGTGAAGATCATCCAAAAATGACCGTACCAGTATATTGACAGTGAACCACAAGAAGTTCAAGCTGGATTTAAAAGAGTCTGTGGTGGTAGGGATATTATTGCTGGTGTCAAATGGATCATGGCTGAAAGTAGAGAATATCAGAAGCAAGTCTGTGTTTTATTGACAATTCAAAGGCATTTGACTGTGTGGCCCATAGCAAATAATAGTTAACATTGAGCAGAATGGGAATTCCAGCACACTCAATTGTGCTCATGTGAAGTCTATACCTAGACAAAATTTTGTTACCTTAACTGAAAAAGGAAATGCTGTATGATTTAAAATCAGAAAGTGTGTGCATCAGAGTTGGATATTTTCTCCATATCTATTCAATCTGTATGCTGAGCAAATAATTTATGAAACTGGACTCTATGAAGAAGAATTTGGCATCAGAATCAGAGGAAGACTTGCCAACCTGTGCTATGTAGATGACACAACCTTGCTTGCTGAAGATGAGTGGGATCTGAAGTGTTTGTTGCAGATCAAGACTAAAGCCTTCAATATGGATTGCATCTTTACATGAAGATAAAGGTTTTTACCATTGGACCAGTGGGCAACATCATGATAGACAGAGAAAGGATTAAAACTATTAATTATTTTTCTTGCGTGAATTCACAATCAACACTTTTGGTACCAGAAGGCATGAGATAAGGAGATGTACTGTTTTGGGTAAGTCTGCTGTCAGGGGTCTCTCCAAAATATGGAAGAGCAGTGATGTCAGTTTGAAGACTAAGGTGCCCCAGCTTCAAGCCATGGTCTTTTCAACTACTTGCTATGCATCTTATGGCAACACAATGAATAAGGATGACAAAGGAAGAATTGATACCTTTGTGTTTTGCTGTTGGAGAAGAGTACTGAATATCCCATCGACTGACAAAAGAATGAACAGATATGTCTTGGAAAAAATGCAGCTGGAATGCTCCTTGGAGGCAAGGATGACAAAGGTTCATCTCAAACTTTGGACACGTTTCTAAGATAAGCAATTCCTTGGAAAAAGATGTAATGCTTGGAAGAGTGGAGGGTCTGGAAAAAGAGGAAGACCCTCACTGAGATGGGTTAACAAAATGTCTGCAGTAAAGGACCCAAGTGTATCAGACAGGAAGGCAAATAGGATGGGATTCAGGTATGCTTTTCATAGGGTCGCTATGAGTTTTGTTCAACTTGATTGCACCTAACAACAACAACCACTGGTGCTGTCAAATTTTATTGGTGATGTGGGGTATATGTTCCTCCCTGCTCCCCCCAATTCTCCAAATTTTCCTTCCAAGCTACCCTACATGCACACAAACTTTAAACAAAAATTAACAAAAAATACTTTTTTTTTGCTTGCAAAACACTTTATTTACTAAACTAAATGGGTCAAGGCACAAGTGTGCAGGGGGACTGGATGTGAGGGTGGATGTCCATAGCAGACGGAATACAGGGAGAGACAGAAAATGGTAACATTGGGAGCAGGTGGTGGGGGGACACTAGGAGGAAGGAAGGTTCTTTGGTAACTCTCTGTAGTTCTAATAGATGCAAAGTTCCCAGGGTATATTCAGCGGTGTTTCTGCAAACTAGAAGGACAACTCAGCAATGGTGTCAGAGAGCAATCCCACACTGGTTTGTGTGTATTCCAGGGGGGTCTGTGTCTCAGGGATAAGGTGATTAAGAAACTCAAAAAAGAATCCTAACTTTGACTCTGTATAAGATGAGAATGAAGCACCAGCAGTGTGGGAAGTCATTTTCTCAAGGAGGTTAGGCATTGGATGATAAAACTGACTAAAAAAAAAACCATCAAAAAAGCAAAAGAAAAACTATAAAACCTAACACCCCCCCAACTCCGAGCTGCTGAGGATCATTGCCTGAATAGGGTCCAGTTCTGGGGAGGGATGAGGGGCTCGTTTTCAGGGAGCTGCCATGCCCTCACCCCCATCAGGCATAATTTTTGGTGGGGTACTCAGAAGGCCGAGGGGTAGCCTGTGGAGCAGAGGCTGAGTAGCCGGCGGTGTAATGGTTGGGGCTCCGGGATCCCCCAGAGAGACATGTGCAGCGCAGGAGACCTCCACCTAGCCAAAAGAAGCCCGAGACAGCCCAGCCCAGGTAGAGTGAGGCTTCTGGGCTTCAGCCAGCAAAGTGTTGTAGAAGTCCTGGATGATGGAGTCGGCAGTCCAGCAGGTCGGGATGAGGGCCAGCACGCCCGAGGTGATGAAGATGATGCCGGAGGTGAGCACCAAAAGAGCCTTGACATTATTATCCTCCACACACGTGGTACACTTGGCCCCCGCCATGTAGACCAGTAGGCTGAGCAGGGATACTAGGAGGGTGATGACGCAGAGGGCACGGCCAGCCTGCAGATCGTGGGGCAGTGCCAGCAGCGAGTCGTACACCTTGCACTGCAACTGGCCAGTGCTCTGCGTCATGCAGGACATCCACAGCCCCTCCCACATGACCTGGGCCACCATGATGCTGCTGCTGATGAAGGCGGTCACCTTGCACATGGGCAGGGCGCAGGACACCGGGGCATTCACCCAGTCGAGCAACGTCAGGATGAGACCCAGGGTCTGCAGACCAGTGGAGGTTATGGTGAGAGGCCAAAGCTCAGGGGAGGAGAACAGAGAAGTTGGTGGGAGGCCGCAGAATGCAAATACAGTTTTAAGACATGTCCCCAGTGTATACTCTACTGTACAGCAATATTTACATTTATCTGAGACTGCTATTATGGATCATGGTACACTATAGACACTGAAGAAAATGCAATAAACCCAGAAAACATTTCATATTGTTGAAACAAAATGAACCTTTTAATATCTTAATATATTTTAATTGGAAGACATCTAACTCACATATATTAAAAGAAGATAAAGTTTTGTTTGTTCTAAAAGAAATTTGAGCTCTACAAATGCAAAATAAAGTATTTGTATGGTAAATACAATAAACATAAAACGCCATTATTTTAAAACCAATATAGAACTTCAGAGTTTAAAACTTTCCATGTAATGAAATGGCAGAAAATGCTGATTCAATCACTCTCACTTAGGTATGAATTTATGTTGATTATCTGAATTCAGAGGTAATAATCCATATTTGTCAAAGGTCAATTTTAAAACGTATGGTGTCTCTCTGGAGACTAAGCTGCGTCTGATAATAGGCCATGGTCTTTGCTATCACTTGTTATGCATCAGAGAGTTGGACAATGACCAAGGAGGATAGAAAGAGAATTGATGCCTTTGAGCTGTGGTGCTGGAGAAGAGTATTGAGGGTATCATGCACTGCTAGGAAAACAAACATATTCATCCTGGAGAGGATTAAACCAGGTGGCTCCTTGGAGGCACAGATTCTGCTCCTTCGTCTAACATACTTTGGATATGTTGTAAAGTGGGACAGGTCCTTGGAGAGGGACATCATGCTTGGTAGGGTGGAGGGACAGCACAGGAGGGGAAGGCCCTCTATGAGGTGGATTGATTCAGTGACTGGGGTAATCGGGATGGGAGTGTCAGAGACAGTGCAATTAGCACAGGACAGAGCAGAGTTTAGGGCTGTTGTACATAGGGTCTCTATGAGTCACAAGTGACTCAACAGCATATAACAACAGCAACAACAACATATGTTTTCACTTAAATATTAAATAAATATTTACTGCACCCAAGTGCACAATTTTGCCAGAGAGACAAAGATGAAAGGTTGTGAAATCAGCAGTTCAGGCACATACACATGTCAGCGTGATGAATTCTGTAGTGCACATTTGATTTGAGATCTATTCTAGTGCAATGACAGGCAAAATTCTCACAGGGCTGAAGATGAGCAGAGTGTTTGTTGAATCTCCCAGGAGCTGAGAATGTAGAAGAGAAAATAGATATTTGTATTTGCCTTAATGATGTTTATTGTTATGTACCAGAAATAGAACTTTAACAAATTGTTATGCAAATAATTAATCATGTAACCATGAGTACTATGGAAGAAAAATAGAGGAGATCAGGAGAGTTTTAAATAGATGGCCTAATTCTGAGTTTTCATCAAAGGTTCTTCTCAGGAGATGAATACTGAGCAGAGATCTGAATCAAGAAGTGAAGTGGAATTAGGTTCCGAGTTGATGGCACCAAATGAGTGGCTTAGTGGTAGAGGTTGTGCAACCAACCCAAAGGTGATCGTTATTGTTATTATGTTCCATCGAGTTGCTTGCAACTCCTACTGGCCCTGTGTACAACAGCCCTAAACCCTGCTCTATCTTGTGCCAACCTTACTATCTCTGACACACCTACCTCCATTACCCCAGTCACTGAGACAGTCCATCTCATTGACGGTCTTCCTCTCTTGCACTGTCCCTCCATCCTCCCAAGCATGATGCCCCTCTCCAAGGACTGGTTCCTCCTTGCAACATGTCCAAAGTACGTCAGAGGAAACTTCAGAATCCTTATATCCCAGGAACAGCCTAGTTACACACTCTCTAGGATGAACATCTTTATTCTCCTAGCAGTCCATGGTACATTCAATAATTTTCTCCAGCACCATAGCTCAAAGGCATCAATTCTTCTGTCATCCCTAGTCATTGTCCTGCTTTCTGATGCACACATAGCAAGTAATTGCAAAGGTCATGGCCTGGGTCAGAAACACCTTAGTCTTCAGACTGACATAATTGCTCTCCAGTGTTCTGGAGAGGTCCCTGATGGCAGACTTTCCCAATGCAATCAATCATTCTTTCATTCATTTATTTATTTCCTGGCTGCTGGTGCCAAACAGTATACGATTTTAATCTATCAGTTGCTCCACAGGAGAAAGATGGACAATCTCCTTCAGCTTGATATAGTACCTCTGAAATCAGCTGGAGAGTCAGCTATGAGTCAATTCTGACTCCACAGTATGGATAAACAACAACAAGGATAGGGTAGAACTAACTGAAAGGTTATTGGACTCTAAATTTGAGTAGCTTTACTGGAAATAAAGGCAGGCAAATAAAGGTGCAAAACCAGGCAGTGTTTCCTTCTACTATGCGTAAGATCATCATGAGCCAGAACTGACTTACCTGGCAACTACAGTTAAAGCTGTCCTTAGGCAAATTCGAATTAGTAGCTCTGAATTCAAATAATCAACATAAATTATTACCTAAGCGAGAGTAAATGGAATTAGCATTTTCTGTTGTTTCATTATGTTGGAAGTACGAAACTCTGAAACGCTGTAATAGTTTTAAAATAACTTTGTTTTTATGTGTATCATATCATATCATATCATATCATATCATATCATATCGTATTGTATCGTATCATATCATCTTGTATTGCATTGTATTGACTTAATTGGCACCTTGACACAACACCATAAGCATTAGTCCTGAAGCTGTATTTTAGGAAGCTTGAATCTAAGAAGCCTAGTATACATAGGTCCTGAAGTTCATTATCCTTTGTTTTATTCAAACCCACATAGTTTTTTAGCTCATATTCCAGGCTAATCCCTATTTCCTATTCTGAAGTTAATAAATCAGAAAAAATTTAGGGGACTCAAGTACAGTTGTTGAGCTGTTTCACATGCCATCTCCACAAGGTATGTCCTGATCAAATCTACATAAGCAGGTTCCTGTTGTGTCAAAGAAATCTTACTTCATCAATACTATTTTGCTGCTCAACTTCTATAAACATGCCTCTGTTGTCTTCAACTTCTCCAGCTTCTCATTACATCACACTCTGTCATTGTCAATTTTTCCAGTCCCTCTGTTGGTGAATTCCAACTTCCAGAATTTGAGTTGGCAGCACATCTGCATAAAGACTACACTACCAGCAAGGAAACTTAGCAGGATTCCCAAATTTTGATGCTGAATCAGCTCCAAAGTTTCCTATATCAGGGTCTTGGGTGGGGTACCCAGTCACTCTATTTCCTTTTATATTTCCTGCAACTGGATTTTTTCCCCTCAATTCCCTGCCATTTTAGGGCACTGAAGGAGATAACCAGTAGCAGCGGTCATAAATAGAAGCAAGATTTTGGTTGGAGAGTGTTAGGTTACATCATTAAGTGTCTATCTAGCTATATCTGCCAGTTTAAATTTACTCTGAGGAAAGCCCTAGAAATCTATCACTTATAAAAATGACATCCTGAAAGCCTATTGAGTTCTAAAGTGACAGTGAACTTATTATGTTTTTGGTAAAGAAATGCATGGTCCCAAAGCTAGTCAAACACTCTGTCCATGTGCCAGAAACAGGTGTGAATTGACCAAAGACCTCTAGAAGGATTTTCAGAGATAAGAGGGTGTAGAATGAGGAGAGAGGACTTGTGTTAGATTGAGGGCTCCTTTCCTCTCCATATCCTGTAATTTCCACTGCCAGTAGGAGTCAGGGCTCCTCTATTGCTTGTTAGGACCAAGTCAGCCACTCTATGGGGGACAAAATCCACTGGGAACATTAGCAATGTGAACATGTCCACCCAGAATGAGGCTCAGAACAATTTCCATGATGACAAAACTGTTTTTCTTCCTAGGGTGGCTTTTATATTTGTGTATTTAATTCTTTTCACTGGTGTGCCTTAGACTTGAGATAATTTTTCTACTTTGCAATTCAGACTATAGCACGGCAAGGGCTCTTTAGGAAGATAAATTACCACTACATTTTGCCAGGCGACAGATTACAAATGATTTTATTTATGGAAAGCTCAGACAAATATGTCTTGGAAAGGGTACTGTCAGAGTGCTCCTTGGAGGAAAAGATAAAGTTTCCTCTCACATACTTTGGGCAAGTTGCTAGGAGAGACTATTCCTTGGAGAAAGTCATCTTGCTTTGAAAGGTAGAGGGTCAGCAAAAGAGAGAGAGACCCTCAGTCAGATGGATTAACAGAGCAACTGCAGCAATATAATTAAGTATGTAAGAGATGGTGAGGATGGCACAGGCTAGGTCAGGATTCAGTCCTTTTGTTCTGAGACACACTCTACTCAAGTCCATTTAACAAATGGATAGGTAGCCACAACTGAATAATGGTTAAAGCT
>NW_006399796.1:6433948-6439900 GCF_000299155.1 Elephantulus edwardii | reverse complement strand
CTGTTCCTGAGATGGTTCTGAAATTCCGATGGGATAGACTCAAAGCCATAGTTTGGTTGCTTTGTATTTGGAGGTTAAAGCTATACAGTGAAATAAAATATCTACTGGTACATAAAGTGCTAATAAATGTAAGAACCTCTGAATACTTTGCATGATTATGGGCTTTCACAATCTCTATTTTGGAAAAGAAACCCAGTCTGTAGTGATGCCGTCATCCCGTGGCGTGCACATAACCAACAGTCATGAGAATTAGACAAGCACACTTAGTGCAGGCTCATCCTTGCTTTAAGTTGTACTTGTAAAGTAGGGATATAAAATGGAATGTGCTGTTAATATTTCAGTGCTTTGTGGATTTCTCCATTCTTCAAAATACCCAGGAATTTTTCTTTTAGTAGTTCTTCCACAATTCTCTTAGTGGTTTCTCTGTCATTCAGTTGTTCTGATATTCCAATTATAGAAATGTTATTCTGCTTGATATCATCCCATATGATTCTAAAGTTTTCTTCGGGGAGCTCTGGTGGCCTAGTGGCAAGAAGGTGCAACTACAATCCCAGAGGTGCACGGTTCAAATCCACCAGATGCTCTGCCGGGGAAGGAGGGGCATTCTCCTCCTGTACCAGTCAGATCTGATTTGATGGTACATGCACACAAAAACAATAAAATAAAAAATAATCAAAAAAATAAAAACAAAAAATAAAGTTTTCTTCGTCTTCATTACATTTCATCAGGGTTTTATGAGGAAGAATGTGGCATCTTCAGAGTCTCTTCTGGAATCCATCTCCATTCTTGTAATGACCTTTTACTTTCTTCATGGATGATATTCTTCGCCCCCCTTTCCCTCCCAGCTGGTACATTTATTGACATTAAACACAAGAACCACAAGTCTGGGAGGCTGAGGTCCTGTGGTAGCAGGTACAGATGTGATGGATAGGAAACAGAAGATAGCCTCGCCTCTCGGCAGGGAGTCAGGATGACCGAATGCTTCCTGCCCCCCACAAGCAGCCCCAGTGAGCACCGCCGGGGGAGGGGGGGAGCATGGCAGTGGTCTTACCAGGACCCGGAGCTCTGAAGAGATCAGCCCCACCAAGTTTCCTGGATTCCGGGGAGCCCTCACCTCCTCACGACAGCCTCCATGAACCTGCTGATGTTGTGTCTGATGATAAGAAGGACCATGGGGGGAAAAAGGGAAAATTTAAGAAAAAGGAAAAAAGGACTGAAGGTTATGCTGCCTTTCAGGAAGACAGCTCCGGAGATGAAGCTGAAAGTCCTTCCAAAATGAAGAGGTCCAAGGGAATGAATCCATGTTTTCAAGAAGCCCAGCTTTTCTAAAAAGAAAAAGAAGGATTTTAAAATCAAAGAGAAGCCCAAAGGAGAAAAACATAAAGAAGAAAAGCATAAAGAGAAGAAGTCGAAAGACTTGACCACAGCGGATGTTGTTAAACAGTGGAAGGAAAAGAAGAAAAAGAAAAGGCCAGTTCCAGAGCCAGAGGTGCCTCACGCTGATGTTCCGAGTCCATCTTTGGAATATATGGATCGGTATTCTTGTCATTACAGAAATCCAGAGTGAAGGTTGCACAGTGGGGGGGGGGGGAACTTGGGGTGGGGGAGGGGTTGCATAACAACGAAAAAGTTTTTCTTTCCAAGGAGAAGAGTGAATTTGGAGGAGGGGGTGGGTAGGGAGAAAAGTGCAACAATGAATTACAGGATACCTTAAGTCTCTGCAAACTTTCATTAAAATTAATTTTTTAAAAAAGAAAAAAAACAACAAAAGAACCACAGTCTTACCACCAGTACCCTATTGCCCCCCCCCCACCCGGAAGTAAAGTCATAGAGTTCCAGGCTCCTAAAAGCAGGCGCCTCTGCTCCATTTCTCAAAAAGCTCAAGCCTTTATAGGCTCCGAGGGGGCCGGCTGGCCGGGGCTGCAACCTGAGCCCCGTGCATGGCCACCTCCCCAGTGATGATCCCCTCCAGGTGGAAAGCAGCGCAGCTGCCCTGGGAGAACAGAAGTTCCAGGTTGTTCCCTACTGACCTGCCCCGGAAGTGCTCCATCTTCCATCTCTTAGTTGCTTGTCTCTTGCTGGGCTTCCTCTCCCTGCTCTGGCTTCAGCTCAGCTCTCCGGTGATGTGGCCCGAGTGGCCAGGGGATAAGGATAGTCAGGCTTGTGTCCCAAGACCACCCCCTGAGCACTGGGAAGATGACCCGTCCTGGGGTCTCCATGGCCTGGCAGTGCTGGTGCCCTGCCAGGAGCTCTTTGAGGAGATCGTAGTCTTTGTGCCCTCCATGCACCACTTCTTGAGTAGGAAGAAGATCCAGCACCACATCTATGTGCTCAACCAGGTGGACCATTTCAGTTTTAACCGGACAGCGCTCATCATCATTAAGGGGTTCTTGGAGAGCAGCAACAGCACAGACTACATCGCGATGCACGATGTGGACCTGCTGCCCCTCAATGAGGAGCTGGACTATGGCTTTCCAGAGGCCGGACCTTTCCATGTAGCTTTTCCAGAGCTCCACCCGCAGTACCACTATAAGACCTATGTCAGCGGCATCCTGCTGCTCTCCATGCAGCACCTTCAGGTGTGCAAAGGCATGACCAACCGCTTCTGCAGCTGGGGCCGCAAGGATGATGAGTTCTGCATCAAAGGAGCTGGGCTGCAACTTCTCTGCCCTTCAGGAATCACAACTGGCTACAAGACATTTCACCATCTGCACGACCCATCCCGGTGGAAGAGGGATCAGAAGCGCATTGCAGCTCAAAAACAGAAGCAATTCAAGGTGGACCGAGAGGGAGGTCTGAGCTACCATGTGGCTTCCCGGACAGCCCTGTCTGAGGGCAGAGCCCCCTGCACAGTTCTCAACATCATGCTGGACTGAGATCAGGCTGCCACTCCCTGGTGCACGTTTGGCTGAGTGGGTGGGACAGTACCAAGCCTGTGTGTCTGCAGGCCAAACTACCATCTCCCCAGCAAAGTCTCGGTCTAGGCCAGCTCCCATGCAATGTGAGTGGCCTGAATCCACTGACAGGTGATCCTGAAGCAGGCAGAGCTAGACCAGGACACACAGGGTGCCTGGCCACCACCAGCAACAGTGATGGGGACAGCCTGGAATGAGGACCCGTTGGGACTGTCCACTCTGCCATCCATCACCCACCTCCATGTGCTGAGACATGAGCTAGCGGGAAGAATGTGTGCCAGCTGGGACAAGCAGGACTGCTCTGATCAGTCTGCCTGTGGTTTCCTCCACGTGGACACCTTGGCAGAGACACAGCGTGGAAACCGGGCAACTGATGTCAGTGGACTGGAATTCCAGAAACTGGAGCACAAAGAAATCCCACAAGGAGGGGCCCTGAGACTCAGCTCCACCTGGTTCCTTCAGAATGGAGTGTGGGCTTAGTGTTACTGAATTACTTAATTTTTCAAAAGAAAAACCAGAATTCTGGGTTCGTAAGTGAAATTCTGATTTTTAAATGATAGTAACTAATTGAAACTTTAAAAAAAATATGGCAGACCGAAAAAAAAAAACAAAAAACAAAAACTTAGGCCTTAGCAAGTAGCCTGAGATGCACCCAGAGCCGTGAGCTGCTGAATCTTCTGGCGCATCATCTCCATGATAGCCTGTTTCGTGGCATGGCTTTCTAGTACGGCAGACTGGATTTTCTCCAGCGGCTTGCTGAGAAAGTCTGTCTTCCCCTTAAAGAAATCCTTCGCATCCTCAGCTGTCTTCTCTATATTGTAGCCAGTTTCCACATCAATAAGCACATATTCCACACCATGTAGTTTCCCAGGGACACACATAGAATTCGGCAGTGGGATAAGTAATTTTTTACTCTTGTTGCTGTTGTTCAATATATTCAAGCAATCCTTGGCTTCTACATATTTGGTCTATACCACCTTGAGCTGGGCATTGGACATAGGACAGAAACTCCACTTCCTGGTCCAGCTGGTTCTTAAGCATTTCTAGTTGTGGCCAGTTCAGCTCTGTGATGTTAACAGACTGTGCCATGTTGGGAAATATGGATGATATTCTAGATATCATCCCTCAAGTCATCTGGTCTTCTATCATTGGTGTTCAATGTCTCAAATATATTCTTTTTTTTAAAATCTGTATTGTAGTTTCTTCTCACAGATACAATAAATATTTCTGTGAGTAAAACAAAACCACACACACACACACACAAAACCCAAAACAAAACACACAGTTGCTCTATGAGGCATTTCCAATGATGTGAGCCTATAGGCATCTCAAATCTATTCTTAAGATGATCGTGAAATTCCAATGGAATTGATTCAAGATCATATCTTGGTTCCTGTGGTCTTATTTTCATTTTCTTTGGCCTCAATTTGAACTTGCATATGAGTGATTGACCGATCTGACCCACAGTCTGCACCTGGCCTAGTTTCTTTTTTTTTGACTGCTGATATTGAGCTTTTCCAACTTTTTTTTTCCCCACAAATGTAGTCAATCTGATTCCTATGCAGCCTATCTGGTGAAATCCATGTGTAAAGCCATCTTTTGGGTCTTTTAGAAAAAGTATTTGCAATGAATAAATCATTGTAAATACAAAATTCATTCTATTTCCAGCCTCATTTTTATCACCAAGTCCATATTTTCCAACTACTGTTCCTTATTCATTGTTTCCTACTTTTGCATTCCAGTCACCAATTAGCATTAATGCCTCCTGTTTGCATGTTAGGTCAATTTCAGATTTCAAAATGTGGTAAAAATTCTCAATTTCTTCCTCTTTGTCACTGAATGTATGAGCATATATTTGAATAATAGTCGTATTAATGGTTCTTCCTTGTATGCGTATGGATGTTATCCTATCACTCACAACATTATATTTCAGGATAGAAATTGAAATTGGCTTTTTGATTATGAACACACTACCATTCTTCTGTTTTTCATTCCTGGCATAGTATATGATATGATTACTCGATTCAAAGTGACCATAATTGGTCCATTGTATCTCACTAGTGTACAGTATGTCAATATTCATGCATTCCAGTTCATTTTTAACAATATCTAGTTTTCCAACATTCAAGCTATGAACATTGCATGAATCAGTTGTTAAACAATGCAAAGCAAATTACGGCTGAAGATCATTCAAAAACAACTGGAACAATACATAGCTAGGGAATTGCCAGAAGTTTAAGTGGAATTTAGAAGAGGCCATGGCACCAGGGATATCATTGCTGATATCAGGTGGATCCTGGGTGAAAGTAAGAAATTCCAGAAGGATGTCTATTTGTGCTTTATTGACTATGCAAAGATGTTCGACTGTGTGGATCATGATAAGTTGTGGCTGACGTTGAGATGAATGGGAATCCCAGAGCACTTGATTTTGCTCATGAGGAACTTATAACTGGAGTAGGAGGCTATTTTGTGTGAATGGAGCAGGGGAGAAGTGCGTGGTTTGGAATTGGGAAGGGAGTGCGTATTCTATCTCCATACCTGTTCAATCTATATGCTGAGCAAATTATCTGAGAAGGTGGAATCTGTGAAGAAAAGTGTGGCATCAGAATTAGAAGGAGACACATAAGTAACCTGCATTATGCAGATGACACAAACTTGCTTGCTGAAAGTGAAAATTTGAATCACTTGTTGCAGAAGATCAAGGAATGCGCCTTCAGTATAGATTACATCTCAATATTAAGAAAGAAAGATTCTTACCACTGGAGCAATAGGCAGTGTCATGATGGATGGAGAAGAGATTGAAACAGTCAACAGCTTCAGATTACTTGGATCCACAATTAACACCCTTGAGACAAGCAGTCATGGAATAAGAAGACACATTGCACTGGAAAAATCTGCAATTAGGGACCTTTCCAAATTATTGAGGAGTAATGATGTCAGCACATTGGAGAGGTCCCTAACAGCAGACTTTCCCATGGCAATGCGCCTTTTAATTTCCTGGCTGCTGGTGCCAAGACTGTTGACTATGGAGCCAAGC
>NW_006399796.1:6432621-6433213 GCF_000299155.1 Elephantulus edwardii | reverse complement strand
GACATAATGTTGGGAAGGATGGAAGGTTGGGGAAGGAGATAAAAATCCTCAGCCAGGTGGATTGACAAGATGTCTGCTACAATGGGCTCTTGTGTATCAGGAAGTGTAAGGATGCTGCAGGATAGAACTGGGTTCAGATCTTTTGTTCATAAGGTTGCTTTGGCTCGTATTTGACTTGATGGCAGCTAACAACAATAGCAACAACATGAGTGACAGGCAATTTGACAAATGACAATAACAACAACAACAACAATAGATTTTGAGGGCAGGAAATTCTATACCTCTCACTTCATTTGGCAATACCATCTCAGAGAAGGTATTGTATGTCATGTTGTGTGTCATGGCTCAATAGTGATTATTTTTTGGGGGGGTGGATTTTTTAAGTGTATTAATTTTTTTTTGTTTTAATGAACATTTACAGAGATTTTGGATTTCCATTCATTCATTGTTGCACTCTTCTCCCTGACCACCCCTCCCCCCAAGTTTGCTCCTCTCCCTGAAAAGAAAAAGAAAAATTCTTTCGTTGGTATACAATCCCCACCCCACCCCACCCCCATCTGGGTACACTCCACTATGCAACCTTCATTCTGGA
>NW_006399796.1:6425839-6427531 GCF_000299155.1 Elephantulus edwardii | reverse complement strand
CTTGCCTCCAAGGAGCAGCGCGGCTTCAAAGATTATCCAGACAGAGTGTGTCGAGTCTGGCTGGCCGCGGCCGGCGGAAGCCGTGCGCTCCCTGTGTAAGTGTGGAGAAGCATCGGTACCAGTGCGCAGTGGGACACATCCCTGTCCCCTCTAGAGACTCAGGGCCGTGCTTGACTTTCGCGGCTTTTGTCATCAACTCAAGTTCCCTGTCCCAGGCGAGGGTTCAGTGGTCAGCACAGGGTGCTGAGAGCTCAGGGCAGCTACGATGGTGGTGCGTTGATATCGGAGGTAAGAATGGCCTCAACAGGCGGGGAAGACGAAAGGTAGCCAGATCGAGTTGGGAGATGTGACACCACACAACAGCAAACAGTTGAAGAGATTAAACTAGGTTATCTCTCCAGTCAGCTACAATGACAAGTTCTACAGGGATGTGCTGGAGGTTGGCGAGCTAGCAAAACTTGCATATTTCAATGATATTGCAGTAGGTGCAGTATGCTGTAAGGTGGATCATTCACAGAATCAGAAGAGAAACTAGGATGTCTGGCACCTTACCGAAGGCTAGGAATAGGAACTAAAATGTTAAATCATGCCTTAAACATCTGTGAAAAGGATGGCACTTTTGAAAAGATTTATATCTACATGTGCAGATCAGCAATGAGTCAGCAATTGACTTCTACAGGAAATTTGGCTTTGAGATCACTGAGACAAAGAAAAATTACTCTAAGAGGATAGAGCCTACAGATGCTCATGTGCTGCAGAAAAACTTCAAAGTCCCTTCTGGCCAGAATGCAGATGTGCAAAAGATAGACAACTGAACATACTACAAATGAACTTTGTTGCACTTGCTTGTCACCAAATAAAAGAGAGGTCCCATTGATTTCCCCCCTTCCTTCTTTATAAAGCTTTTCCTTCCTTAATCTTTTTCTTTCTTTTCTTCCCTTTCCTCTGAAAGATTTAAAGACTTTCAAAGACTTTGAAAATATGTTTGGATTGTTTTGATGGTATTAATTTTTTTTTTAGATCATTCAATTAAAGGAAGGAAAATGTAAAAAGCTGTTTAGTTTCACAGTTAAGATATGTGGTCCCAAAACTTGGGGGGATTAAGTAATTTGAATTTTTTTTTAGCTGATTTTTTAATGTCCTGCTTTCAGCACCTACAAAAATACCATTTCAAAAGATTAAAACAGCAGCAATATCTTGTTCTCTAAATAGGCAAGTTTGGTATGTTTGTGGTACTTTGGCTTTTAAAAGTGGGATGTTATTTTCTAGACATTGCCTTCACTCCACCTTTAATCCTTCTGAGCACCATCTCCATCCAGAGTTGGACCATATCCTTGTAAGAAGTTATTTTGTTTTTTTATAAGCAGTGATTGCCTCCCTTCCTGTTGGTGATTGAGGGTGGGTGTGGCAATTTGGATAGGTAGTGTTGTATATTTTGGCTTGCCTCCGGAAACCCTATGAACCTGGATAGAGGATGAAAGGCACCCAAGAGTTGAGGACTCTCCTTCATAGGGTCACTATGAGTCGCCTCCGACTCGACGGCACTTAACAACAATAATATCAATTTTGAGAGAGAGATCAGCTGGCCCAGTGGACAGAAAGCGATGCTACAAAGTCGAAGGTGAGGGTGACTTTTAATCTTCGGCCCTCGGGCCTGTCTTTCATTGTTTTTGTTCAGACATTCCTCTAGGT
>NW_006399796.1:6423126-6425024 GCF_000299155.1 Elephantulus edwardii | reverse complement strand
AACATAACATAACATAACATAACATAACATAACTATGCTGTCACTTACCTGTTAGAGAAAATCCAAGATTTGCTTACACTCTTGTGCCTACAAATTTGAAGAATGGAATTGTTTAAACATAATGCCTCTATTCTTGGAAAAGTCGAAGTGTTAATATACCTGTCACTGTGACTTGATCTACTGACCAGTCTGGTTTAGGCCAGATTGTTTTTGAGTAATCAGGAAATTATTTTCATGAGGTGAAAACTAACTGTAAGGTGATTTCATCATCCAAATCCATATTTTAAATTTTTTACGTTGCCAATACAGATAGTCCACCAACTGTTCTGACTAGACTTTAAAACAGTGTACAGGGTTTGAACTTTCTGTCATTTGACTTTCAAAGGAAGAGTGATTCACACTAGCTCCTCTTATATAAAATTCTATTGGAAAATTCTGATCTCTCAAACATTAAATGACAAGATTTTTGCAAAATGTTTATACACGTTATATTAAATTCTTGCTAAAAAATGTGAAAGTACAATTGACTTCAACAGTCTTACTGAAAGAAAGATAGCTGATGAATGAGCATACTAGTAAAAATGTGGACAACCCACACTGATTTCTTTAGACTGGTTTCTTCTTAAGCAACCTATATCTTCTGAGAAAGGCTTAGCATTAAGGCTTATACCTTCATGTATAAGCTTCTTGCTTTTGCCAAGAAAAAGAGTGCTTGAGTTACAGAAAGCATAATTAGCTTCAAGAATTTAGCCTTTTCCTAAACTTCCCATTCTCAAAATAGATTTTGATTTTTACCTGAGTGTTCTGAGATGGCAATGTCTATATATCTATAACCATTTCACCTGGACTATCAATCCTATGAATGTATCCCTAAATGCCATTATTGAAAACAAAATAGGTGCTTCATGAAAATTAAGTGCAAATTATTTAAGGAGGAAAAAATAAATAAACTTTGAATCGAGTAGGTAGGCTTCCTATCATCATAGAATTATCCCCCCCACACTAGTCAATGACTTAACCTAAGTTGTAAACGTTTGTAAAGAGTTAATTCTTCTGCATCAAACTTATATTAAATAATTTCATCCACTTACAGAAGAGGAGGATGTGGAAGAGAGAGAAGCTGGGCCCTAGTTCCCAAGTCTGGTTCAAATATTGTCTCAAGTTGAGTAGTTCATTTTGATATATGATAAAAATTACCTTGTTTGAGGTAAACCAAGAATTAACTGTAAAATCACAGAATATGCCCATCATATTTTTCAGGACAGATAGTTTTTACTGTGGGGTGAATAGGTAAAAATGGTGTGGTATTGCATTTAGGTTCTGATGAACTAAATCTGTAGAAAAATATATGCAATATATAATTTGTTCAGATTAGTTTTGACTTTGTGGGGGAGAGGGAATTCTGAAATATCCCCAAAGCCGATTACCCAATTGAAAGTCCTCCAAAAAAAAGTTAGTGGAAACTGTGGTGTGTGATGGTGGAAAAGAAAAGCTTCCTCAGTTTTGTGTAGGGAATAACTTTAAAAATACTTAAATGGCTGAGTTTACTTTGGTGCAGTAAAGAAATTAAACTTGTCAATTTTAACATTGCTGTTAAATCTGAAATAAACTTAAGTGATTTTTTCTGGTGAATGTCTGAACAAAAACAATGAAAGACTGGCCCGAGGGCCGCAGGCCCTACAGTGCCTTAGCAGCCCTGCATGCCCAATTGTTGGAAACTCCCTGCCCCAGATTTCATTCATCACCATGTGTGCTCGGAATCCTCAAACCTACTGCCTCCAGAAGCCAGAGACTGGATACAGCTGGCATTAAATATTCCAAGACCCTAAGGGGGCTTGACCTTTCAGTGTCTTAGCAGCCTGGCATGCCCAATTGCTGGGAAACTCCCTGCCCCAGAC
>NW_006399796.1:6417916-6422696 GCF_000299155.1 Elephantulus edwardii | reverse complement strand
CTTCTCCAACAGGGTAAAAGGGAAGCCACAGACTGGGAAACAAAAAATTTGGTAATGACATGTCTGATAAGGGACTGCTATCTAGAATTTATAGAATACTTGAGCACCACAGCAAGATAAAAGTAAACAACCCAACTGAAAAATGGGCACAGGATATGAACAGATACTTCACCAAAGAAGATATTCAGATGGGCAACAAGCACATGAAGAAATGTTCAAAATCCCTAGCTCTAAGAGAGATATAAATAAAAACAAATATGAGATATCATCTCACCCCAGTAAGAATAGCAAAATTTAACAGAACAGCAAACAACAAATGCTGGCAAGATTGTGGAGAACCTGAAATCCTTATTCATTTTTGGTAGGAGTATAAAATAGTGCAACCACTATGGAAGGCAGTGTGGCACTTTCTCAAAAAGGTGCAAATAGAAATACTATTTGACCCAGAAATTCTACTACTGGTAGTATATCCCAAAGAAACCAGAACTGCCACCCAAGCAGATATATGCTCACCCATGTTTATTGCACCTTTGTTCACAATAGCAAAGAGTTGGAAACAACCCAAGTGCCCATCAACAAACAAATGAATAGAGAAGCTGTGGTATATTCACACAATGGAATACTATGCTGCACTGAAAAACAAGGAACTCATGAAACATACAAAATGGGTGACCTTGTAGGACATTATGCTGAGTGAAATATCTCAGTCATAAAAGGTTAAATACTGCATAGTGCCACAGTTGTAAAGTGGAATTGATATTGAAGTTGTGGAGAAACTAAGAGGGGATAAATAATGTATACTGTGTTGAAACAGATGAGGGAGAAGACTGTTTAGGAGGAATATATGATTAGGTATTATTATTATGACGAGAGTCCAGAACGAAAGCTGCACAGTGGAGTGGACTGAGGGGCAGAGAGGGCATGGGAACGACTATATAACAATGAATTTTTTTTTTTTACTTTTCAAAGAGAAAAGTGAACTGGGGAGAGAGAAGTGGGCAGGGAGGAAATTGTGCGGCAATGAATGAATGGAAATCCAAAGTCTCTGTAAAGTTTCATTAAAATAAATTTTTTAAAAAAACTAGAAAAGAAGAAATTTTTACTTTTAGGGGTTATATGAGAAATTTGTCTCTTAATCACTTAATAACATTATGCTCTGAAGTGTTAGATGTCTCACTGAGGTCCTTAATAAAAAATATTTTAGTTTTGCTGTAACAAATTTCAAAGGAACTACTGCATCTCAATGTCAGGAAAACAAAGATTCTTACCACTGGACCAATAGGCAGCGTCATGACGGATGGAGAGGTGATTGAAGCTGTCATCAACTTTATCTTACTTGGATCCACAGTTAACACTCTTGGTACCAGCAGTCAGGGAATAAAAAAGATACATTGTATTGGAAAAATCCACAGTTAGGGGCCTTTCCAAATTATTGAGGAGTAATGATGTCAGCTTGAAGACTAAGGTGTGTCTGATTCAGGCTATATAGTTTTTCTGATTGCTTGTTATGCATCTGAAAGCTGGACAATAAGAATAACAGAAAAAGAATTTTTGTCTTTGAGCTGTGGTGTTGGAGAAGAGCACTGAAAATCCAATGGATGGACAGAAAAACAAAGAGATATGTCTTGGAGAGGGTACAGCCAGAGTTTTCATTGGAGGAAGAATAATGAGGCTTCACTTTACATATTTTGGGCATGTTGCTAGGAGATACTATTCCTTAGAGAAGAATATGATACTGAGAAAGGTGGAGGGTTGCCTAAAGAGAGGAAGACCCTCAATCGGGTGGATTGACATGGTGACTGCTGCAATGCACTCTTGTTTGTCAGGAGGTGTAAAGATAGTGCAGGATAGAACAGAGTTCAGCTCTTTTGTTCTTAGGGTGGCTATGAGTTGTACTTGATTCAACAGCACCTAACAACAAGAACAATAACTTTAAGAATAAGAAATTAAGATGGTAAGTGAGGATAACATTTAATAAATATTTTACATTAAAAGACCATTTGAATTTTATTAGAAAATATAATCTTGTAGTAATTTATTTTTATTTTTTATATTCCCTATTAATATATTATTCAAACCCATATATAATAAATATTCATTTTCTTTGAAAAACACTATCACCTAATCATAAATATCTGTGATTTAGTTTAAGTACTGAATAATTTTTGAAGCACTAGTGAACAATAAATTGTTATGGTGGGAGTAGTTTATACACACTAAGACATCAATATGAACATTTTAAATCACTGTCAGTGCAAAAGTTTTTGGAACATTGTCAACGATATGCTAAAATTTGCATTTTTTTAATTTTAAAACACTGATAGGCTAGAGTATAGTAATAGATAGTGTTGCTGTTGCTGTTGTTGTTATGTGCCGTTGAGTCACCTGTGACCCTATGTACAGTAGCTCTGAAGCCTGCCCTGTCCTGAGCCAGTCTTACTCATTGTTATGCACCTACCCCCATTGCCATAGTTACTGTATCAATCCATCTCATCCAGAGTCTTCCTCTTCTGTACTGTCCCTTCAACCTTTAGAACATTATCTCCTTCTCCAAGGATCAATCCCTCCTGGCCACACGCCCATAGTATGTGAGACGGAGCTTCAAAATCCTGGCTTCTAAGGAGAAAACTGATTTCACCTTCTTCAAGACAGATTTGTTTTCTTCTCTTTGGATTCTTTTCCAGACTCTTCTCCAGCACCACAACTCAAAGACATCAATTCTTCTGTCATTCAGCTGTGTGATGCATATCTAGTAACTGTGAAGACCATGGTCTGGATCAGGTGCACCTTCGTCTTTAGATTGACATTGTTGCTTCTCAGTTCTCTGGAGAGGTCCCTGACAGCAGATTTACTTAATGCCAATCGTCTTTTGACTTCCTGACTGCTGGTGCCAAGAGTGTTTATTGTGGCTCCGAAAACAATCCCAATCTCTTCTACATTAATTTTGGTGCCAAGTGGTGAGAATCTTTGTCTTCTCAAAGTTAAGCTTCAATCCATATTGAAGACTACAGACCTTGACCTGCAGAAAGCGCTGAAGGTCTTCTTTCAATTTCCGAAAGCAAGACAATGTCATCTGCATAATGAAGGTTGTTGATGAGCCTTCCTCCAATCCTGATGCCACATTCCTCCTCATGAAGCCCTGGTTCCCAAATAACTTGTTCTGCATATAGATTGAAAAAGTATGGAGATAGGATAGCATTCCTGACACACTTCTTTCCTGATTTTGAACCAAGCAGTGTTCCCCTGTTCTGTTCTCAGGATTGCTTCCTGGTCCAAGTATAGGTTTCGCATAAGAACAATCAAGTGTTCTGAGATTCCCATTTTTCTCAAGGTTAGCCACAATTTTTTGTGATTCACACAGTAAAATGCCTTTCCATAGTCAATGAAACACAGATAGAATTCCTCTGGTGCTCTACTTTCTGCCAAGCTCCACCTGACCTTGGCGATATTGTCTCTACTGCCATGGCCTCTTCTAAACCCAGCTAGTACTCAGTTTTATATTGTCTCATAGTTTCTCATTGTGGGAAATAAATATATTATTGTTGTTATTATGCACTGTTAAGACAACTACAACTCATAATAACCCTATGAACCACAGAGGAAAAACTTGCCCTCTCTTGTGCCATCCTCAAGATATTCACCTTACTCAATTCTATTGTAGTCACTGTGCTTAAGACGGAGAGTCTTTCTGTCTTTAGGTGGCTTTCTAGTTCTTCCAGCCTGTCTTTTTTCAAAGGCTGCCACTTCCTCATAAGGTTCCCAAAGAACATGAGAGTAAATTTCCCCTACCTCAGCTCTTCAGCTCTAAGGAGCTGCACTTCTTTCAAGTAGTCTTGTTTTTTTTTTGTTTTTTTGTTTTTTTTTTAAGATCCATGCTAAGTTCAATATTCTTTGCCAATTTAAAGGCATTGCTTCTCCTTTCAGAATTCCTTATTCATTATCCAACTTTCACATGCATATAAAGCAATTAAAACACAATGGCTCAAGTCAGGTGCACCTGTGTCTAATTGATACTTCTACTCTTGAAAAGATACTAGACATTTAACAACTCAATAAAGTTGCTTAGTTTGCTTGGCTCTACAATCAACAACACTCTTGGTACCAGCAGCCAGGAAATGTAAAGATGAATTGCATTAGGAAAGTCTACTGTCAGATACCTCGCCAAAGTACTGAAGAGCAAAGATGTCAGTCTGGAGACTAAGGTGTGCCTGATCCAGGCCATGGTCTTTTCAATTACTTGGTATGCATTGGAAAGCTGGGCAATGATTAGATATGACTGAAGGAGAATTGATGCTTTTGAGCTGTGGTGCTGGAGAAGAGTGTTGGATATACGACAGACTGTGAGGAGAACAAACAAATTTGTCCTGTAGAGGGTGAAGCCAAGTTACTCCTTGGAGGCAAGAATTCTGAAGCTTCATCTGACACATCTTGGAAGTGTTGCAAGATGGATTCAGTCCTTGGAGAGGGATGTGATACTTTGAAGGGTGGAGGGACAGCTCAGGAAAGACAGATTTTCAATGAAATAAATTGATTCAGTTACTGGAGTAATGGGGGTAGGTGTGTTGGAGATAAGATTGACACAGGATAGAGCAAGGTTTAAGTATGTTGTACATATGGTTGCTATGAGTCACAGGTGCCTCGACGGCATGCAACCACCACCACCACCACCACCTCCACTAAGTATTTTAGTTGTTGTTGTTTGTTGTTATGTGCCGTCGAGTCGTTTGCCACTCATAGCGACCCTATGTACAACAGCCCTAAACCGTGCTCTGTCCTGTGC
>NW_006399796.1:6399445-6416346 GCF_000299155.1 Elephantulus edwardii | reverse complement strand
GAAATGCTGAACGAGTTTGGCCCTTTTGATTTTCTGACTCTAGCTCCTTGCACATTTCATTGTAATTTTAGTTAGGAACAGAATTAAAATTAATGCCCCCTTTCTGTCTTATTCCTATACACCCATTGCCTTTTCAAAGTGTGTGAAAAGAAAGAATATCTCAGATATCATAAAATTTTAATCAGATACTTTGCAGGAACATTTGGAGACATTTGTTATATGTGGTAATTAATCCTTTCACTTCTGATCCTTGAAGTATGTATAAGGTAACATTATTAATATCTTTTGGAAGGTGATTTTCTTTCTTTGGCCTGTGACTGTACGTACAACACTTAATAAGCCTTCCCTTGTCTCTTCTGCACAGTGCACTAAAACTTAGGTGATTCCCCTTTCTGAACCTCAGAAAATAATTTCTTGTCATTTATTATTCATTTTAAAGAAGTTAATGTCATTGGAAGACAGAGTTTCTGGCTTATATTAAAAAAAAAGACTTCAAGTGAGGTGTAGTTAATTACTTACTGCCAATGACCTGGTGCACTTTTCCATATGGCCTTTTTTGACATAAAAGTGACAAGAAGTCATCAGGACAAAGTCATAAGAAGGACTTTTTATATTAAAATTTTAATGTATTAATGCCTGGGGAACTATGAAATTCAAGTTTTCTAGTTACAGAACCTGAGTGAACAATTTAACATTTAGTACTTTTCAATATACTTATTTAGTTCAACTTCTGTCTCTTAAATCAAATACTGAATTATCTTCTAAGTGCCTCAACTGCATGTGTCAGTGACCTTAAAAAGAAAGCTAAATTCCCATATCTTCATGGAAAACTTACCAAAACTTCTAAACCACAACAGTAGTTCTAGTCTTGATGTGAGAAAATCCAAAATGTGCAACTTGGAAATAACATAATGCTACTTAGGCTTGTAGAAAAAAGAGACCTAATTGTCCCTTACTTTTTAATATTATGTGAAGAGACTTTTAAATGCTACTTGATTTTATAATGCTTACTCTGGTACAAGTTATGTCTTTACACATAATCATTGTAACTAAAGAATCAAATATAAGTAGTTCAGTTGAATAAAGTCTACATTGAGACAGTAACCTTCCCGAATGAGCAGGCTAGGAGCTTGGCTTTGGGCTATCCTTGCATGGCCTTTCACCATCTTTTCTACTATTGCACATTCATTGTTTTGAGAGTGCTTTTCATTGCTAGTGGGGAGTTTGATCTGAAGTTTCCCCTGCTTCTTGCCTTGATACTGCCACTTCATAATAATTATTATAGATATAAAATATACTTGAATTTAACCCCTTCAGACTGTAGTCAACAAAACAAGCAACTAGAAGTTAGAGTTGCCTAGCTAATGTTGCAGTTTTAATTACATTTGTTTTAATGCTATTAACATACCTCTTAATTTTAAAACAAATTGCTTGCTAATATGTGTTCATTGCCTCAAACCTATTTTTGAGATGATTTTTAAATTCTAGAGAGTTAGACTCAAGGTCATACTTTGGTTTCAGTAGACTTGTTTTGATTTTCCTTAGTTTAAATTTGAACTTTACAGTCATTGATGGCCTGTCTATGCCACAATCAGTACCTGACCTGCTTTTGACTGATAACATTGAGCTTCTCCAGTCATTTCCCTGCCCGCCAATCCCCCCCCCACCCCCCCGCCAGGGGAGTAGGGTAAGCTAACCAAATCAGTGGTTACTTGGGTCGGGAGAATGTAATCATAGAAAACTCTACTAAGGGCACGTTGTGAGAAATCTAGGAAAACATTTCTAAGTAAATGTTGAATTGCTCAACAGAACTAAGTTAGTAAGTAAAGTTCAACATGTTCCTGTAAGTTCAGAACACTATGCCTTATATGGATGTATACATTTCAGAGAAAACATTCTGTTGCTAGCTTAAAATTACTAATAAGAATGTGGTAATAAAAAAGGGAAAGATTCTTGTAACAATCAGGTTGTCTTCTGAAAGCTTATGATTTTTGTTAATATTTTCTTTTGTTTGTGTATTGGTAAATTTCTCAATAAAAGCTGTGAAGATATGTCATGAGGACACTCAACCATGAGTTCCTCTCCCCTTACCTCTTGACTAACTGAAGTCTTTGATCAGTTGATTCCATTGCCCAGCATGTTCCTACTGGTCAAAGAAGTGTAATAGTGTAGTAAATCTCTCATTCATCAGTTTTAAAGCAGTATACATAGTTTATCCAATTTTTCTCTGTCTCACCCCAAACCTGATCTCAGTCCCATTCGACAACAGTGGCTCTATGCAGTATTTGTCTTTTTGTGACTGAGGTATTTCACTCAGCATAATATTCTCCAAGGTCACCCATTTTTAATAATATTGCTTGCGTTCCTTGTTTTTTAATGCAGCATAATATTCCATTGTGTGAATATATCACAGCTTCTCTATCCATATGTTTGTTGATTGGTACTTGGGTTGTTTCCAACACTTTGCTATTGTGAACAAAGTCACAATAAACATGGGTGTGCATATATCTACTTAAAAGTGACATATGATTGGGTATTACGGTTATGACAAGAGTCCAGAATGAGGGTTGCATAGTGGAGTGTACTCAGGATGGGGAGGGGGGGTGTGAACTGTATACCAATGAAATAATTTTTCTTTTACTTTGAAAAGAGAAGAGAGAACTGGGGGTGCAGGGGTGGACAGGGAGGAAAATGCAACAATGAATGAATGGAAATCCAAAATCTCTGTAAACGTTCATTAAAATTAATAAAATTTAAAAAATGTAGCAAATATGATTTATGTGTAGTCTGTCAGCTAAGGTCCATGTGTATAGTTGCCACATATGTTTTTAAAAGAAGGTATTTGCAATAAATAATCATTGTAGAAATTAAAACATTTGATTTCAGCTGCATTTCTGTTACCATGTTCATAATTTCCAACTACCATTCCTTCATCTTTGTTTACAACTTTTGCATTCTATTCACCTGCTCTTATTGATGTATCTAGATTGCATGTTCTTTTCATTTTGGACTGTGAAAGATGGTAGAAATCCTCAATTTCTTCCTTTTGGGCTTTAGTTGTTGGTGCATATATTTGAATAATGGTTGTGTTAACAGGTCTTCTTTGTCTGAGTATGGGTGGAAGCACAATCAACACTCTTGGCTCCAGCAGTCAAGAATCAAACAGTGTAGTACATGGGGCAAATACGCTCTTAAAGAACTCTCTAACATGTGAAGGAACAATGATGTCAGTTTAAAGATAGTGCATCTGATTAAAGTGTTTGCCTTTTCAATTATTTGTACATCTGAAAGTTGTACAATGATTAAAGAGCAAAGAAGAATTTATGTCTTTGACTGTGGTGATGGAGTACTGATTATCCCATGGGCTTCCAAGAGAACGAACACTACGTCTTGGAGAAAATGGAGCCAGTGTGCACCTTCAAAGACCATGGCCTGAACCAAGTCTGACAGAAATGACGTTATTTCTTCTCAGTAATTTGGAAAGGTTCCTGACAGCAAACTTTCCCAATGTAACATGTCTCTAGACCTCCTGACTTCTGGTGTCAAGGGTGTTCATTGTGGATCCAGGTAAGACAAAATCATTGATAACTTCAATCTTCAGTCTGTCTATCATAATTTTGCATACTGTTTCCGTGCTAAGGCCTTTTGTCTTCTTGATGTTGAAATGCAGTCCCTACTGAAGGCTGTAGTCTTTGATCTTCTACAGTAAATGTTTCAAGTCCTCATCACTTACAGCAAGCAAGGTTATGCCATCTGCATAACTCAGGCTATTGATGAGTCTTCTTTTAATACTAATGCCAAATTCTTCTTCATAGAGTCCAGATTCTTGAATACTTGACTCAGCGTACAGATTCCATAGGTATGGTGAAAGGGCACAACCCTGATACACACCTTTTTTTCTATTTAAACCATGCATTGTTCCTTTGCACCCTTTGGATATCTTCTTCATCTCAGTATAGGTTTTACATGAGCTATATTAAGTGTTCTGGTATTCCCATTCTTCTCAGTGTTAGCCATAAATTGTTATGATACAACAGATAAATGTCTTTGCATAGTCAATAAAGCACAAATAGACATTCTTCTGATATTCTCTGCTTCCTGGTTGGAGTCATTTGACGTCAGCATTCATCTGACATCAGTCACTAGCTATGTATCTGAGAGCTAGACAATGGATAAGAATGACAGAAGAAGAATTCATACCTTTTAAGGAGAAGATTACTGAATAGCTCATGGATTGGCAAAAGAATAAATAAATATGTATAAATAAATAAGAATGCTCCTGGAGGCAAAGATGGTGAAGCTCTGTCTCAAATATTTTAGGTATAGTGCCAGCAAAGGCTATTCCTTGGAGAGGGACATATGTTTGAAAGGTGAAAGGTCAGTGAAAGAGAGGAAGACCCTTGATGAGATTGATTGACACAGTGACTGTAACAATGAGCTCAACTGTGTGGGAGATGATGAGGGTGGCACAAGACAGGACAGGGCTGAGATCTGTTGTTCATAGGGTCACTATTTGTCATACTCTGGTTGGTGACACCTAATAGCAACAACACTAATGAAATGCGATTACTTGTTGAGAAATCAAGGTCAATCCCAATTTAGTAGGGATAAAATATTAATGATAATTTAAGCACTATTAAGACCACAGTGTGACTGGATATGATTTCATTTCAGTCCCAAAGAGAGAAATACGCATATCGAGTCAAGAGTTAGTTGCAGTCACTCCACTGAGTGATGCTGTGGAGTGTGCATCAAGTCTCTGGTCTGGTTTCACCCATAATTTCACATAGCTTCTGATTTGTTATCACACACTCTTCACTGATGGGTGACACTGAAATTCTTGGGGTTTTGGTATGGAGACCATGGTGATTAATAAATCTATGAAGTAATGCTTAGTGAATTTGGAAGACAATGAATTGTATGTTCATACTTCATTTGACTGCTTATAATACATTCAGAACTGATAAATGTCTGTTATTAATAAGTGTTATGGTTGCTTAGTAGTTTGCTAAAATTGAACAGCAATGAAATGCATTAAAATTGTTGATTTTTCCAGAGTCAAGGACTTAAATTTTATGAAATAGACTTTATTTTTCTTTGCCACCCTCTTTTTATCATTTTTATCTTTTATATGAGATGCTTGGCATCTCGTAATTCTCTGCAAACTAACTTCTCTGTTAATCTCCAAGTTCTTTTTCTACCTGCCATTTGGATCTTTTCAAATGTATATATATATCCCACAAACAATTCATATCCACCAAATCTGCAAACTAAGTCCATTATTTCCTCACTAAAAAGTTTCACTTTTGTTGTTGTTTGTTGTGTTCCATCGAGTCACTTGTGACTCATAGCAACCCTATGTACAAGAGCCCTAAATGCCGTTCTATCCTGTGCCAACCTCACCATCTCAAACACACTCATTCCCACCACTCCACTCACAGAATCGATCCTTCTTATCGAGGGTCTTCTTCTGCGCCGTCCCTCCACTTCCCCAAACATGATGTCCCTCACCAAGGACCAGTCCCTCACATGCCCAAAGTATGTCAGACGAAGCTTCAGAATCTTTGACTCCAAGGAGCATTCTGGCTTCACCCGCTCCAGGACAAACCTGTTTGTTACCCTAGCAGTCCATGGTATATTCAACACTTTTCTCCATCTCCACAGCTCAAAGACATTAATTCTCTTTCTATCATCCCTTTTCACTGTTCAACTCTCGAAGCATAGCATGTAATTGCAAAGATTATAGCCTGGATCAGGGGCACCTTAGTCTCCAGCCTGACGTTGTTGCACTTCAGTACTCTTGAGAGGACCCTCATAGCTGACTTCCCCAATGCAATTCATCTCCTGATTTCCTGGCTGCTGTTACCAAGAGTGTTCACTATGGAACCAAGTAAACTAAAACTGTTAACTATCTCAATCTCTTCACCATCCATCCTGATGCTGCCAATTGGCCCAGTGGTGAGAATCTTTGTTTTTTTGATGTTGAGCTTCAATCCGTATTGAAGACTGCAGTCCTTGACCTTCTGAAGCAAGTGTTTCAGGTCCTCCTCAGTTTCAGCAAGCAGGGTTGTGTAGCCCGCATAACACAGCTCGTTAATGATTCTTCCACAAATCCTGATGCTATATTCCTCCTCATACAACCCAGCGTCTCATATGATCTTTTGTGTATACATATTCAAAAGGTATGGAGACAGAATACATCCTCGATGGACCCCCTTCTTGATTTTGAACCATGTAGTGTCTTCTTGCTCTGTTCTGATGACTGCCTCTTGGTCCAAGTATAGGTTTCACATTAGCACAATCAAATGTTCTGGGATTCCCATTCTTCCCAGAGTCAGCCATAGCTTGTTGTGATCCACACAGTCAAAAACCTTTTCATAGTCAATGAAGCACAGGTAGACATTATTTTGGCATTCTCTAAGAGGCTTAAAAAACAATATATAGAATACTTGGAATTGCTTGTTTTTCCACATGGCCAAATAATTTCCAAGTCCTAGAACATAAATGTGTTTTAAGTCAACTTTCCCTCTCATTTCTACTAATAAATGATGTCCTTACTGAGATCTTCATTGTTGACTGCTGTAAGTTAATGCAGTAGAACAAAGTGGGGAAGGATTTAGGTGGTTGAGGAAAGTATCAGCACTTTGATACCTGGTAGACCTGGATGTTTAAAGATTCAGCTGGCCTCTTACTAGTTATATTTGCTTAAGCATAAATATATTGCCTTGAGCTCTTTGATGTACAGTTAGGTCGATATGTAAGTGGCAAATAGCTTCCTTATAGGTTTGCTTTAAATATTACACAAATAAAATTTAAAATAATCACAAATAATATTGAGGAATTATGTAAACTGAGTGTGTAACATGTGAGGCTTTTAACCAAAATATTAGTAGTTCAAATGCACTGGTCACTCCATGAAAGAAAGATGAGTGGCCTCTATTTGTTCACAAATTCAGAAATATTATGTAATGTCATCATGAGTTAGAATAAACTCCATGGCCATTGGGTTGCTTTTGGTTTATACAGATTATTAGCTTAAATAACCTTTGTGAATTAAAAAAAATGTTTGGCATCTGAGTCATTCTCTTGCATGAAAATTTTCCAAAACTCTAATCAAATTGAAGATGAAGAAAATAAAAACTACTCCACAGGAGCCAAAATATGATCTTATGTCTGTCCCAGTTGAAATTAAAAATTGTCTCAAGAACAGATTTGAAGAATTGAACACCAATAATCGAAGACCAGAGGAACTGTGGGAGGATATATATATATCAAAATTATAGTTCATGAAGAGAGCAAATGGTCGGTCATTACAAAGGAGGAAGAAGAAAAACCAAAATGGATGTCAGATGAGACTAGGAAAATTACACTGAAGTGTTGCAAATCCAAAGAAAAAGGAAGAGATGCCAAAGCAAAACTGAGGAACAGAGATTTAAAAGGGTAGTTCAAAAAGAGAAAGCAAAATATTATCATGAAATGTGCAAAGAAATGGAGTTAGAAAATAAAAAGGGAAGAACTCACTCAGCATTTATCAAGCTCAAGAAAGTGAAAAACAAATTAAAGCCTCTTGAATGAACCAGGAAACACTGAAAGAAGATGGCATTTGGGAACCTTACTAATCTGCATTCCAATCTCCATGGCTTTCATTCAATTTTCATCCCTTCCTAAATACTAGTGTACGACTGGAAAACCAGGCGCCTCCATGTCTTTGGGTCTAGGTTGTTGTGGTTTTGCCTGCCTAGATTTTGCTTTGCTTATTTTTCTTTAAAACATGCTTTAAATCTACTTATTAAGTTTTGTTTTGAAGCTTTTCCTGACACTCACTGTTTTCCTTAACTAGAATTAATTGCTTCTTTCCCTGACAAATTCATGAAGGTAGTTATAATAAGCAAGTCTGTTGACTTTTACAATATTCTACATACATTTCCAATGGCTTTATAGTAATGAATTTTTGTATACTGTATGTTGTTGTTAGGTGTCAAGTATGACTCAGAGTGACTCTTTGAACAACAAATCTAAACTTTGGTCTGTCCTACACGTCCTCACCACCTTTGATACACTTAAGTCCAATATTATAGTCACTGTGTCAACCCACCTCCTGAAGGGTTTTCCTCTCTTTTGCTGACTTTCCACCTTTTCACATATAATACCTTTTCCCAAGGACTGGACCTTCCTAACAGCATGCCCAAAGCATGTGAGATAAAACTTTGCCATCCTTGTCTGCAAGGGACATGTTGGTTGCACTTTCTCAAAAATATACTTGTTTGCTTCCTTGAGAATCCATGAAATATTTGGTACTCTTCTTCAACATCGCAACCCAAGGCATCAATTTTTTTTATCATTCTTATTCAGTGTCTAACTCTCATATTCATAACAAGTATTTGAGAAGACTATGGCTTGAATCACATGCATTTTAATCTTTAAACTAACATTGCTCTTTTGAACTTAGGATAGATACTTAATTTTCTCAGTAGAACATGTCTTCTGCTCTCTTGACTACTGACACAGAAGGTGTTGATTGTGGATCCAAGCCAGATTAAATTATTGGCAACTTCAATTTTCTCCCCCCTCATCTATTGTGATATTGCCCAGTGGTGAAGATTGATGTTGAGATGCAATCCACATAAGGCTACAGTACTGGATCTTCTATAGCAAGTGTTTCAAGTCTTCTTTATTTTCAGCAAGCAAGGTTGTATGATCTGCACAACACAACTCTAAGATGTTACTCTTATTATTCACATTTTAAAAATGAAGACACTCAGGCAGAGTGTTCAACATGACTTGTTTTAAGATAAAACAGCTCACTGATGGTAGAATCAAAACATGTACTCTGAGCAATCTGTTTCATGAGTACGCAATTGTCTACTTACTACTATTGTCTACCAATAATAACAATTATTATTATTAGTTGTCAAACTCCATTATTACCCTTATGAATTCTACTTATTATGAGTATTGCCAATATTTTAATTAATACTATTGCTAAAAACTTTTTTTACATTTACAGGGGATTCCTTACTGTCTAAGTCAACTCTTGTTGTTGATTGCCTTCGAGTTGAGCACAACTCATAACCACCCTGTGAACAAAAGACCTGAAGCCCCTCTACAATTATCAACATTTATTAAAGTTCATAGAGTTTCTGGAGGCATGCTATTTAGGAAGTAGATGTCACTCCTGCTTCCAAACCTGTCATAGTATGTTATTGTTGCTATGTGCCATTGAGTCACCTGTGATGTATAGCATCCCTGTGTAGAGCAGCTCTGAACCCTTCTCTGTCCTGAGCCAGTCTCACTAATTCCGATACACCAACCCCCATAATCTCAGTTACTGTATCAATTCATGCATAAAATTCAAAACAACAAGAACAGCATTGTATTTGTTTTATCTCCAAGTCCCAAATGCACTTCGGTTTAATCTATTCCAATTTACAACAACATTCCGAGGATAAGATAAATAGAAGGATATTTGTCTTGCTCCTGCAGTGTGGCTGCATGTTTGAACAGCAAATCTTTTAGTTAATAGCTCAACGTGTTATTTATCATTTGTTATGTGCTGTCGAGTCGCTTAGCTTACATTAAATACTTACTATTTCTTTGACTGGAGCGCAGGTGCCCTAGTTTCTAGGAAGTTGTGCTGCTAGCTCAAAGCTCAAGTCTCTCTGGTGATTTAAATTCACTTATTAGTGCTATTAGCAAGAATAAAGTTGCTTTTACTATAATTTGTGAAGTATAATGTTGCTTAGCAGCCCAAAGTCTGGTTATTGTACTTGGAACTCTTTCACAATTTATTTTAGCACTGTATTGAAAACATAACTGCAAGATACGTGTTAATTTGTCAAGTGACTATATTCTTCTCTCTTTCATAAAACAACACTGAAATCCTTCCATCTTTCTTTTGAGACAGACCTTGCCAAGAACAATGTCTTTGATGAGCTGTCATGTGCCATAGTAACATCCCAGACATTAAGAGAAGATTCCAACCCCATGTTGAACATATTATAGTTTGATAATAACAAGGGAAATTAGAGTGAGTTCTTTTAACACTGCAAGTGATAGAGGTTTGAAAGTGATATTCATTGTTAAAGTGCTTACAAAGGGCAATTACCCCTAACACAGAACAGTCAACCAATATTACTTAGAGGGTAATTATTCATTTTTGTAACTTGCATTTTTGTCATTTACTCATTTCACCTCTGTCCCATTATCCCTGCTTTTTACTATTCCATTATTCATTTGTATGTCCAATAGTGGAGGAGAGATGAATACGAATCATTCCATTTTCATCCTTGACGGCTGTCTGGGGAAAGGTTAAATTGTTGGAAGACGTAATGACTTGGGATTAAAAGGTCAAGTTGTAGACATACATTCTTAGTTTTCATTACATTGATGACCAATTGCTTCTTCAAAATTTAAGAAGTATGTTTTTATGAAGTGACTATGACATGCTTTGTTCTGAAAAAAAATAATGCAGTAAGTGCTCTCTTAAGATAGGAAGGAGAAGCTTTGCCTGATATTTTTAATAGAGATTAAAAAAACCTCATGAGGTAACTTTTTACAACATAGATGAATTAGTTTAGCATTATGCTTAAATACATTTACCTAAATAAGTTGTTCAACGAGCTCTAGTGTGTCAGGAAATGTGAAGTGGTAACCATATGATTTAATCTGAACACTTCATCCTCAAGTGCTACAGAGTGGAGCTTCCTGCCTGGTGTCCTGTCCAGCCCTCATCTGGGTTCTCCCTGTGAGGCCTAATCAAGTAGCAATTTCTCAAAGAAAGTATCTTTATAGAGCTTCCATGTTCCTCTCTTCCCTGCCTACTCTGAACTCCTGCAATGTTTGTTAGCAGTTGGTCCCAATACATTGTAGTTTGTCTCCTCTAGCCAGTTGTCTTTCCTTACTTGTAGACTTTAAGTAGCAATGGTACTATAAACTACCATTTAGTCATTGGTTTCTCAAAGTCAGGCAATGCACTTAAGTATTTATAAGATTTATATCATCGACTCAATATAATAATTTTATATGCTTTCTTAAGTAGCCAACTTATTAATGGAGAAATTGCATAATCAATACAATAGTATTGAAAACTTATTGATAGCTATGTAATGATAGGTAGTGACAGTGAAGTTATTAACCTTAGATGGTGACCATCACCATCACATACTCACTGCTGTCCAGTTGGCACTGAATCATAACTGAGCCTCTCAGGAGGAGATTGCCTATCTTTCTCTCATGGAGTTACACTTGGATTTCAACAGTCAGAGAGACACTACTTTTGGGCTAGCAGCACAACTGTTTAATTAATGTTGTTGTTGTCATGTCCCGTCGAGTTGTCTACGACTCATAGTGACCTGCTCTAAACCCTGCTCTATCCTGTGCCAATCTTGTCTCCAACACGCCTATCCCCATTACCCTAGTCACTGAATCAATCCATCTCATTGAGGTTCTTCCTCTTTTGTGCTTTCCCTCCACCCTCCCAAACATGACATCCCTTTCCAAAGACTGGTCCCTCTTTGCAACATGTCCAGGTATATCAGACGAAGCTTCAGAATCTTTGTTTATTGTTCATCACAATATGTTGTTGTTGTTATGTGCTGTTGAGTCGTCTGCGACCCTATGTACAACAGCCTTAAAACCTGCTCTATCCTGTGCCAATCTCACTGTCTCTGATACACTTACTCCCACTACCCCAGACACTGAATCAATCCATCTCATTGAGAGTCTTTCTATAATTTGTCTTAATATAATGTTATATAACATATGTTGTGTCAAGTCAGAACCAATTCAAAGCTGACCTTCCAATAAGTTTTCAGATGTAATAAATTGTGCTGGGGGAGGTTATTTATCTTTTTCCCATAGAGCAACTAGCTGGTGGATTCAAACTTTGTGCCTTTTGGTTGCAGTATAGCTCCTAACCACTAGCGAACATAAAAATGCAAAATCTATTGTGTTTCTTTTTACCAAACTTCTTAAGTCATCTGTGAACAATTTTTATTGCTATTTTTGGGAGTTGGTCTAGAAGCTAGTGTTCTTGACAATTTCCTATATATTATTAACATTTTCACGAATTTAGAATGTCTCTAGTTAAGGGGAGTAATTTATAAAAGTTTAACAATTTACTTAAGTATCACCTTTAAATTTGAGCACATGTAGATATAATTAGATATTTCCTTTTTTTTTACACCTTCTTATGTTCAGTAAATGTTATTTTTTTTAGATAGAGATTTGTAATTGTGATGGTAAGTTATGGTTATAATGTGCATACTTTGTTGTTTTAAAGTTAAATATGTTTTAATATATTTAGTATCTATTAAAATAACCTTTTTCTTTCTCATAACTTAATGATTTATGGCATCTTTCTTTTCCTTAACAGGTGGCCTAGGATATTTTCTATTTGTCTAATACATGTAAAAGAAAAGTCTATTCATCTCTCTATGGGTGGGCATGAAATAGTGCTACATATCAGAAGTACCTTTTCTGTTAATAAAGATCCTGGAGAAAAATTTGACTCAAACAGATTCTTTTGAAGTCTATAGCATCTCTCTTATTGCTACAGTTAAATTTTTTCAAAAGTTAGATGCTTAGTTATGTTAACAAGGGCTGCAGGGAATCCTTTTACTCTGGGTCTTTAACATGGTTACACTTAAGCTAAATATTCCTCAGACATTTGTATTTTATTCAGTCATTTTGCCTTCCGGTATCGGTTTGCTTACAAAATATATATTTTAATTATTTAACCACGTAAAATATGAAAATAGGGTCTATTATTTATTTTTTAAGGAATTTGCTTTAAAGAAATAAAACAGATCATTGTTGAATGAGCTGAGGTACATCCATCCATTTATACAATCTTTTCACCTTCTCAGTCAGTGTCATTCTCTTCTTCTCATTTAGTATTTCCTCCACATTAAAGGAATATTTTGGTTCTTAGGGAAGGTTTCCATTTTTATTCCGTTCTCTGCCATAACAAGTGGGTTTTTGTCTGTAAGACCTTTTCAGAACACTGGCTTTACCATGAGGACATGAATAATCAAGACCACAGATAAACTGATGCTTTTGAATTGTGGTGTCAGCAAAGAGTATTGAATATGCCATGGATTGTCAAAAGGACAAACAAATCTGTTTTGCAAGAAGTACAACCCTGGTGCTCATTTAAGAATGTCTACCAGGCAAGGATGATGAAACTTTGCTCATGCATTTTAGGCATGTTGTTAGGAGGAATTGGTCCTCTGAAAAAGACATCATGCTTGGAAAAGAAGAGGGTCACTGAGAGAGAAGACCTTCAAGGAGATGAATTGATACAGTGACCACAACAATGGGTCTGAACATGACAGATTATAAGGATGGTACAGGACAGGACAAGAATTTGGTCTGTTCTTCATAGGTTCACTCTAAATAATTGACTTGGTGACACCTAACAACAAGACTAATAGCAGTGCTGTAAACTCCTTGACTTTCTTCAATTAAAAATTCTTGAAATTTCACTCAGTGTGAACAATTACTATTCAACATCTTCAAACTTCTCACCTAGAATTATTTCAGCAGCAAGATCTCATGTCTTTTACCTTACAGTTTTATTCTTTTATTTCTGCCATGGGATACTTTTACTTCCATGACCAGCACTGCTTGATAGCGGTGGAAGAGTAGATTAAAATGGCTTTCCCAGTTGTTGGCTTTGATTTTTGATAGAGCTGTTTGGGCCTATGCTAATAAAGGAACTGAAAAGCACCTTTTAAGTAGGAATATGTTGGCTAATAAGGTGAGCAGATTATGAAGATTCGATTGGTCAGTTTGCAATCTCTTTAGACTGAAATTGAGGAGGTTTAGAGTCAGAAAAGGGAGCTCTAGCAATGTGGTCTGTAAGGACTTGCTGCTAACCCAAAGGTGGTAACTCTCGGGAGTTGGAATCAATCAGCAGTGGGAGAAAGATGGCAGTTTCCTTCTGTGTGATTTACAACCTCCAAATCCCCAATGGAGGTTCAGCTGTGAGTCGGTTCAGATTTGATAGCAATGAGTCAGAAAATTAGAATCTCACCACAAACATTAAAGAAGCATGTTGTTATTAGATGCCATAGAGTTGAATACGACTCATAGCAACCCTATGAACAAAAGATTTGAACTCTATTCTATCCTGCACCATCCTCACATATGCTGACACACAAGAGCCCATTGCAGCTGTCACGGTGTCAGTCCACCTGGTTGAGGGCCTTCCTCTCCTTCACTGACCCTCCGCCCTTCCCAGCATCATGTCTCTTTACAAAGAATAGCCTCTCCTAGGAACATACCCAAAACATATGAGGTAAAGCCTCATAATTCTTGCCTCCAAAGATCATGCCTGTGAGATATCATCTGACCCCAGTAACAATAGCAAAATTCAACAGAACAGCAAACAACAAATATTGGTGAGGTTGTGGAGAAACTGGAACCCTTATTTACTGTTGGTGGGAGCGCAAAATGGTGCAGACACTATGGAAAGCAGTATGGCGATTTCTAAAAAAAGTTGGAAATAGAATTCTCATTTGACCCAGCAATTCCACTACTGAGAATATACCCTAAAGAAATCAGAATTGCCACCCAAACAGAAATATGGACCTATGTTTATTGCTACGCTGTTCACATAGCAAAGAGATGGAAACAACCAAAGTGTTCATCAACAAATGAATGGATAGACAAGCTATAGCATATTCACAAAATGAAATTATGCAGCACTGAAAAACAAGGAACTCACCAAAATTACAAAATGGATGACGCTGGAGGACATTATGCTGAGTCAAGTATCTCAGCACAAAAGGACAAATACTGCATAATGCCACTGATATAAAACAAGACTGACATGAGAGTTGGGGGAAACTGAGGAAAGAGGGGATAAGTAATGTAGACTACATTGAAAAAGATGAGGGGAAGAACTATTTAAAAGGAACACATTATTGGGTATTGTTTGCATATAACATTCCAGAATAAGAGCTGCATAATAAAGTTGACTGGCTAGGGTGGAGGAGGGAGAAAAATAAAAAGGAAAAAACCTATTTCTATATTATACAGTTGAAAAGAAAAAACAACAACAAAGAGCACTCCAGCTGCACCCTCTCCAAGGCATATCTGTTTGTTCTTTCAGCTGTCCAAGGGATGGTCAGTGTTCTCCAACACCACAGCTCAAAGGCATCAATTATTTTCCTGTCATTCTTATTCACTGTCCAGCTCTCAAATGTATAGAAAGCGATCGGAATGACTATGGTCTGGATCACATGCACCTTAGTCTTCAAACTGACATCATTACTCCTCAATAATTTGGAGAGGTCCTTAACTGCAGATTTTCCCAGTGTAATGTGTCCCTTTATTTCCTGACTGCTGATACTAAGGGTGTTAATTGTGGGTCCAAGCAAGATGACGCTATTTTTTGATAATTTCAATCTCTCAATCCATCATGACGTTGTATATCAGTGTGGTGGTAAGAATTTTTGTATTCTTAACATTGAGATGCAATCCATACCAAAGGCTGCATTCCTTGATCTTCTGCAACAAGTGCTTTAAATCTTCCTTACTTTCAGCAAGGAAGGTGTGCCCTCTGCATAATGCAGGTTATTGATGAGTCTTCAGCCACAGTGCAGCACAAATCCATTTGGAATCGATAACCGTGCATGAGACAGATTAAGACCTAGACCAGAGTAATAACAGCAGTAGCATCATCAGAGGTGGTGAGGGCCTTAGTCCAGGACTGCTAGAAGACTGAGATTGAGAGGGTTGAGAAGGGTGAGACATTATATTTGGCAAGATTTAAAGAGCCGAGTAACAGACTATCAGTTACTGAAGAAAATGAAAATAAGTCCACAAGCACCAAAATATGACCTTGAGTTTGTTCCACCTGAATTTAAGAATCACCTCAAGAGCAGGCTTGACACATTGGACATGCAGTTTTCATTGGAGGCAAGGATGGTGAAACTCTATTTCACATACTTTGTGCATGTTGTTAGAAGGGACCAGACCTTCGGGAAGGACATCATGCTTGGAAAGGTGGAGGGTCTGTTGAGGATAGGAAGACACTGGATGAGATGGTTACACTGCCTGTAATGAGCGAGTCACATGTTTCAGCAATGGTGATGTTGGCTCAGGATAGGGAAAGGTTCAGAGCCATTGTTCATAGTGCCGCTGTAAGAAATAGTTGATCTGATAGCACATAAAAGCAACAACCACAATTGGAAAAAGGGTTGGGCTTTAAAAAATGTATAGTTTATGGCTCTCCAATCTCCTAGGGAGAGATGAACAGTTCAACTCCGTGGGCCTTGTGGAGAATGAAAAAAAAAATGTGTTTGGAAAAGTGAGTCAACCCAGCTACATGAATGTTTAAAATGTTGTGAGAAGTAGTTTAAACTCATTCTATAAGTAATGAAGTTTAACTAAAAAATAATGGATGAATTGTATAGTTGAAGTTACATTTTTAGAAGCAAAATATTAGCAACACTGTGGGTGATGACCAACATGTGATAAATAACTTCAGATCATCAGATTTTTTTAGGTAACTGTGGAGACTGTGCAACTATGAGGTCCTGTGGCCCGACCTGCATGGCTGGAACATTCACAGAATGGGATACTACGCAGCATGCAGGAACAATGATTTTGTAAATTATTATCTAGCTTGCGAGGCACTGGAAAGCATTATGCTGAGTGAACTAATTCAGTCCCATAGACAATTATTATATAAAATCATTATTGTAGAATGAGTATGAGGATCCAAGGTGAAGGGGTGGAAGCAGAGGGATGAGGATGTGTGGGGAGGAGGGATTAATCATGGAGTTGCACTATTTGGTTGGGGAAGTGAGGGAAATTGGAAGAGCCTGGTTTAAAAAACAATGCATTCAAATTTTGTAAACAAACTAATTATATATGTTCTTGTTATGTGCCGT
>NW_006399796.1:6394621-6398530 GCF_000299155.1 Elephantulus edwardii | reverse complement strand
TATATAATGTATATATCAATTCTTCTTCTGTCATCTTGTCATCTTTTGTCCTTGTCTAGCTCTATGATGCATAGCAAGTAATTGCAAAGACCATGGCCTGAATCAGGTGCACCTTAGTCTTTAAACTGACATCATTGCTGTTTAGCACTTTGGAGAGGTCCTTAGCAGCAGACCTCTGCAGTACAATTAATCTTTTGATTTCCTTACTGCTGGTGTCTAGAGCATTGATTGTGGAGCTGAGCAAGTTCAAATTGTTACTAACCTCAATCTCTTCTCCATCCGCCATGGTGCTGCCAATTGACCCATTCGTCAGAATCTTTTTCATCTTGATGTTAAGCTTCAATCCACAATGAAGACTAGAGTCATTGATCTTCTGCAAGCAAACACTTCCTGTCCTCCTCAGTTTCAGCAAGCAGGGTTGTGTCAGCTGCATAACATGGACTGTTGATGAGTCTTCCTCCTGTCCTGATGCGATCCTCTTTCTCTTAAAGTCCAGCCTCCTGATTTGTCTGATCTGTATACAGTTTGAAAAGACATGGGGATAGAATGTATTCCTGACACACTCACTTCCTAATTTTGAACCAAGCACTGTTTTCTTGCTCTGTTGTGACGATTGCCTCCTGGTATATAGTTTTCACAGTACAATCAAGTGTTCCCATTTTTCTTAAGGTTAACCACAACTTGTTGTGATCTAGATGATATAATTTCTTCCCAAGGAGGTAGCAAAAGTGTTTTGAAATACTTCCTGTTTTAAGGGAAACCAAAATCTGACTATGGTTTATTGCTTTTATGATCCAATGAACCAGGTTTTATTTAAGGTCCTGAATATCTAACTATAGGTGAGAATCATAATTTTGAAAGAAAAGTAGAAGCAGCTACAGTAAAGCCTGAAGGTTGATATTCATCATCTTAGAAAGTAAATAAAGTTATAGTGTATATTCTTTTGCTGGGTCGCCTCTTCATCTTTTGTTACCCTAAATTTTCAACTCAATATGAAACGATAATCTAAAATCTGTAATGAGAGGAAGATAAAATCAGAATTTTGGAACAGTTATTAACACCTTTTACAATTAATTATTTTTTCTCCCAATTTAAGTTGACTTGGTTGTCGGTAGTGGTACATTTTAAGTGATAACCTCTGTTAAGAAAGAATAATACAGCTAGGAATATACCCCAAGAAAATTAGAACTGAGCCATAAATGAAGATTTATATATCAATGTTCACTGCAGCATTGTTCAGAGTCGCAAGAACATGGAAACAGTCCAACTGTCAAACTACAACTGCGTAGGGTGAGAAATTGTGGTACATTCAAACAATGGAATACTATGCAGCACTCAGGAGCAATGGATTTGAAAAATACTACATAATTTGGGAAAGAATGGAGAGCATTATGCTCAGTGAAATAACTCAGTTTCATAAGGACAAAATACCATGTAAGATCATTATTACAATAAAAATAGAAGGATAACTAGAAACCATGCATGGGGAGCACAGAGGGAAGGGGTGGGAGCAGAGGGGTGAAGATAGGTGGGGGAAATCACTGGCACATACAATTTAGTGGGTGGAGGTGGGTAATAAAAGAAATGGAAAAGATCCAGTGGAAATCTGGAAAAACAGAGTAATGGTGGGCATATTTTCATGGTGATTAATTTCATAAAAGGTAGTGTATGGGAAAGATTGTATGAAATACACTGTGAGTGAAAGAAGTGTGAGACACAATGTATATGAATTTTGTATGTAAACCAATATAAATTTTTTTTTTAAAAAAACTAGAAAGGGAAGAATAACAACTAAAATTCTTTCCTGACTAAGATGTTCTTTGCTAAATATTTTTCTTTTTTTTTACGTCATTGCAAAGAAGATCCTCTAGTATCTCTTAGGGCGATACTTAAGTAAGTTTTTTCTGTTCTGTCAGCTGACATGAAGTAGAAATGTCATCAATTTTTTAAAAACAGTCCATAAATAAAATTCTTATTAATTTAGTCCAAGATAGCATAAATTTTCTAAAACAGAATAGCACCCCTGCCCCAACCTCTCTACTAATTTTCAGGGAGTTCTGGCTGCTTAGTGCTAAGGAGGCATGCTGCCAATCCAAAGGTATGCAGTTTGAACCCACCAGTGGCTCCGAGGGAGAAAGACAGACACTCTCCATCCAGGGAATTTACAGCCTCTGAAAACCTACTGGAAACTCAGCTATTAGTTGGTTCCTCCTCCATGGAACACAACAACAAAACATTATAGTGTAAAATTGTTTCACACTGAACTTTGTTTACTTCTTGTTGTAACTTCCTTTTTAACATTTCATTGAAGCTTTTATATCCTTGCTCTATCCTGTGAAGTCTTTTTCTAGGATGACAGCTTTTGGAGGGAGAAGGCTGAGTTTATAATTTTTGATTAATGCAACCTCTTTTTTTCTCATTTAAATGTATTGAAGTAGGTTTGTGTAAAATACATCTTAATAGGATAAGACTGGTCCCAGAAAAAAAAGCGTTTATATTACTATCGTAAATCACTTGAAGTTATGAATCAGGAAAACATTGACAAGAAATCTTTTAACATTGAATTTCTACCTGTTCGGATAGGGAATTGAAACATGCAGGCAGGGAAAATGTTTTCTAGTGAGGGGATGGTTCATTAAGAATTGAAATGCCACTTTTTTTTAATCTAAAACAAAACACCCCTAAAAAAAAACTCCCCCAGAACTTCACCAAATCATAAAAACTCCTCACTGTGATTTTTTTTTAACTAACTCCCTAATGTCCGACACTAAGTCTTTACTCTGTAGCACACTTCACTATGAAACAAATATTGCATTTAGCTCTTGGGTAATAGGTTTTGTGGAAAATGAAATTATTTATCTGAACAAGTAAGGAAGTTTTGACAGTTTCTACACTCAAGGGTTTTCACTCCTTATTTCAATAAAACTGTACTAAACTAGCTTTCTCTATATATTTTGACTAAAGTTATTTTCACTCTGAAATTATTATTGGGATGAAAAGGAATACAAGAAAAAACTATATACCTTTATTTTCAATAAGAAATCTAAGCAAAGGGTATGTAAAAATCATGATGTTAACTAAGTCAAGAAAAATATTTATGTCAAGATGTTAACTAAGTCAAGAAAAATAAATATGTTTGAAATTATTTAATTTCTAATTAATAAAAATGTGGTAACTAATTTGAATCGGTGCTTAAACTGTCTTCAAAGAATAAGATTTGTAGTCATACTTAGATCTTTTAGAGTTTGTTGCTTTACAGGTTATTTTTCCCTTCCTTAATTCTATTATTGAAGAATTAAATTGACTTTATATTACTGCTTACAACCACATATGAGAGTTCTATTACATACTCTACAACATACATAAACATAGGTTTTTAAACTTTATACAAACTTGTTTAACATACAGTATTTCACGTTAGAAAAATGTTAAAATGGCTATAGTCTTTATAATGCAATTCTCTACAGACCTTTTGCATATTTTGTGAGCAAAGACACCATCTGCATTTTTTATGAGTGCCTTTTCAGGAAATTTTGTATCATGAACAGCTTCGGAAAAGAAAGATAAGTATTTCTTAATGGAGAATAAGAGTTGGTTTATGGTTCAGTGACATATCGGTAAGAAGTTGCTCTGGCAACCAGAAAGAACAAAGTTTGAATCCACCAACTGTTCTATGGGAGGAAGATGAGCCCTCCTGTGGGATTTAGAGCTTCTGAAACACTCTGTAGGGTCAACTGTAAGTCTGTTTCAAGTTGACAGCACCTAACAACAACATAACAACAGTATAAAGATAATCTCTCCTTATGGGACTAACATTAGGCACGCTTTCAATATTAAAGTGCTGAACAGAAGATTCCAAAAGGCAGCTCGGAATGACAAAGCAAAATATTACAATGAAATGTGCGAGGA
>NW_006399796.1:6371820-6393261 GCF_000299155.1 Elephantulus edwardii | reverse complement strand
GCCTTTGAGCTGTGGTGCTGGAGAAGAGTATTGAATGTTCCATGGACTGCCAGGAAAACAAGCAGATTCATCCTGGAGAGGGTTAAACGAAGCTACTTCTTGGAGGCAAGGATTCTGGGGCTTCGTCTGACATACTTTGGGCATGTTGCAAGGCATGTCCTTGGAGAGGGACATCATGCTTGGGAGAGTGGAGGGATGGAGCAAGAGGGGAAGATCCTCTATGAGATGGATTGATTCAGTGACTGGGGTAATTGGGATGGGTGTGTCAGAGGTAGTGCGACTGGCACAGGATAGATCAGGGTTTAGGGATGTTGTGCATAGGGTCGCTATGAGTTGCAAACCACTTGACGGCACATAAGAACAACAACAACAACAACAACAACTGTCCCATATAAGATATATGATACTCCTAAGCTCAATATTCCTTTCTTATGGTAGATCCTACTGGATATACAAATATTGCCTGATTATAATGGCTTTTGGTAACATGAATGAAGACTCAGTGAACTTGTGCAAAAACAATGATTCCTAGTATTGTGACTAATGAATCATACTTAGTTTTTGATCCCAAAATGTCGCGTCATCCACCTCTCCATTTCTCACTGTCTTTGAGGCTGAACTGACTTATAACTGGCCCTCTAGTGGTTTTCAGAGTCTGTAAATTTCGTTGGAGGAGGCTGCCCATCTTTTTCCTATAAAGCATCAGGTAGATCTAAACTCCCTACATTTGCTAAAAGTGAGGAGGACTTGAAACACTTGCTGCAGGAGGTTCAACACTGCAGCCTTCAAAATGGCAACCTTCAAAAAGCAGGAGTGGCAATACTAATTTCTGATAAAATAGATTTCAGAATGAAAATCACCATTGAAGATAAGGAAGGACATTGTATACTGATTAAAGGCACAATAGATCAAGAAGACATAATCTTGGTCAATAAATTAAACTTGCGGATGTATTCAGAGTACTGCACCCAACTAAAACTCAATTCACTTTCTTCTCAAGTGTATTTTTTTAAAAAAAAATATGAGTTGCATCTCAACATCAAAACCCCCAAAATCCTTGCCACTGTACAATTAAGCATCATCATGATGAAAGGAGAAAGGATTGAAACTGTCAACAACTTCAACTTACTTGGGTCCACAATCAGTAAAGTGGGTATGAGTAGTCAAGAGATCAAGAGACATATTACACTGGGAAAATCTGTAGTCAGAGACCTCTTCAAATTATTGAGAAGTGATTAGGCCAGTTTCAGGACTATGGTGCACCTGATCCAGGCATGATCTTTTTAGTCACTTACTATGTGTTTGAAGGATGCACAATAACTAATGATGACAAAAGAAGAATTGATGCTTTTGGACTGTGGTGTTGGAGAAAAGTCCTGAATATCCCATGGACTGCAAAAAGAACAAGCAAATATCTCTTGGAGAAGGTGCAGACAGAGTGCTCCTTCAAGGCAAAGATGATGACGCTTGTCTCACATACTTTGGGGATGTTGTTTAGAGAGGTTCTTCCTTGGAGAGGGATATCATGCTTGGTAAGGTGGAGAAATGTCTAAAGAGAAGTAGACTGACTCGGTGACTGCAGCAATGGTATTGAATGTGTCGGAGATTGTGAGGATGGGTATGGGATAGGACAGTGTTCAGATCAGTTGTTTGTAGATCACTGTGAGTTGTACTGTAGTTGATGGCACCCAACAAAAACTACAACACAACCTTTAAGTTAGCAGCACAACTCTTTACTCACTAAGCTAGTGACCATGAAACTATCATCTCACCGCTAATATATAAGTACAATACAAGTCTCAGTCCTTTTATAAGAGAAATAGGTAGAAATAAAAATGCTTTAAGCTGATTTGTTATTACAAAGCAAAATGACACAATGTAAGCATTCAATAATTACAAATCAATGTTATTTAACACTTGTGTAACTTGCCCCTAAAAGTGATAACCTTGTATTTATTTTTTTAATTTTTGCAATACTTAAGGATGATGTGGGTAGAATTTTGAAGGATCCAGGAAGTATTAAAAGAAGAAGTAGAGTACAAAAGTCACACAGGACCAGAAAGAACTGGCACAGAAGAATTTCATGAAGCAACATATTATCAAGAGGCAATGATTATGAAGTATTAAGCTGCTCTGAAAGAACTGACAAGGCCCCAGGAATTGATGGAATACATAATCGACATATTTCAACAAATGAACACTGCCACTGATGTGCTTACTAGATTGTGCCAAGAAATCTGAAGTTCAACTTCCTGGCTAACTGACTGGAAGAGATCTGTATTTATTCCTCATTTTTTAAAAAAGTGACCTAACAGAGTGAAAATGTCACACACAAGCAAAATTCTGTTGAAGATTATGCAAAAATGATGGGAATAGTTCATTAATAGAGAACTACAAGAAATACAAGTCAGGTTTAGAAGAGATCGTGGCACTGGACACACCATTGCCAATGTCAGATGGATCTTGGCTGAAAGCAAAGGATATCCATCTGTGTTTCATTGGTTATGAAAAGACATTTGACTGTGTAGATCACAACAAATTCTGGCTAAACTAGAGGAGAATGGAAATCCCAGAACACTTGATTGTGCTCATGTGAAACCTATATTTGGACCAGGAAGCAGTCCTCAGAACAGAGCAAGAAAACTCGCATGGTTCAAAATAGGGAAGGGAGTGCATCAGGGATGTATTCTGTCTCTGTATATTTTCTATTTGTATGTGGAAAGATCATTAGGGAGCCTGGACTTAATGAGGTGAAATATGGCATCGGGATTGGAGGAAGACTCATCAATAGCCTGTGTTAGCAAGACACAATCTTGCTGGCTGAAATTGAGAAGGACCTGAAGAATTTCCTGCAGGAAGTAAAAGACTGTAGTCTTCAACATGGATTGAAGCTCAGCATCAAAAAGACAAAGATTCTCACCACTGGACCAGTTGGCAGCACCATGATAGATGGAGAAAAGATTGAAGGTAAAATTTCAACTTGCTCTGCTCTCCAATCAATACTCTTGGCACTGTGGTTGTTGTGTACTGTCTATTTGGACTCCACCCATAGCTAATTCTCCAGCGGCTTTTCAGAGGCATGGGAGGAGATCACTCATTCTTCTTCTGTAGAGAAACTAGTGGATTTGAACTGTGTGCCTTTGAGATCACAGCACAGCTTCTTAACACTATGCCATCAGAGTTTCACTCTTGACACTAGCACTCAGGAAGTCAAAAGACAAATTGCATTATAGAAATGCGCTGTCAGGAGCCTCCTCAAAGGGTTAAATAGCTATGATGTGAATCTAGAGGCTAAGGCTTGCCTGATTCAGGCCATAATCTTCATTATTACCTCCTTTGCATCAAAGAGCTGGACAATGACTAATAATGACAGAAGAATTGATGATTTTGAGTTACAGTGCTGGAGAAGAGTATTGAACCTACCACAGCCTGCCAAAAGGATAAAGAGTTCTAACCTGGAGAGGATAAAACCAAGCTTCTCCTGGAGGCAGGAATCGTGAAACTCTGTCTCACATACTTGGGGCACATGACCAGGAGGGACAGTCCTTAGAGAAGGACATCATGCTTGAAAAGGTGGAGGGACAATGGAAGAGAGGAAGACCGCAGATGAGATGGATTGATGCAGTAGATGGTGCTATGGGGGTAGGTGTGTTGGAGACAACGAGACTGCCTCAGGATGAAGCAAGGTTCAGAGTTATTGTACCTAGGGTTGCTTTAAGTTGAAGGCGACTTAATGGCACATGACTACAACAACAACATGAGTACAAGAAATTTTTGTTGTTAAGTACTGTAGAATTGAGTATAACCCATAGAAACCTTATAAACAACAGGTGTTTTTTTAAAAAATTAATTTTAATGAATATTTACAGAGATTCTGGATTTCCATTCATTCATTGTTGCACTTTTATCCCTGCCCACCCTCCCCTCCAGTTCGCTCCTCTCTTTGAAAAGAAAAATTCCTTCATTGGTATGCAATCTCCCATTCCCCCTACCCCCATTCCCTGAGTACACATCATTATCCAACCTTAATTCTGTTTTAAACTCTTAATTCAGCTTTGAACTCTGTCTTATCTTGTGTCATCATCACTGTTTCTGACACACTTGAGTCTGTTGCTACAGTCACTCTGCCAATCTATCTAGTGGAGGAGGGTCTTGCTTTCTTTCACTGAACACTCCACCTTTCCAAGCGTGATGTCCCTCTCTAATGAATAGTTTCTCCTAGTAACATGTCCAAAGTATGAAAGACAAAACTTTATTATCTTTGCCTCCAAGGAGCATTTTACCAGCTCCATTTCCAAAATATAATTTTTGTCCTTTTGGTAGTCTATGATATATTATGTACTCTTCTCCAAAACCACTCCTCAAAGACATCAATTCTTCTGTCATCCATATTCATTGGCCAGCTCTCAGCAACAAAATGATTGAAGACAATGACCTGAATCAGGTGTATCTCAGTCTTCAAACTAACATCACTGCTTCTCAATAATTTTGAGAGGACCTTGACTACAGATTTCCCAGTACAATACGTCTCCTGATCTCCTGACTGTTGATAGAAAGCATGTTGATTGTACATCCAAGTAAGAGTACATATTGACAAATTAAATCATTCTCCATCTATCATGATGTTGTCTATTGGTCCAGTGTTGAGAGTTTTTGTTTTCTTGATGTTGAGATGCAAACTATATTGAACGCTCTATATTTTTATCTTCTTCAGGTAAGTGCCTCAAGTCCTTTTAACTTTCAGCGAGCAAGTTTGTGTCATCTGCATAACTAGGTTACCGATGAGTGTGCCTTTAATCTCAATGCCACACTGTTCTTCATGAGTCTAGCTTCCCAAGTAATTTGCATCATACAAATTAAATAAGTGTGGGGAGAGGATGAATACATCTCTGATGCATATCGTTCATAGTTTCCACACTTAACCACATAGGTTTTCCTTGCTTTGTTCATACAACATCCATATGTATATTGCTGTTGTTACGTGTCATCTAGTTGCCCATGCTCATAGTGATCCCAGGAACAATAGCTCTGAAGCCTACCCTGTTCTGAGCTAGTCTCACTGACTCTGACATACTTACCCCCATAGCACCAGTTACTGTATCAATCCATCTCATCCAGCCAGGGTCTTCCTCTCCTGCTCTGTCTTTCCACCCATCCAAGCATGATGTCTTTATCTAAGGACTGGTCTCTACTGGCCACATGCCCAAAGTATGTGAGACGGAGCTTCAACATCCTAGTCTCCAAGGAGAAACTTGGTTTCACCCGCTCAAAGATAGACCTATTTGTTTCCTTGCCAGCCCATGAATGTTCAAAACTCCTTTCCAGCACCACAGCAAAAGGCATAAATTCTTCTTCTGTTGTCCTTAGTCATTGTTCAGCAGTCTGATGTATAGCAAGTAATTGTGAAGACCATGGCCTGGATCAGGCAGATATTAGTCTCTGGATTGATATTGTTGCTTCTCAGTACTCGGAAGAGATCCCTGATAGCTACTTCCTTCAGTGCAATCAGGTTTGTTTGTTGTTGTTTTTTTGTTGTTGTTGTTTGTTTGTTCGCTTGTTTGTTTTTTTTAATTTCTACTGGTGCCAAGAGTGTTGATTGTGGAACAATCTCTTCTTATGGTGCTGCCAACTGGCCCAGTGGTGAGAATCTTTGTCTTCCTGATGTTGAGCTTCAATCAGTATTGAAGACTATATTCCTTGACCTTCTGCAGCAAGCTCTTCAGGTCTTCCTCAGTTTCAGCCAGCAAGATTATGTCATCTGCATAACACAGGCTGTCAATGAGTCTTCCTCCAATCTTGATGCCACCTTCCTCCTCATAAACCCAGTCTCTCAAATGATCTGTTCTAAATACAGATTGAAAAGGTGTTGGAGACAAGACACATTCCTGACACACTCTTTTCTTAACTTTGAACTATGTGAAGTTTCCGTGCTGTTCTCAGGACTGCTTCCTATTCCAAATACAGGTTTCACATGAGCACAATTAAGTGTTCTGGGCTTCCCAATCTCCTCAAGGTTAGCCAGAATTTATCAAATGCCTTTGTGTAGTCAATGCAACACAGATAGACATTCCTCTGATACTTTTTGCTTTCTGCCAAGATCCATCTGACATTGGCAATAATGTCTGTAGTGCCACGACCACTTCTAAACCCAGCTTGTATTTCTAGTGGTTCTCTGGACCACTTCTAAACTGAGCATGTATTTCCAGTGGTTCTCTGTCGATGTATTGTTTCAGTCTCTTTTTTCCCCCCAGTCATTTTTTTAATAATCTTCATCAGAATTTTCCTTGTGTGTGATATTATTGATATTGTTTAATAATTTCCACACTTTGTTGAGTCACCTTTTTTTTGGAATAGGAGTAAATATAGATCTCTTCTAGTCAGTTGGGGAGGCAGTTGTCCTCCAGATTTCTTGGCACAACCTGGTGAGCACATCCAGGGCAGTGTTTATTTTTTGAAAAATTTCAACTAGTATTCCATCAATTCCTGAGGCTTTAGTTTTTGTTAAGTCCTTCAGATATTATTCTCACCACTGGACGTATTGGCAGCATCAGGATGGATGTTGAAGAGATTGAGATTGTTAACAACTTTAGTCTGCTTGGCTCCACGGTCAACACTCTTGGCACCAGTCACCAGGAAATAAAACAAACCAAACAAAAAACAAAACAAAACACGTATTGCGATGGGAAAGTCTGCTGTTAGGGACCTCTCCAGGGTACTGAAGAGAAATGGTGTCATTCTGGAGACTAAGGTGCTCCTGATATAGGCCATGGTCTTTGCAATAATTTGTTATGCATCAGAGAGTTGGACAATGACTAGGGAGGATAGAAGGAGAATCGATGCCTTTGAGATGTGGTGCTGGAGAAGAGTATTGAGGGTACCATGGACTGTCAAGAAAACAAACAGATTCACCCTGGAGAGGGTTAAAGCAGGCTGCTCCTTGGAGGCAAGGATTCTGGGGCTTCGTCTGACATTGTGCATGTTGTAAGGAGGGACAGGTCCTTGGAGAGGGACATCATGCTTGGGAGAGTGGAGGGACAGCGCAAGAGGGGAAGACCCTCTATGAGATGGATTGACTCGGTGACTGGGGTAATCGGCATGGGTGTGTCAGGTAGTGCGACTGGCACAGGATAGAGCAGGGTTTAGGGCTGTTGCACATAGGGTCGCTATGAGTTGCGAGCAACTCGACAGCACATAACGACAGCAGTAATTTGAAATTGTCAATTTTTTTTTTGTCAAGGAGCAATAAACACTTTCCTCTGCCACCAGTCAAGTTGATTCTAACACATAGAGATCTTCCATTGGGTTTCCAAGGCTGTGCAAAATCATTGCAGGAGGAGACTGTTCCTGAGGAGCATCTGGTGGATTAATACTCATGACTTTTCCATTTTTTTAACACTATATAGTCTATGCCACCAGAATTTCTATGAAGAATAAACACTATAAAGTTAAAAACCATATAAAAATTACTTATATTTTATATCTATTATAATATAAACCATCTATACAAACTAGAAGAACAGTCTTGGGCATACCATGGATCTCCAAGAAAACAAATAGATCTATCTTGGAGAGGGTGAAACCAAGTTTCTCCTTGGAGATGAAGATTTTGAAGTTCCACCTCACATACTTTTGGCACATGGGCAGGAGGGACCAGTCCTTAGAGAAGGCCATCATGCTCAGAAGGATTGAGGGACAGTGCCAAAGAGGAAGATCCAGGATGAGGTGAATTGACTCAGTGACTGGGGTAAAGGGGGTTGGTGTGTCGGAATTAGTGAGACTGGCTCAGGACAGCGCAGGCTTCAGAGCTGCTGTACATAAGGTGGCAAGGGGTCACAGGTGACAGCACATAGAAACAACAAAAACATATTAGCTAAGAATTCCACCTAGAATATAGATGTCCTTTTTAGTTGGACCTAATACATGGGGGGGGGGAACCAAACCCCAAATGCCCAAACCAAAACAGTCTTACTATATTAAAAAAGAAATAAAACATCATCTCAAGGAAAGAAAATTGTATTTAAATGGAGCAAGTGATATTTTTGAAAACCATCAAGGAATGCACAGATTACACATTTAAAATTTTATTTTAAAAAAAATTCCACCCTAATTTACTACTGAATTTCCCTACTCTTAAAATCATCTTTACCCTTTTAATGCATGCCTCAACTCCACCTAATCATTCCCAACTTTATGACTTGATGAAGCTTTGTCAGCATTTGAGCCCCTTTTTAAAAAAATAATTATTATTAATTTCAATGAAAATTCACAGAGACTTTGCATTTCCAATCATTCGTTGTTGCACTTTTCTCACCTCCCAACCCCCCCCCCCCCACACACTACCCTCTTGGAAAAGTAAATGAAAAATTCTTTCATTGTTTTACAATCCGTCCCCCCAGGACCACTCCACTATGCAACCTTCGCTCTGAACTCCTGTCATGACAAAAATACCTAATAACATATTCCTTTTAAACAGTTTTCTCCCTCATCTGTTTCAATGCAGTATACGTTATTGAACCCATCTTTCTCAGTCTCTCCCGACACCAAGGTCAGTCCTGTTTTACAACAGTGGTGCCATGCAGTATTTGTCCTTTTGTGACTGAGATACTTCATTCAGCATAATGTCCTCTAGGGTCACCCATTTCGAGTAATATGAGTTCCTTGTTTTTTAGTGTAGCATAGTATTCCATTGTGTGAATATACCACAACTTCTCTATCCATTAGTTTGTTGATGGGCACTTAGGTTGTTTCCAATTCCTTGCTGTTGTGAACAAAGCCATGATAAACATGGGTGTGCATATATCTGCTTGGATGTCAGTTATGGTCTCTTTGGGGTATATTCCCAGTAGTGGAATTGCTGGGTCAAATAGTTTCTCTATTTGCAAATTTTTTATAAAGCTCCATAGCGCCTTCCACAGTGGTTGCACCATTTTACGCTCCCACCAACAGTGAATAAGAGTTCCAGTTTCTCCACAACCTTGCCAGCATCTGTTGCTTGCTGTTCCGTTAAATTTTGCTATTCTGACTGGGATGAGGTGATCTCTCATAGCTGTTTTGATTTGCATCTCTCTTAGAGCTAGGGATTTTGAACATTTCTTCATGTGTTTGTTTGCCATCTGAATGTCTTAAGTGTCTGTTCATATCCTGTGCCCATTTTTTTCTATTGGATTATTTACCTTTATCTTGTTGTGGTGAGCATTTGATCCCTTTACAACAAGAATAAAAACTTTATTAATTGCTCCAGCCTTGGCAACAGGTCTGATACCATCTTACTAATCTGCATCCAGGATTTTCTGTTTGTGAGAGCCATGGTATTTGGGAGGACTGTGAGGTCCAGGCTGCTTGTAGCTCCTTGTTGGTCTATGCTGAACCTCCACCTAAAGTATCCCTGATTTCGGTCAATCATTCTCTCAGGCTAAGGGTTTGCTTCTCGTTTTTTGGCTGGCCATTATTTTGAAGTGGTTGTTCTGTACTGACAACACAATAACTCTTCAAGGGATGTAGCCCTGATGTCTGTGCCACCTCCTGTATTATTTTCCTAGGGCTTCTGTGTGAAAGTCCCTCACACTGTGTGTGGTTTATAATAACAGAAATGTGTTGTTTCAAGGTTCTAAAGACTAGAAATCAAAATATAATGTGTAATCAGGACCAAAATCTCTCTGAAGTCTCTAAGGGAATATTGTTTCTTGTTCTTCACAGACTCCAATAGCCCCAAGTTTTCCTTGAACTTACATATGTATCTTTACATGACCATCCTCTATCTTGGTCTTCTGTGTCTCTTCTCTTCTAAGCTAAATTTTTTTATATAGTGTTGTTACATAACAGTTGTTATGTAATGTTATAATTTCACTTCTGAAATTAGAAATCTACATCACAGTGAACTCATGTTTGTTGATAATGTCATCAAGGAACCTATTTCTATCGAGGTCATATTTGCATTCTTCTCAATGTCAGCCACAATTTGTTATGATCCATACAGTCAATTGCTTTTGCATAGTCAATGAAGCACAAATAGGCATTCTTCCAGTATTCTTTACTTTCAGCCAGGATCTATCTGACATCAGCAATGATGTCCCTGGTGTGTCCTCTTCTAAATTCCTCTCAAACTTCTAGCGGTTCCCTATCTATGTACTGTTCTGGCCAATTTTGAAAGATCATCTTCAGTATTTTGCTTGAATTTGATATTAATGATACTGTTTGATAGTTTCCACATTCAGTTGGATTGCCTTCCTTGGGAATGGGAACAAATATGGGCCTCTTCTAATCCACTGGCCAGATAGCTGTCCTTCAAAATTCTAGGCATGTACAGGTAAGTGCATCCAAGGCTGCATCTGTTAGTTGAAACAAGCCAATTGGTATGCCATCAATTCCTAGGACTTTATTTTTTGCCAATGCCTTTATTGAAACTTCCACTTCTTCCTTCATTACCATTGGCTCCTGGTCATATGGTACTTTCTGAAATTTTTCAGTGTCAATCAATTCCTTCTGGTACAATGATCACCTTTCACTATTGTGACTCGAAGCTTAAATTAGTTTTTAAGTTCTCTCAGCTCATGTGAAACCTATTCCAGGACCAGGAGGCTGTTGTGTGAATAGGACAGGGGAACACTGCATGGTTTAAAATATAAAAAGAAGTGTGTTAGTGTTCTTTTCTCTCACCACCCTATTTAATCTGTATGCTGAGCAAATTGTTCAGGGAGCTGGCCTCTATGAAGGGGAATGTTGCATCAGGATTGGAGAGGGTCTTATCAATAACCTACGTTATGCAGATGACATAAGTTTGCTTGCTGAAAGTCAGGAGGGCTTGAAGCACTTATTGCAAAAGATCAAGGAATACAGTCTTCAGTATGGACTGCATCTCAGTGTGAAAAAACAAAGATTCTTATGTTGCATAGAGAAGAGATTAAAATTGTTAACAACTTCATCTTGCCCGGATCTACAATTAACACCCTTAATGTCAGCAATAAGAAAATAAGGAGAGGTATTGCCCTGAGGAAATTTGCAGTTAGGGACCTCTCCAAATTATTGAGGACTAAAGTTCTTCTGATTAAGGATGTAGTCTTTCTAAATACTTGCTGTGCATCTAAGAGCTGCACAAAGGATGACGGGTAAAGAATTGATGCCTTTATGCTGTGGTGTTGGAGAAGAGAACTCTGAACATCCTATGGCTGGCCAAAAGAACACGTAAATATGTCTTAAAGAGGGTGCAGCTAGAGTGCTCTTTGGAGTCAAGAAGAATGAAGCTTTGCCTCAGATATTTTGGGCATGTTGTTAGAAGAGACTATTCCTTGGAGAAGGACATGATGCTAGGAATGGTGGAGGGTTGGAGAAAGGGAGGAAAATCCTTGACCAAGTGGATTGATATAGTTACTGCTGCAGTGGACTATCATACGACAGGATAGAACAGGGTTAAGATCTTTTGTTTATAAGGGTGCAATGAGTAGTACTGGACTCAATGGCACCACCACCACCCACCAACAATAGCATATTTACAGGTACACAGTTTAGAATGTAAATATTTCTTTTTGCTGAAACAATCTAAGGAAAGGGAGTGTTGGTGATGTAAAGGTTAAATATTCAGTGCTAGCTACAAGGCAAGAAGTTTGGACCTATTTAGTCATTTTATGGAGAAAAAGATAATTTTCCACTGTCTAAGAAGATTATAGCCTAGAAAACTCCATGGAACTGTTCCATTATGTTACATGCATTTGCTGTAAGTCAAATATTGACTATTGAGCACATAACTACATTCACTTCCAAATTCCTAGGGTACTTTTTTCCCTGGGCTGAATCTCCTTGGTTGCTAGCGTCCAGCATTAGCTGAACCAACACTAACATGACCACATCACTATGGATACTGCTGATGGAACATTGACTGAGGCTATCAGCATTCTTTCCCTCTGAATTTTAACCCAGTTCAAAACTCAAGCCAATTTCTCGTTGAAACCCTTAGATTGTTTAGAAAAAAGTAACAAAAACTCCCCTGAGTGTGTATAAGTTTAACGAAGATATAGGAGTATAGTGTATAGTGTGTTGGAATGCTAACTCAAAGGTTGGCAATTGGTTAAAGACTAATTTTTTCTTATAAAAATTTACAACCTTGGGACCTAATGGAGGGTCCCTTTGAGTCGAAGTGACAAGATAGCAGGGGATTTTGTTCTCTCACACAGATACATGTCAAATCTCAGAAATCAGGTGTTTGAAATGGCAGTTCTGCTGATTCATACAGCAAGAGTATATAGAATTCATCTTAAGATCAAGTTGCATTAGCTGCAAATATTTTCTCCCTTGCTACTTGGAGCTCAAGAATATTGCATTGCCAAACAACTATGAGATATCATCTTACTCCAGTAAAAATAACAATTTAACAGAGCAGCAAACATCAAATGCTAGCGAGGTTGTGGAGAAACTGGAACCCTTATTTACTGTTGGTGGGAGTGTAAAATGGTGCAACCACTGTGGAAGGCAGTAGGGCGTATTCTCAAAAAATTGCATATAGAAATACTGTTTGACCCAGCAATTCCACTACTGGGAATATACCCTAAAGAAACCATAACTGTCATTCAAGCAGATATATGCACACCCATGTTTTTTGTGGCTTTGTTCACAATAGCAAAGAGTTGAAAACAATCTAAGTGCCCATTCTCAAACAAAGGAAAAAAGAAGCTGTGGTATATTCACACAATGGAATACTATGCTGCATTGAAAAAGAAAGAATTAATGAAATATTATATAAAGTGGATGATACCAGAGGACATTATTCTGAGTTAAATATCTCAGTCACAAAAGGACAAATATTGCATAGTACTACTGTTGTAAAATGGGACTGACATAGGAGTTGGAGGGAGACTGAGAAAGAGGGAATAAAAAAATGCATACTGCATTGAAACAGATAAGGGAGAGAACTGTTTAAAAGGGATATATGATTAGGTATTGTTGTCATGACAAGGGTCCAGAATGAAGGCTATATAGTGGAGTGGACTTGGGGGGTCGGCGGGGGGCAGGGGAGATTGTATAACAATGAAAGAATTTTTTTTTCTTTTCAAAGTGAAGAGCAAACTGCGGGGAAGGGGTAGGCAGGGAGAAAACTGCAACAAGGAATAAATGGAAATCCATAGTCTTTGTAAACATTCATTAAAATTAATAAAAAGAAAAAGAATACTGTATTGGTCTAGGTTTGTCTACATTTTCTTTGATCAAGTCAAGGCAGGTCCTCTGATCAGAAAGAACTACATTCAGTATGAATGGCATAATCTTACTAATGGTTCTGTATATACAAGCAGATCAAAATAGATATTGGACAAACCAAACTAGTGCTCTCTAATTCTACTTAGCCTCCTCATCTTTCTTTGATGTGGGTTTTCTTCTTCTCTATTGTTTTCTTCTTAATGTAGTCTCTTAGAAAATTTGTAATGTTTGGTCAAACTTTGGTTGCTTCTCAACCAAAATAAAATCAAACCCTTTAGTAAAAATAAAAAAATCAAAACACATTTTCTCTCCTTTCAGTGATGTTGTTGTTGTTATGTGCCACTGAGTTGCTTGTGACTTATAGTGACCCTATGTACAAGAGCCCTAAACGTCGTTCTACCCTGTGCCAAACTTGCTGTCTCAAACACACTCATTCCCACCACTCCACTCACAGAATCAATCCATCTCATCTAGGGTCTTCCTCTACTGCACCGTCCCTCCACTCTCCCAAGCATGATGTCCCTCTCCAAGGACCAATCCGTCCTTGCAACATGCCCAAAGTATGTCAGACTAAGCTTCAGAAAATCCTTGATATGATAATCATATCTATCCATAGTTATGAAAGCACAGTCATGTTTTCTTAAACATTTTAAATAAATGCAGCTCTTGTTAGAAAAAGAGATTTCTAATACCTGTTATAAAGCAAATGTTACTTTTCTTCAATAGGGAGCTCTGGTGGCCTAAGGATAAGGAGCTGCACTGCAGTACCAAAGGCATGTGGTTTGAATCCACCAGGGAGAGAAGAATTGGCTATCTCTTCTTGTGCAATTTACTGCCTCTGAAAACCTGCTTGAGGGTCAGCTATGGGTCAGTCCTGATTCAACAACACAAGAACATCCAGATATTTATCTGTTTATTGTTTTCACTTGAATGAAGAATAAGTGGTTAAAATACCAGAACAAAATGATATTGAAAAACATTTTAGTTAAAATGGTCAATGCTTCTGTGACTCTTAACCCATATGATTTGGTAATGATTTTTTATGATGAACCTCTTGTTAAACATATAAAAGAGCTTAATTCAGTACATTATAGAGAACTATGTCTCTTATCTATTTCAATTGTGATGCAAATTGGGTCAAAATTACAGATTTGGATATTATGTAAATCAGTGATTGCTACAGAACCTTTTCCCTTCAAATCACTCTCTAGATAAATGCTTCCACTAAACCACTTTGTAGTAACTCATGTGTGTTCTTTGTAATAACGGTGAATGAGCATCCGATGGAGTGAACAATTCCGCACAACACATAATCAGAACAGGAGAGAAAAGCAACATTTAGAGAGTACATTTTTTCTAATGGTAGCCCTGAAGTGGTATCTCAGTTACTGGACTGTCGTACGTTATTGAGAAGAGAATTCTCAAGTTTGAAGACTACAAAAAAGCTAAAGGAAAAAACAAAACATTTTATTTTTTATATCTTAATGACTATTAATACTGATGGTGTGTTGTTGCCTTTGACAGCCCTCAGCCTCCTCTACAACAATTTTTGGAAATCGATCATGAAAGTAAAGTAATGCTATTAAATTCTTGAGTTAAAAGAAAGTGCACATTGTCATGTCAAATAAAATGTGTTTTATTACTAGATTTCTTGAAAAACAACAAAGCATTCTTAATCCGGGCTCAGATCCATTATTTCCAATGAGGAATTCATAATGTAAATGCACTGACTCAATCTGGATTAGATGGAGCTTGATACTGTAATAAGCAGATCATATCTCTGAAATCTTTACTATCAATGTAAGCTCACAATAGAGTGCACTATTCAATAAAAAAGTTATTAAGAAGACAGTGAAAATAGATAAAGGTATAGCTAGAATGTAACTAAGCAGCAAAAAATATTGTTCCTATTTGAAGTCACTGAAAGATACATACTAAAATAATCTCTAAAAGCAAGCTCTGGTGGCCTAGAGGTAAAGAGTTTTGCTAACAACCTACAGGCAAGAAGTTCCAATCTACCAGCTGGTCCTCTGGAAAAAGATGGACAATCTCCTTATATTTGATTTAAAGCTTTTGAAAACTCACTGGAAGGTCAAATATGAATTGGTTCCAACTGAACAGCACAGAACAACTACAGCATCCCAAATATGACTCCTGAAATGCATAAATGTTTTGTCTAGTGGACATGGCAAGGGGGTATATTAGCAGAAGAAAGGAGAAGTTAGGATGGGCGTGACAGCATTAGATTCGTGAAAGGTCACTCTGAAACCCGCAAATTGACATCTTGTCTCTACTATGTTGTTATTGTCAGGTGTTATGTTGTCACTTCTGACTAATGGTGACCCCATATACAAGAGAACAAAACACTGCTTGGTCCTGTACCATTCTCACAATCATTGTTATGTCCATCTATTGTTGCAGTTACTGTAACCATCCATATAATAAGGATTTTTTTTCTTTTCAGTACAAAAGAATGATGTCCTTCTGGAAGGAGGGGTCCCTCTTGAAAATGCAAGCAACAAATACTGGCAAGGATGTGGAGAAACTGGAACTCTTATTCACTGTTGGTGGGAATGTAAGATGGTGCAACCATTGTGGAAGGTGGTGTGGTGCTTTTTCAAAAAATTGCAAATAGAGATACCATTTGACCCAGCAATCCCATTACTGGGAATAGACCCCAGAGAGACCATGTCTGCCATCAAGCAGATATATGCACACCCATGTTTATTGCAGCTTTGTTTACAATAGCAAAGAGTTGGAAGCAGCCTAAGGGCCCATCAACAAACGAATGGATAGAGAAGCTGTGGTATATCCACACAACAGAATACTATGTAGCATTGAAAAACAAGGAACTCATGCAATACTATTCAAAGTGGGTGACCCTGGAGGACATTATGCTGAGTGAAATATCTCAGTCACAAAGGTAAAAATACTGCATGGTGCCGCTGTTGTAGAATGGGTCTGACATCAGGGTGGGGGTATGACAGAAAAACTGGATAAATTATGTATATTGTATTGAAACAGATGAGGGAAAGAACAGATTAGAAGTGATATATGATTGAGTATTATGGTTAGCACAGGAATCCAGAATTAAGGTTGCATAGAGAAGTGTACTCGTGGTGGGGGTTGGAGGGAAGGGACGTGGGAATTGTATACTAATGAAGGAATTTTTTTTTCCTCTCTTCGGAGGGGGAAACGAGCTGGTGGGGAGGGGTGGGAAGGGAGAAGATTGCGGCAATGAATGAATGGAAATCCAAAACCTCTGTAAAAAAAAAAAAAAAAAGAAAATGTATATACCTAACGACTTTCAGATGAAGTCTCACCCTCCTTGATTCTAAGGAGCCTATGATTATACTTCTTCAAAGACTGACTTGTTTGCTCTTCTGGAAGCCCATGTTGTATCTTTACCAACACCATAATTAAAAAGCTTAGATTCTTCTCTGATCTTCCATATTCGTTGTTCAGCTTCCATATGTGCATAAAGTATACCTTAAGCTAAAAGTGATGACTTTGCTCTTTAATATTTTGTAGAAGTCATTTGCAATGAATTTGCTAAATACAATAAGCTGTTTGATGTCTTGATTGCTGCTCTCATGTACTTTGATGGGGAGTCAAGTAAAATGCAATAATTCTTGATAATTTCAGTATTTTCTCCACTTAAAATGTTGCTTATTGGTCTAGATATGAGGATTTTTTTGGTTTGGGGTCTTTTTTTATCTTAAGATACAATCTATACTGAAGACTGTAGTCTTTGGGTTTTATCAATATTCCAAGTTTTCACTTTTAGCAAGCAAAATTGTTTGGCCTGTGTACTATAGGCTGTTAATGAGTCTCCTTCCAGGCCTGATGCCATTTTCTTCTTCATAGTCTGGTTTCTCACGGTCCTTGCTCACTGTCCAGAATGAATGAATAAATATGATGGATGAATAGAACCTTGATGCATGTATTTCCAAACCAGACAGTGTGCTTTGCTCTATTTGAATCACTGCTTCCTGGTCTATCCACAGGTTCTCCATGACTCTAATTAAAAGTTCTGGAATACTAATTCTTAGCAATGTTCTCCATTATTTGTAATGATACATGTAGATGTCTGAAGAGACTCTGAATATTGCACTAGGTTACCAAGAAGTCAAAGCAAAAGGAAGAAATCAAGAAGTTAAGGAGCTGAACTGAAGATTTCAAAGGGAAGCTCACCAAGACAGTGCGAAGTATTATGAACTGTGCAAAGAGCTGGAGTCAGAAAGTTAAAAGGGTTGAACTTGCTCAGCATTTCTTAAGCTGAAAGAACTGAAGAACGAATTCAAGCCTCGAGTTGGAATAGTTAAGGACATTGTGGGCAGCAAGTTAAATGATTCAGAAAGAATCAAAAGAAGATGGAAGGAAAACAGTTTCTGTACCAGGAAGAACTGTCTGGCACAAAAAAAAAATCATGAAACAACATATGACCAGAAGACAATGGTGATGAAGGAGGGAGTTTAAGCTGCTTTGAAGAAGTTTGTAAAAAAAAAGTTCCAAGAATTGATGGCATAACAATTGACATATTTCATTACACAGATGCAGCCCCCGACATACTCACCAGGTTGTGCCAAGAAATCTGGAACATGGAGTGAGAACATTGACATTCTTTCTGAGACTTAATTTGTGTATTTGCAAAGTGTTTTTATATAAACCAACTACCTCTCAGTTGAATAAATTACACATATGACTAAAAATGTCTGTCTGGGTTTCATTGATAATAAAAAGGCATTTGACTGCGTGGATCATAACACATTGTGGCTAACTCTGAGAAGAATGGGAATCCCAGAACATGTGATTGTGCTTTTGTGAAACCAAAACCAGGAGACAGTCCTCAGAACAGAGCAAGGAAACTCTGCATGGTTCAAAATCAGATGTGTATGACAGGGATGCATACCTTTTCAATCTACATGCAGAACAGATCATCCAGGAGGCTGGTCTCTATGAGTAATGGGGCATCAGGTTTGGAGGAAGATTCTTCAACAATCTATGTTATGCATATGACACAATCTTGCTTGCAGAAACTGAGGAGGACCTGAGGGCATTTGTTGCAGCAGGTCAAGGATGGCAGCCTTCAATATGGATCGAGGCTCAACATCAAGAAAACAAAGATTCTCACCATGATAGACAGTAAAGAGATTGAGATTAACAGCTTCAGCTTGCTTGGTTCCACAATTAACACTCTTGGTACCAGCAGCCAGGAAATCAAAAGACAAAGTGCATTGGGAAAATCTACTGTCAGAGACCTCTCAAGCATACTATAAAGCAATGATGTCAGTCTGAAGACTAAGGTGCACCTTGTTAAGTGCCATTGAGTTGTAGACATCTCATAACAGCCCTATGAATGAAAGAAAGAACTGAACACATGAATTTCATCATTTCTCTAAGTTCATCGAGTTTACAGAGGCAAGCTATTTTGGAAGAAGATGCCACTCTTGCTCCCAATGCTGTTTTAATTTGGAACTCCAACAAAGACTGCCTTATCCAGGCTCTTCAGAGAGCTAGAAAATGACTAAGAATGATAGAAAAAGAATCAATGTCTTTAAGTTGTGGTACTGAAGAAGAGTATGGAATATATCATGGACTGCTAAAAGAACAAACAGGTTTGGCCTGGAGAGGGTGAAACCAGACTGTTCCTTAAAGCAAGGATTTCCAGGCTTCATCTGACACACTTTGGGCACGTTGCAAGGAGGGACCAGTCCTTGGAAAGGGATAACATGGTTGGAAGGGTGGAAGAACAATGCAAGAGAAGAACCTGGATGAGATGGATTGATTCAGTGGCTGGGGTGATGGGAGTAGGTGTCAGAGATGATGAAGTTGGTTCAGGATAGAACAGAGTTGAGAGCTTGTTGTACACAGGGTCACTAGGAGTCGAAGTTGACTCCATGACTCCATGGCAAATAACAGTGAAAACAACATGGCTAAAAACAGCTAGCAGCAAGACAGAGACTAATGGCTGTCATTTTAATTCCTCTGGGTTCTTTACAAAGACATCTGGCAGCTTTCGTGACTAAGCTGTTTCAACAGTCTACTGAATCTTGATTTACTACATTAAATGAAGGACTCTCAAATCCATTATAGGGAAGGTAAGTCACCTTTGTAAGTCAAGGATTCTCATAATTTATTTTCATTACGGATTAATAGTGTGTGAAGATTTGAGTCTTTCAGAGTTGATCGTGTTGTGTTCTGTGTACTGTGGTGCAGGTAGGAAATTACAAGTTGTTTTAAAGTTTCTGTCATTTAGAGAAAATCAATTCAGCCTCCATAAAATTACTGTTTAAGTATTTTTCTGCCCAGATATTTTGTGGTCATCAATGCAGAACAGTATTAATTTTCTTTATAAATATAATGATTGATGAATATTTCATACTTTTGCCTATTTTCAGCTTTAGGAGACTATAAATATTCATTTATGATAATAATAAGCTGCCTTTTTAATGCTTGCTATATTCCACTGCTAAATGCCTCGTACACATTAGTATAGCATTTTCCAAAAGTCTGTGAGGAAAATGGGAAATCAACACAGAGAAAGTGAAAAGACTCATCTGAAATAGCACAGCTGATAAAGGAGTCTGAATTGAAAATAGAATGTGCTGCATCAAAATCTGCATAATTAATCCCCTCTCCATTGCTACTGTTAGTTTCTATTCAGTCAATTTAGACTCATAAGAATTCACTCACTCTTTGCCTGGGAGTTGCAACTGAATCATAGCTAACCCTCCAGCAGCTTTCCCAAGGACATAGATAAGTCAGGAAGAGGGAGATTGCCTACCTTTCTCCCATGGAGCCTCTGGTGGATTTGAACTGCCAGAAATGTGCCACTTTTTGGATTAGCAACACAGGTTCTTATGGATTATATCACTATGGGACCAATGAATTGAGGAGATAGAATTACTTTGCCAAAATCACATGGCAGATGTATTAATCATGGTGTTTTATTTTAATACAGAACACAGGTCAAAATAATTTAGTAGGAAATTAAAACAAAATGTACTTTTAGGTTGTAGAAATGGCTCACACAGTTGAGATGGGAGAGGGGGAGAACTTAAGAAAAAGTAGGTGTTTCTGATGCCACGGCTTGGAAAAAAAGGGTCTTTCCTTGTTCCTTTTGTCTCTTTTTATCTGTTATAAAAGGAAATATGTCTATATTATGGAAAATACAGAAGTTTGGCACAATTTTATAACTTCGCAAAGCATGTCCCTATAGCTACCAGTTTTCCTTTTAACAAGTTTGATAATTTAGAGTGAGCAAATTTATTTGCCTAATATATGAATTGCTGGTAGTTTACAGAGAGAGCATTAGAACCTAACCATCTCAAACTCGAATCACTTTCTGTTAATCTTTTCATGTTTTACAAAGCGATACTATATCAATAATCCTGTGGATACGTTTTATTGTACGTTAGCAGAAAGGAATAATTTTAAAAATCTAAAAATATAAACAAATAGAAAGGCAAATATAAATGTTAATTATTTTTAAAGAGAAAGATATTCTGATACCCAAGGTTCTCATATGTCTCATATATTTATATGCGTATTAACCAGATGGAACTCAGAAATAATACATGGGCAGATCAAACTGTGTACATAAAGTTTTGGAGTGTTACAGAAGTAAATGAAAGGCTTATTTTACTATCATGGTATTTATTAATTTCTGTAAAAGATATCTTGTTGTTATGTGCCGTCGAGTTGCTCTCGACTCCTAGCCCTAAACTCCGCTCTGCCCTGTGCCAATCACATTGTCTCTGACACACCCATCCCGATTACCCCAGTCATTGAATCAATCCACCTCATAGAGGGCCTTCCCCTCCTGCGCTGTCCCTCCACCCTCCCAAGAGTGATGTCCTTCTCCAAGGACCTGTCTCTCCTCACAACATGTCCAAAGTATGTTAGAAGGAGCCTCAGAATCCTTGCCTCCAGGGAACCACCCGATTTAACCCTTTCCAGGAGGAATCTGTTTTCCTAGCAGTCTATGGTACTCTCAATACTCTTCTCCAGCAATATTTTTCTAACAGATACATACCTTGAAATAAGACATTTGATCTGTAACTGATGCAAAACAAAATTATTCTTTTGGTACATTTATTTTCATAATATTTTCTTAACCTTGCATATGTTGTTTAATTAAACAAAGGTGATGTTACTGATACATTTCTTTTAGTCATGTACATATATACATATATACACATATACACATATACATATACATATACATATACATATGCATATACATATACATAT
>NW_006399796.1:6357282-6360032 GCF_000299155.1 Elephantulus edwardii | reverse complement strand
GTCTGACATACTTTGGACATGTTGCCTGGAGGGACGCATCCTTGGAGAGGGACATCATGCTTGGGAGGGTGGAAGGACAGCACAGGAGGGGAAGACCCTCTATGAGATGGGTTGATTCGGTGACTGGGGTAATCGGGATGGGTGTGTCAGAGGCAGTGCGGTTGGCTCAGGATAGAGTAGGGTTTAGGGCTGTTGTGCATAGGGTCGCTATGAGTCGCAAATGACTCGACGGCACATAACAACAATAACAGCTCCTTTTGCTCTAAGCAGTGTTTTTGTTCTAATACAGTGTTCATTGTCTACCCACTCTTCCCATTCTCTCTCCAATACCCCCATGTGTATTCTATTTTATAACAGCTGCATTATTCACACAAGTGATGGACGCAACCCAAATGTTAACAAATGGAAGGATAGAAAAACTGTGATACATTCACACAATGGAACACTATGCAGCATTGAAAAACAATAAAAGTCTAAAACATTACATCGTAATAGGAGACTTGAGGACATTTGTTGTTGTTATGTGTCAACAAGTGGAGTATGACTCATAGCCACGCTATGAATGACAGATCTGAACCCTGTCCTATCCTATGCCATCTTCACATTATAGCCCATTGCGGCAGTGACCTCGTCAATCCACCTGGCCAAGGGTCTTACTATTCTTCAACAACCCTCTACTCTCCCAAGCACCATGCTCTTCTCTAAGGAATAGCCGCTCTAAGCAACATGCCTGAAGTGTGTGAGGTGAAGCCTCATCATCCTTGTTTCCAAAGAGCACTTTGGCTACACCATCTCAAAGCAAATCTGTTCTTTTGACAGATGATCAGTGTTCTTCTCCAACACCACAGCTCAAAGGCATCAATTCTTCTATCATCCCTATTATTTGTCTAGCTCTCAGATTCATAGGAAGTGATTGAAAGACCATGATTACACATACTTTAGTCCTCAAACTGATATCATTACTCCTCAAAAATCTGAGAAGTCCCTAATTGCAGACTTGCCCAGTGCAATGTATTTCACAATTTCCTAACTGCTGGTACCAGTGATGTTGATTGTGGACCTAAGTAATATGAAGCTATTGGTAGTTTCAATCTTTTCTCCATCCATCATGGTGTTGCCTATCCATCCAGTAGTAGCAATCTTTGTTTTCACGACAGTGAGTTTCAATCCATATTGAAGGCTACTTTCTTTGATCTTCTACAATAAGTGCTTCAAATCCTCCTCCTCACTCTCAGAAACCAGTGCTTATAAAAGGCAGGGATGACATTGGTGATGTCAAATGGATTCTGGCTGAAAGAATACCAGAAAAATGTCTACTTGAGCTTTATTGACTATGCAAAGGCATTTGACTGTGTGTATCATAACAATTTGTGGCTGACATTGAGAAGAATGGGCGTGCCAGAGCACTTAATTCTGCTCATGTGAAATCTATACCTAGATCAGGAGGTTGTGTACATGGAGTAAGGGAACAGTACTTTCTTTAAAATTAAGAAAAAAGTGTATGAGGATTGTATTCTCTCTATATACCTATTCAATTTCTATGCTGAGTAAATTATTCTAGAAACTGGACTCTATGAAGATGAATGTGGCATAAAGATAAGAGGGAGATTAATCAATAACCTGCATTATACAGATGACACAACTTGCTTACTGAAATGAGAAGGACTTGAGGACATTATGCTAAATGAAATATCTCAGTCACAGCCCATTGTTACATTTCATTGTATCAATGTGTTTCATTGAGGGTCTTCTCTTTTGCTTGTCCTAAACCTTTCCCAGTATGAGGTCTTTACTATCCTTGCCTCTATGGAGCACTCTGGTTGCACTTCCTCCAAGACAGAACTGTTTGCTCTTTGATAGGCCATGAGATATGCAATGTTTTTTTTCTAACATCACAATTATTGTTGTTGGTGGTGGTGTCATCAAGTTGAGTATCACTCATAGTGACCCTATGGACAAAAGATCTGAAATTAGTCCTGTCCTACACAATCTTCATACTTCCTGACACACAAGAGCCCATGGCAGCAATCACCTTGTTGATCCACCTCATTGAGGTTCTTCCTTTCCTTTGCTGAACCTCCACCCTTCCCAACATCATGTCCTTCTCCAATGAATAGCACCTACTAGTAATATGTCCAAAGTATGTTAGGTGAAGCCTCATCATTCTTGCATCCAAAGAGCACTCTGGCTACACCTTTTCTAAGACATATCTATTCATTTTCTTGGCTGTCCATGGAATGTTCAGCGCTCTTCTCCAACACCGCAGCTCATAGGCATCAAGACATCAATTCTTACTCAATCTTCCTTAAGCATTTCCCAGCTTTCAGATTCATATAAAGTAATTGACATTACCATTGATTGGATTAGACATGCCTTCATCTCTACAATGTTATCTTTACTCTTTAGGACTTTAGAGAGGTTCTTGACAGCAGATTTTTCCCAATGCAACGAGTCTTTTGAATTCTTGACTTCTGCTATTGTGAGAATTGATTGCAAATCCAAGTAAAATAAAACCCCTGACAATTTAAATATTTTCCAATTTATCATGGTTTTCCTTATTGGTCCAGAGGTAAGAAATTTGGTTATTTGATGCTGATATTTAACACTGAAGACTAGAGTCTTTGATCTTCTTCATTAAGATATTTGTTTGTTTTTCAATTTCAACAAGCAATGTTTTTGTTTCTTAAAAACTTTTTCTTGATTTTCATACAATAATTCATATAAATTGTGTTTCATTCATGTACATAATG
>NW_006399796.1:6352465-6357182 GCF_000299155.1 Elephantulus edwardii | reverse complement strand
TATATCTATATATCTACATCTACATCTATATCTATATCTACATCTATCTATATCGATATCACCAGCTTCCAGAAACTATGAACTTTGATAAATGTTGATAGTTATAGAAAGACTTTGGGCCTTTTGTTCATAGGTTCGCTATGAGTCGTGCTCAACTTGAAGGCAATCAACAAGAAGTATATATGCTTGATTTTCAGAGACAGCCTTCAAAATTACATTTTTTAGCCACAAGATGGTGTCCTGGCATTAGCAACCAAGAGGTAGAGCTTGTAAATTGAATTGACATTACTTGGCAAAAACGTTTTTCAAGTTGGAAATGACAATTACCCATGCATAAAAATAATTACTCCTCAGCTTGTAGTTTTGTGCAAAATGTACTTGGGAAAATGTATTATTCGACACAACTTGATTAACTCTCTTTGTCAATGATTTGTATTTATTTACGTTAATGCTCCATTGCAATAGGCAGTTCATTAACTTCTAATTTAGATAAAACAGGGAAGAAAATTGTTTTCCTTGCAAATCACAACAAATTTTCAAATAGCACAAAAACTGAACTTTGTGTGATGTACATTTCATTGTACATCAGCAAAACTACAGTTAAGAACTTTTGATTATTTTTAACCAGGATTTTCATTTTAGTATTATTTGCTGTTGAAATCAGAGATGATTGCACTTAGCTAATTTTATTATTGATAAAATATAAACTTTAAAGGCTATTACTTCTATATTGCTTTAAAACAAAACATCATTCTTTTCTATTTTCAAAAACAATTTGGTCTCAGAATTGCGAGAAAGGTATAGTTTAATAATTCATACTTCAGTGTCATACTTTCAGATTAATATACAAATTTTCTAATATCAAGTTTCAGGGGAGGCAGAAGGTTGAATGCAGTTTTTTTTTTAGATACTCTGAGTAGAAAAGAAAATAGTTTCAGAAGAAACTATGCAGACTGATAATATCCTCTGCTTCAATTTTAAGGCAAAGTTTAATAGAAAGGTAACTTTGCTTTACAATTGAATGTAGTACTTTGTTTTCCCCATATTTTGTACAAACCATAATCTAATTATTAATGACTAATTACTGTCATTTCTTCTAATTTTAAGTTGTGTATCCTTAGCAAATAAAAGCTCTTCATAATCTGAAAGCAATACTTTATCCGTATCATGAAGATAGACTCATTGACTTTATTTCTTCATTTAAAATAACTTTTTGTACAACATAAATGTTGTCTATACACATGGAAATAGACCAAGAGAACATGGCATGGTTTAAAATCAGGATTGCATGCATCAGGATTGTAGCTTCTCTCCGTACTTATTCAATATGTATTCTGAACAAATCACTGGAGAAGCTGAACTTTTTGAAGAAAGTGTGACATCACAATTGGAGGAAATCTCATCAACAATTTGCTTTATGTAAATGACACAACTTGCTTGAAATGAGGAAGGCTTGAAAGACTTGCTGCAGAGGATCAAGGACTACATTCTTCAACATGGATTATATTTCGACATCAAGAAAACAAAAATTCTTACCACAGCATCAGTAAACAATATCATGATAAAAGAGGGGGAAAAAAGAAAAATGTCAATGCTTTAATCTTATTTGATTCTATAGTCAACACCCTTGGTAGTAGCCATATAGCATTGAGAAAGCCTACTCTCAAAAGTCCTAAAGAACAACACTGACAATTTGAACACTAAAGTGCACAGATTCAAGTCACAGAATTTTTATTGACCTGTTTTGCTTCTCACAGCTGGACAACAAATATGGATGATAGGAGGAGAAAAAATGCATTTGAGTTTTAGTGTCAAAGAAGAGTGCTAAAAATCCCACAGACTGCCGAAAGAACAACAACAACAAAACAACCAAAACCTCATGTCTTGGAGAAAAGGACACCATGTTTGGAAAGGGGAAGGGTCAGCAAAGGAAAGGTAGTCCCTCTAAGAGATGGATTGATACTGTGTCTTCAGCAATGGAGTTAAGTATGTCAAAGATGATAAGGATGGCTAAGGATAGGACAGGGTTCAATCTGTTGTTCATAGGGTCATTATGAGTTGTACTTAACTCGATGACACTTAACAAGAACAACAGCAACAAGAACAACAACTTATTCTTAAGAAGTGGATAAGGAATTAACAAAAGAAGCAAAACTTGAGAAATGCCCATTTGTTGTTAGGTGCCGCCGAACTGATTATGACTCATAGCTACCCTATGAACAAAAGATCTGAAACCTTTCTATCTTGTGCCATCCTCTTACTTCCTGACACACAAAAGCCCATTGCAGTAATTGCCATGTTAATCCACCTGGTTGAAGATCTTCCTCTTCTTTGCTGATCCTCCACCCTTTCAATTATCACATCCTTATCCAAGGAATAGTGCCTTCTAGCAGTATGTTCAAAATAAGTGAGGCAAAGCCTCCTCATTCTTACCTCCAAAGAGCACTACGATTGCACCCTCTCCAAGACATACTTGTCTATTCTATCAGCCATCCATGGGATGGTCAGTCTTATATCCCGCCACTCTACTAAATTTGCCTACTAGCTCTAACAGTTATTTGTTGTTGTTGAATCAAAAGCATCAGTTCTTTTGCTGTCATTCTTATTTCTTGTCCAGCTTTCAGATACATAGCAAGTGATTGGAAAGACCATGGCTTGAATCAGATGCACCTTAGTCTTCAAACTGACATCATTACTCCTCAATAATTTGAAGAGGTCCATAACTGCAGATATTCCCACTGCAATGCATCTTCTTATTTCCTGATGGCTGGTACCAAGGGTGTTAATTGTGGATCCAAGCAAAATGAAGATATCGCTAATTTCAATCCTTTCCATCCATCATAATGTTGCCTACCAGTCCAGTGGTAAGAATCTTTGTTTTCTTGACACTGAGGTGCAATCCATACCCAAGGCTGCATTCCCTGATCTTCTGCATAAAGAGCTTCAAATCTTCCTTACGTTCAATTCAGCAAGCAAGGTTGTGTCATCTGCATAACGCATGTTATTGATATATCTCCCTCCTATCATCCTCAGTAAGTCCAGTTTCTCAGATCATTTGCTTAGCATACAGATTGAATAATGCCTTAGACTAGATTAAATGAGAGATTTGTGAACTATCTTCCTATTTTGAATTTAATATTTGGGTCAATTGTTAGTTTATTTTGGGTACATGCTGTTGTAAAATATCTATAAGCATAATTTAGAAGAAATTAAATTTAACCATAGCATTTATTTAGAGAGCTCTCATGGCATAGTCCATAGAGGTGGGCTGCTAACCCAAAGGTTGTGTTTCTCTGGTAGTTTGAATCTAGCAGCTTCTCCACAGGAGGAAGATGGGTGTTCTCTTGAATGATTTACAACCTTTGAAAATGTAATAGCATGTCAGTTATGAGTTTGAAACAACTTGATAGCAATGTATGTGTGTGTGTGTGTGATACTGATAATTTATTTGTGAAAATTATATTCCATTAATTTTTGAATAGTCCATAAATTCAAATGGTTAATATTTCAAAAGATGTTATAGGGCTTGCATTGAAAGACTCTCTCACTAATGCTTTTTCTTTCCAGCTACCAGATTAATTGGGTGCAAATGCCATTGTTATACCAAAAATAATCTATGTGTAGACACACACACACACACACACACACACACACACACATATTTCCACTTAAATACAAATTTTAAGCATGGAATTTTTATTGATCTTTCATTATACTATGTACTGGATAAAGTTTGGATTGTATATACAATATTTTACTTACTACTACAATTAATTTTGTGCTAAGTTCTATTAAAACAGAGAGGCAAATAAATCTCTTGAGAATTCATCATCCATTCCCAGAATCACCCGTTGGTAGGTGATGGAACAGCCACTATCATTTAGATAGCCTGATTCTCAAGGGCAGCTTTTACTGAGCAGATTACTGTGTTTGGTCATGCAATACCATCACATTAGTCTAATGGTTCTGCTATTTCCAACATACAAAAATAAAGCAATTAGGCTTTGAGAAAGAATAAGATGTCTTTTAAGAAAACAACCTTAGACATCTCTCTCAGGATATTGTTTGGCAATTGTCTGTACTGGGAAATTGTCCAGTTTCCTTGGAAAAATCTCCAGTCTGCATGCGTGTAGTCAGTCTCTGGAATTGCCAAATCATCTCCTTTCTTGTGTGATATTAGAAGCTTGCTTGTGCTTGTGCACATATGCACACCCCTCTGCCCATGCACCATAATTGTTCTGCTTCTCTTCTCTTTTATCAACAAGTATATCTATCAAGTGTCTGAATTTATAAGAGGCTGACGATTCAAACTCATCAAGGAAGAAAAATGAGGTAACTTTCTTCTGTAAAGATGAAAAACCTTGCAATGGGGCAGTTTTACTCTGAGTGTTAGGGTTGCTATGAGTTGGACTTGACTTGACTGATGGCAGTAAGAAGTATCTTGCACAACAGCAACATGAAGTTTGTGAAAATTATCAAAACACCTTGCAGCCTATGTATCCTTTTTGTCTTACAGACTAAGAATTACTAGACAATAGTCTGTTGTAGGTAGTCACTGCACTTGCCAACTATGCAAAGCAATTTTATGTTTTCTAGTCCATCTCTCTAAGATGTGTCCTGCTGAACTCCTGCCTCGGAGGGAGTGGAGGAAGAGTGTCTTATGGGGGAGACACTATTTTAACTTTTCTAGTAATTGTGCATTGCCATGGGAAAGTCT
>NW_006399796.1:6345599-6351088 GCF_000299155.1 Elephantulus edwardii | reverse complement strand
TTTTTTAAATAAATTTTTTATTTTATTGGTTTACTTCCAAAGTTTGTACACATTTTTTTTTCACACTGGATATTTCCAATTTCCTTTACTCATACCTCCCCCCAACCATCAAATTGTGCAACCCTATAATTAACACCCTGTCCCTCATCCTCACTTCTCTGCGCCTCGCTTCCCCATTGGATCCTCATACACATTCTGCAACCATGATCTTATACAGTATTTGTCTTTAGGGGGCTGAATTAGTTCATTTAGGATAATGCTTTCTAGTCCCTCCCAAGTTGGGTAGTGATTTACAAAATCATTACTTCTGCTTGCTGTGTAGTATCCCATCATTTGAATGTACCATAATTTCTCAATCCATTCGATTGTGGCTGGACACCTGGGCTGTTTTCATGCTCTTGTGGTGGTGAATAATGTTGCTATGAACATTGGTATACAAGTCCCTGTTTATATCTCAGTTCTCATTTTCTAAGGGTTTATTCCAAGCAGAAAAATAGTTGGGCTATATGGGATTTCTATGTTCAACTTTGTGGTGATATGCCAAACTGCCTTTCTGAGTTCTTGCACCATTTTACAATCCCACCAACAATGGATACAAGTTCCTATCTCTCCACAGCTTCTCCACCATCTATTCCTTGCTGACCTGTTAAACTTTGCCACTGCTAAGTGTGAGTGGATATGTATCTCACTGTGGATTTGATTTGTATCTCTCTGACTGCCAGTGATTTTGAGCATTGCTTCATGTGTCTGTTGGCCATTCAAACATATTCCTTTGTGAAAAATCTTTCTATGTATTTTCCCCATTTTATAATTGTGTCATATCTGAGTTTAACTAATATCCTCCTTTCATTTTTAAAAGGTTATCACTTCCATTCCCCTCATGTCCATTTTGGTTTGTAAAGGCATATCCTTTTGACCTTAAGTGATTGCCATCCAGTAAATTCCAAATCATGATGATCCTCCTTCAGATTTCAGAGGCCTTCAATCTTTTTTATTAATTATTATTAATTTATTTATTTTTCATTTCAGTGAACATCTACAGAGATTTTGGAATTCCATTCATTCATTGCTGCACCCATTGCCCACCCCACCTTCACCCCCCATTAGCTCCTTATGAGAAGAAACAACACATCTTTCTCCCACGTACATTAGTGACTAGATTAAAACTTCTGACTTTCCAGTTAGTTAGCATGCAATGCGCGGTCACTGGAACTTCATGTGCTTCATTCTTCCTTGGAATCTATCCCTTTTAGAGGCATATTTTCTTGGCTATCCTTTAAATTCTTATTCCTTTTATTACTTAAACTTATCAGAAGCAAATTATAATTCTGTATTTTTCTACTTCAAGTTACCCCATTGCTGTGAATTCTGTCTTCATTTTCTCCCACTCTGAAAGTTATTGTTATTATTGTGAAGTCATCAATGACTTACTAATTGCCAACTCTGATGATTAATTAGTTCAAAACCTCAGAAAAGACATTTAATAAAAACTCTAATGTATTTTTTGACATCTATTTTCAAAGAGGTTTGTTTAGGGTTATTTTTGGTCACAGAATTTTTGTGTTACTTTTCTATCTAATCTTTTCTAAATTAGAGTTTCACTGGTATTCTAAGTTCATTTATCTGGATCCTCTCTTCTGCTTCTGTATCTCTTCTTTGCCAGCTCTAGGCTCTTTCAAAGTTTTACATATCACCTGTATGTGAATTTAAATCTATCCTACTTAAATTTAAAAGTAATCTTAAAAATATGCTTGAAAAAACAAGAAGACTCTCAGCCAGGTGACAGAAACAATGGGCCAAGTATGTCAGAAATTGTGAGGATGACACAAGATATGTCATGGCTCAGTTCTGTTGTTCATGGGGTTACTTTGAGTCATATTTGACTTTATGACACCTAAAAACAATAGCAATATGCTCTGTGTGGACATTTTCACAATACTTCTTCAGTTTTTTAACTGTTTGTCATAGTGAAAACACTATTTACTGACACTGATAATACACTAATAAAAAGAAACAAGTAAAAAAAATTAAAAACCCACACACAAAACTAACAACCCACAGTGCATGAGAAGCAAAGGGGGGGGGGAAAGGAATAGGTTTGAAGCTTTGAACATCAATGATCAAAGACAAAAAATGTGTGATGATTCCTAAGATATCACTCATGAAAAGAGCAAAAAGTCCTAGTAAAGATAGAGAAGAAAGAAAACCAAAAATGGTTGTTAGAAGAGACTCTAAAATTTTTTCCAGAGCAAAGGGATGAGTTTAAGAGATGAAGATTTAAAAGAGACTTTTGAGAAAACAAAGCAAAGTATTATTATGTAATATGCAGAGAGTGGGAGTTGGAGAATAAAAAAGGGAAAAATTTGCTTGGCATTTCTCAAGTGGAAAAAACTGAAAAACAAATTCAAGACTAAAGTTGCAATGAGACATGCTAAAGGCAAAATCTTGAATGATCCTAGAAATGTCAAATGAATATATAAAAAATACACAGAGCCACTGTAACCAGAAAGAATTGATTAACATTGAAATGTTTCAGGAAGCACTATTGATCAAGAAACAATGGTAATGAAGGAAGAAATTCAAGTGGATTTAAAGGCATTGGCAAACAATAAGGTAGCAGGAATGCAGCCTAGATCATGCTCATTGGTCAATGTCAGGAAATTTGGAAGGCAATTGCCTGACCAACTGACCGGAAGAGAAATGTATTTATTCACATTTCTAAGAATTATCTAACAATATAATTAATATCACATGCAAGTAAAATATTGCTGAATATCATCCAACAATGGCTAGAACAGTTCATAAATAGAGAACTGCTGGAAGTGCAAGCTGGACTTACAGGTGTTTGTGGCACCAGCATGTCATTACTAATGTCAGGTGAATCTTGGTTGAATGCAGAGAATACCAGAAGGACATCTGTTTGTGCTTTACTTACTTTGCCAAGACATATGACTGTGTGAATTACAGCAAACAATGGTTAACAATGAGAAGAATGGAAATTCCCAGAAAGCATACTTAATTGTACTCATGCAAAACCTATATCTAGACTTAGTGGTGGCTGTCTGAACAGAGCAAACGATCACTGTATTGTTGAAAATTAACAAAAATGTGCATCAGGGTTATATAATTTCTCCATATCTATTAAATATGTATGCTGACAAAGTCATTTGAGAAGCTGGAATCTATGAAGAATACTGTGGCATCAGTGTTGGAGGAAGAAGACTCATCAACAACTTGCATCATGCTGTTTCAGCCTTCCTTGCTGAAAATGAGAAAGACTTAAAGGTTTTTCTGCAGAATATCAAAGACTACAGGCTTCAGTATGGATTACATATCAACATCAAGAAAACAATAATCCTCACCACTGGAACAATAGGCAACATCATAACAGATGGAGAAAAAAATTGAAATTATCAATGATTTCAGCTTACTTGGATCCACAACACCTTTGGTACCAGCAGTCAGGAGAATAGGAGATGTAATGCATCATAAAAATCTGCTGTCAGTGACTTTTCCAAATTACTAAGGAGCAATGATGGATTCCTGATTCGGACACTAGTCTTTTCAGTAATTTTCTATGCATTTGAGAGCTCAACAATGACTAAGGATGACAGAAGAAGAATTTCTATCTTTCAGCTGTGATCTTGGCTAAGAGTACAGAATATTACTTGGACTGCTAAAAGAACAAACAGATATATATTAGAAAAAGTACAGCCAGAATGCTCCTTGGAGGTAAATATGGTGAAGTGTTGTCTCACTTTTTGCGTGATGTTAGGAGAGGTTACTCCTTGCAAAGGGACAGCATGCTTGGAAAGGTGCAGGGTTGTTGAAAGAAAGGAAGAACCCCAACAAGATGAACTGATATGGTGACAGCAATGAGCTCAAGTTTGTTAGAAATGATGAGGATGTTATAGGATAAAATTAAGTTAAGATCTGTTTTCAGAAGATCACTATATTTCAGTGTCATACCAGACTTGATCTTACCTAACAACAACATATATGGATAACTTCTAGACTTGTTTCTCTACTCCTGACTTTCTGAAAAATATAGAACAGGACTTTCAATTTATTTCTGAACATTTTCATAAAGTATTTCAGAAAATCCAACAGTTAAAATTGTGTCAGATGCTGTAAGGAAAAAGTAATAAAGAAAGCACATTCAACCAAAAATTCACCCCATTATAGATGGAGAAGAGATTGATGTTAACAATGTCAGCTTGCTCATTAAACAATCAACATTCTTGGCACCAGCAGTCAAGAAATCAAAAGACTAATTGCATTAGAAAACTCTGCTGTCAGGAACCTCTAGAGAGTGCTAAAAAAAACATTTTCAGTCTAGAGACTAAGAGCACCATGGTCTCCCAATTACTTTCTTTGCATCAGAGAGCAGGAAAATGAATAAGGAAGACAGAAGAATATATGCCTCTTAAGCTGTGGTTCTGAAGAAGAGTATTGGTCATACCATGGACTGCCAAGAAAACAAACATGTCTGTCCTGGAGATGAGATCAATCTGCTTCTTAGAGATAAGGATATTGAAGCTCTGTATCATATATTTTGGGCATGTGGCCAAGAGTCTTTGGAAAGGATTTCATGCTTAGAAGGGTGGAGGGACAGCACAGGAGAGGAAGACCCTGGGTGAAATGGATTGACACAGTAACTTAGGTAATGGGGGTAGGTATGTTGATAGGGCAGGATTCAGAGCTATTGTACATAGGGTCACTATGAGTCGCAGGGAATTCAACAACACATAAAAATAACAACAACAAGAAGAATAACAACAACAACAAATCACTGCTGTCAAGTTGATTTCAGTTTCATATTTCACTGGGAGCAGGCAGTCCATATTTCTCCTGAAGAGGAACTAGTGGATTTGAAGCACTGAAATTTTGGCTAACAGCATAACCAAGGCTCTTATGGAGGAAAAAGAAAGATGAAGAAGAATATCAGGGGAAATATATGATTGGATGAGAGTTTTTTAAATATTATTTAGCAGGAGTCTGTAGGCATTTAACATGTAGAGGCAACATCTACCCACAGAGATGACAGCTCCCAAGATACAGAGGCACTATTGACAGGAATGTCATTGAGCAAGAGATTTTGGTTATATCGTGCTTAAAGAATTTGGCTGCTAATCAAAAAGTGTGGCACTCCGAACCCACCGACTGACCTGTGGCAGTCTGCTTCCATTAATGATTTATAGCTTTGGAACCCCTTTGGAAAGTTCTAATGATTTGAAATTAACTTGATGATTTCTTTATACAATGTGTTGTTGTTAAGTACTGTTGAATTGTAGGCGTCTCATAGCGACCCTATGAACCAAAGTCCTCAACACTTCCATGCATGACTTTCATCCTTTCTCCAGTTTCATAGGGTTTTCTGAGCCAAGCTATTTATGGAAGTGGATGCCACTCCTGCTTCCAAGTATACAATGTGTATATGTATGCAAATATAATTTTTTTTGTGTAATGTCTGCTGTAAGAGACCTCTC
>NW_006399796.1:6344219-6345499 GCF_000299155.1 Elephantulus edwardii | reverse complement strand
ATTGGCACAGGACAGAGCTGAGTTTAGGGCTGTTGTACATAGGGTCGCTATGAGTTGCAAGCGACTCGACGGCACATAACAACAACAACAACAACGACAGTAATTGTGCTGGCTATTTTCTTTGCTCATCTGAGAGTGGAAAGGTTAGAAAAGAAGGTATACTTTTCAAAAAGTGGAATGTATTTTCTTGGCTTCAGAAACTTTGGACAAAGTTTTGTAAGAAGTTGCACAGTTTGCCCACATTCTCTGTACGAGTCTTGACATGTAGATTACGTACTCCTTCAAGGAGCCATGGTGGCACAGTGGGTAAATGCTGAAACACTAACTAAACGTTGATGATTTGAATCCGTCAGTTACTTTGAAGAAGAAAGATGTAACTGTTTACTTCTGCAAAGGCTTACTGCCTCAGAAACCCTATCAGCCAGTTTTCAGGCCTACATGGTTGATGTGAGTGAAAATCAGTAAAACGGTAGTGGATATTTTTTGACCCAAAGGAATTCCTTTTAATGTGAACATTAAAAACCCCAATTAACAGTTAAGAGTCAAGAAAGATCTTTTCCAGAACTACTAGAGTTAGAGAAAGTAAGCTATATTTATCTGAAAGTCTGAAGGTTTTGGATATTGGCATTCTTTTGTTTAAGAAGAGTACAATCTGTAATGACATTTTGAGGGTTTGAATCATTTGTTTCTGTAAAGTAGGCTTTTGTTTAGGATTATAATTTAATTTTGACATAATTCAAGGGGTGCTTTTTCCTTTCATGAAAATTCAAGTTTCCGTTTTAAATATTGGACACAGTGAGAATTTACATGTCATGTATGAAATGACTCATATTTACTTATATTTTAAAAATTGTGATTAAGTGCCACTGAGTCAACCACAACTCATAGAAACCCTATGAGATTAGGATTTAGTTTATCCTATACCACCTTAAAAAATCTCTCTCATTCATAAGCTCATTGGTTGGTTCTTTTTTTGTTTGTTTTATTTTTTTAATTATCAGAGTTTTGCATTTATTTGACAAATATTCAGGGAACTCTGATAGCTTAGTGATAAAAGTGGTAAGGAGTTGCACTGTCAATCTAAAGTCATGTGGTTTAATTTATTTTATTTTTTAGGACACGTCACCTTCCCTTGGAGACAGTACAACTAAACTTAAGAGACACTGGTCAAAAGAAAAAAAATGTCAGCAGTTGATGTGTTTGGAATCACAGAAGCCAAGAAAGCTTAAGATACAAGCTGTCAGATCATGGGTTGGACAATGGAAGATATTTTCTGAAGG
>NW_006399796.1:6327315-6342132 GCF_000299155.1 Elephantulus edwardii | reverse complement strand
TGTACATAGGGTTTCTATGAGTCACAAGCAACTCGATGGCACATAACAACAATGGGTGTGCGTGTGTGTAGACACATATACACACATGTCATATTTACATCTAAGAATTAACAAGGGTTCAGATCATATAGGATCATATGAGCTATGATTATGAATCTTGTTTTTTAACATCAAATGTGAATGAATACTACCTAAAATCTTGAGAAGAAAAGTGACACGATCTGACCTACATTTTAAAAGAAATTCTTGAGTTGCTTTGTGGAGAAATGATTATATGTCATCAAACGTGGCAGCAGGAAGACTGCTGGAGAATGAAATGTCGAATATAATAATGTAGGACAAGATTATTGAGGCTTTTATCTGAATGACAATTAAAGTTGCACAAAATGGTAAGATTCAAAATTTATTTTGATGGAAAACTGGATAGAATTTCCTGAACAAATGGAGTAAGATATGAAAAAAAGATTTCTAAGATTGACTCTTAGAAACTGATGTAATAATGGAATTTCTCTCTCTTTCTCTCTTACACACACACACATCATGAACTGAAATGCACAGATTTTGGGAGTGGTACAGAAAGGAAGAGTATGGTTTAGCACAGACTAAGTTTGAACTATTGGAAATCTGAGCTGAAATATTATTCATTTATTTAGAGACATTTGTAAATATTGATTTCAAAGTAGAAGTAAAGCAATCTATATAAATATATTATTGTTCAACACATATATGGTATGTAGGAAGCACTGGTGGCCTAGTGGCAAGAAGCTGCACTGCAATTCTGAAAGCACATTGTTCCAAGCCACTAGCTGCTCCATGGGAGAAGGATGGGCGAGTAACCAGCCTCTGAAAACCCACTAGCCAGTCAGCTATAGATCAGCTCTAACTTGATGATGCACCACCACAACAATGATATTTAAATAAAATGCTTCTGTTTGGAACATTTAAGGAGGAAGTTTAAATATAAAAGGGAATTTTGGTGGCTTAGTGGAAAGGAGTCGCACTGCCAACCCAAAGGTGAACAGTTTGAATCCACGAGCTTTTCCAGGAGAAAGATGGACCTCTTATACAATTTGTTTTGTTGTTATTGTGTACCATCGAGTTGGAACTGACCCATAGCTGACTTTCCAGTGGCTTTTCAAAGGCAGTTAATCGCACAGGAGGAGATTGTCCATCCTTCTCCTGAGGAGCAGCTGATGGGTTGAATCACATGCCTTCTGGACTACAGCACAGCTTCTTGCCACTAGGCCACCAGAGCTCATGCAGTTTGCTCCTTCTGAAAACCTGCTGAAAGATCAGCTAAGGGTCAGTTCTGATTGAACTGTTATAACAATGACAGGATAGATTTAAAAGAAAAGAGTCCAATAAAAATGGTTACTCTGACCAGGAGACACTAGAAAGAACTGATAAATCCTGTCAGTTGATTATAAGACTGAGGGGGGGGGGGAATCTAGATTTAAGGACTTGTTTGCTTCTTTTGGTTACATTGTCAAGTAAAATCAATCTATAGACATCCATTTAGTTAAAAAAAAGGAAAGTCATTCATATGAATTGACATGGTGGCTATAACAATGAACTCAAACATAAAAAATCATGAAAATGATGTAGGACCAGACAGCATTTTGTTCTGTTGTGAATAAGATAGTCACAAGTCAGAACTAACTAAATAGCAGCAACTATAAAGAGGAATAATAATCAGTGATGACTTTGACAGAGAAAACTGTTTGATATGGTGGTTAGGACAGAACTGACAAAGTGGAATCAGGAAATAGAACAACTTCCCAAGAAATATTATAAAACATAACTAAGTAGAAAATAAAAGAAAAATGTTTTTGCTGGAAGGAAAATGAGTTTAGAAACGGTACATTCAGATAGCCAACTGACACATGAAGAAATGCTCAAAATAACTAGCAATAAGAGAGCTGCAAATCAAAACCACAATGAGATACCATCTCACCCCAGTAGCAGTGGTAATGTTTAATAGGTCAGCAAGCAATAAATATTGGAGAGGATGTGAAGAGATTGGAATTCTCATGCTGTTGGAGGGATAGTAAAATGGTATAACAACTCTGGAAGGCAGTTTGGCATTTTCTCAAAAGGCTGAACATAGTAATTCTATATTACTCAGCTATTCTACTGCTAGAGATACATCCGGAGGAAAACTGGACTGAAACACAGATGGAGATTTATACACTGATGTTCCTAAGAGTATTATTCACAATTGTACAGACATGGAAACTGCCCAAATGTCCATCAACAAAAGACTGGTGAACTGAATGATGAAATAAATGAGAAATTGTGGTACATTCACACAATGGAATACTATGCAACACTCAGGACTTTATATATAGTATAAAACATGAGATAGCCTAGACAGCAATGCTGAAATGAACTAACTCAGTCTCATAAGGACAAAGACTGCATAAGACCATTATGACAGAAATAGAAGGATAATTAATAAGATGTGTGTAAAAATACAAAGAGGGGATGGGAGGAGGACAGGGAGAATGAAGGAAGGGGGAAAATCACAGGGTCACAGAGTCTGGTGGATAGAGGCAGGGAGTTAAGGAATTAGGAAAGATTCAGTGAGGACCTGAAAAGACAGGGTGATAGTGGGCATAGATCAAAGGTGATTGTGTAAAGCGTGGTGTATGCAAATGATCATATGAAACAATATGAATGAAGTAATGTGAGACACAATACATATGAATAAAATACAATGTATTTGAATTTTGTATACAAACCAATATAACATACAAAGATGGTAGTATTTTTGGAAAAAAGGCTAAATAAAACCGTATTTATATACTCATGAGAATCATCCAATAGGACTAAGACAAAATTGCTAATGCAAAGGAGAAAATACTTGCTGTATTGTCCTTGACTGAAAGAATGGCACATGACCAGATAATGATTTATTTTCTTTTACATAATTTTGCTATCAATAGAAATCAACTGAGTGGCATCTAGCGTCCTTATGGCTAGAAATATGTAGGTATTTTGAGATTCAGGACATGGTAGAAGACTGACCTCGGGAGGCAATATGCATGCTCCAAATATTGTTTTTTAGGGTTTTTTTTGTTGTTTTGTTTTGGTTCTTTTAGAGAACCCATTATGTAATTATAGATTTAAATATATGGTTAAAGAAATTATTGGGAAAATGTGCAGTTCTCATGTGACTATTTCTAACTAGTGAAATCAACTGACAGTAGTGCTGAGTGATTTGGATTTGAAGATAAATGAAAGACTCTAGAATGGACTATTAAACTCTTGACAGAAATGTAGGATAAGATATATCACTATTCAGAATGTAAATATAGAACCATGCACACATCGGAAACTAGACTTTTATGAGACAACACAATATCTCACATGCCATCATTATTTCACTTATATCATATTGACTGACTAATTTCATACTACTCCACTCTATGGGTTACAGTTTTCAGTTTGAAAAACACTTGTGTGGGAAAACTGAAGATGCAATTTTATAATATAGCAGGAATCCTGGGCAGCAAAATAGGTCTACTTATGGATAGAGCATATAGTGACATTGATCAGCATAATAAAACTCCCAAGCCATTATGTATTCTTACTTCACTTAGTAAATCTCCTGCTGAGATTGTTCTTTTTTAATCCTTCATTCTCCAGTCACCCTTGTTTAATGCTCGTCAACTTTACTCTCCTACACCATTTCCGTAACTCCCTCCATCCAATCAGTTACAATAATAAAAAATTAAAAAATCCTATAAAATGAAAACACTTTTACTAGATTCTAATAATCTTATTTCCATTCTTTTCTTTAAATATTCTAACTTTTTAATATAATACATTCATAAAATGAAATTTATAACAAAACAATAAAATAGTGAATGTAAGGGTTTTTTGGACCGTAAAATAGTAGAGAGAGATTAGAAAGTTACATCCCTGGAGGAACAGACCTCCCTTCCTGAAAGGAAATATGTAGGGTGTATGTGTGAAGATAGTTTTATTATTTAAAAGATCATCTATTTTCATCTGCAGGTGAATATATTTTCAGTCATATTACATATCTAGCTATATATCCATAATGTCCCAATTCCTGGTCATAGCATAATTCTGGTTTGTAATATGCTTACTTTAAAGGTAGTATATTGTGACTTTATACCAACACAATAATTTTTTAGACTAAGTCACATTTATTTAATAGCAGAAAATTCATGTGGTTCATTTTGTAATGTACGGTATTATAATCTATAACATTTTGTAGAATGCAAGGTAGCAGCCTTGCACATGTGCTTCTCAGATTTCAGAATGAAGGGAGCACAATTTGCCAAGGTCCCTATCTACTGTGCTCTGAAATCGATTCAACACTTAGTTTGTTTAAAAGCAAATCTTCCTCTGAGTTGCTCCCAGTCAATAGCTAAGTGCTGCAAAGGCACTTGGGCAGTTCTGTTTCTGGTAGATTTGGGATTTCTATAACAAGCAATTTTAGCTTGAGGTTTCCCCATGAGCTCTGCAGAAGTTTCCTTAATACTATGCACAACCTTCTTTTCCTAGGGATTACGTTTACATGGAAACTGACTCTTCTCCCTGTTTCCTCTCAGGTTCTTTCCACTTTCTTGCAGAAGCTTTTCTGTTTCTCCTGATAAATTTCTTGCATATTTAATCCTACCTTGATGCCTGCTTCTCTGGGGACTGAAATTAATACAGTTATTAAAATTGTTTTGTGAGGCTTTTTTTTTATAATACCAGATTAAGTTTCTTACTGCTCAACTGTTACTATATATGCTTCTGAAGATAACCCTTGGAGGCACTGCTGTAATTCACTGAATTAAATTCAAGGTCCTCTCCTCACCACCTTCTCACCACTTGATGCCTTCAAGCCAGTTTTTCAAACACCACCTAGTGCTCTAGACTACCCCAATGGTTGTTCACTAAATGTTCTCCCATGTATCTATCTCTCAACCTCCTCTAAAGAAATCATCTGCCCAACAAGGTGTGTCCTTCATTCCAGAGCCTTTCTACACCAATATTCTTTTCCTCCATATTATAGGTTACATAAGGTGTTTTCTGAAGTCATTCACTTTTTTTATGTTATAAAAAGCGAGCTGTATAACACACCTCAGAAGCCTTTTGAATCAAGACTCAGATGTTGACTGTTCCAGTGTTGTTGTTGTGTGGTGTCAAGCTGGAACAGACTCATTAGTGATCTGCCAGTGGGTTTTCAGAGGCTATAAATCATGCAATAGGAGATCACCCACCTTTCTTCTGTGGAGCAGCTGGTGGATTTGAACCACTTGCTTTTGGGTTGGCAGCATAACTCTTTACTACAAAGTTGTTAGAGCTCCATACTGGTTTTTCTAGTAACATTATTTTAAACAAAACAACACAAGAGAGTAAATAAGTTTCCAAACTGAACCACATGAAATGAATTCAAGTTTTTGTGTTGTTAGTTATTTTTAATCACAAGATTCCCACAACTTTTAAAAACTAAAACACATTGTGACTTTCCAAGGCCCGAGTTTGTACATTAAGGAGCTTGTCTCAAATTTATTTTACTACAAAATTAAAAATCGTTAGTGTTTCTTGGAACACACTTTGAGAAAGGTAAAAGTTATTACTACATTCTGCATATGTATTTTTTATAATGTTATTATTGAGTTCTACCAAGTCAGAACTGACTCATATGTGACATTCTAGTCAGTTTTCAGAAGCAGTAAATCTATTAATTTCTATAGTACCTAACACTATAGGTAATAATATACCTATTATTATTATAGATATTAATATATGTGTATCTATATACATATATTAATGTATATCAATATAGATATTTTGATGATGATGAGCCTTCAAGTCGAGCACAACTCATAGATAACGTATGAACAAAAGGCCTGAAGTCCCTCTACAACTATCAACATTTATCAAAGTTCATAGAGTTTCCAGAGGCATATTGTTAGGAAGTGGATGCCACTCCTGCTTCCGAATAGATATATTAGATTATCTATCCATCTATCTATCATCTGTTATCTATATCAAGCCATGATTTTTTTTAGTCACTTGTTATTTCTTTGAAAGCTGGACAATGGCTAAGGATGACAGAATAATTTGTTTTTCAAATGTGGTGTTGGAGAAGAGTGCTGAATATCCCATGGTCTGCCAAAACAACACACAGACATGACTTGGAGAATGTGCTGCCTGGGTGCTTCTTGCAGGCAAAGATGATGAAAGTTTTGTCTCACACACATTGAACACATTGCTAGGAGAAGCTCTTCAATGGGAGAGGGACTTCATGCTTGGGAAGATGGAGGGATGTCGAAGGAGAAGATCCTTAACCATGTAGACTGACATGGTGACTGAAGTAGTGGGCTTGCAGGTGTTGGAGATTGTGAGGATGGCACAGGATAGGACAGAGTTCAAATCTGTTGTTCATATGAGCACTATGAGTCACAGCGACTGAACAGCACCTAACAATAGCATACATATCATATATATGTATATATTACATATATTTGCAACTTGAGATTGTTAGTTTGCATGTACTTTTAAGTCACTATGCTTTCACCCTCCTTTTTATAATAATATCCAGATCTACCTTTCAGGTTGAATAAAAAAGTATCTTGATCTGGCCATTAAATCCCTGTTACCATGGGGACCATGGGGATAAATTAATTTTCTGTACATAGCACTTTATTAAGGAACCGTTTAATGGAAGAATATAAAGGTGAGGTTTAAAGGGAACGCAAGCAGGAGACACCTGACTGAGTCTTAGAAGACAGCCATGAGGTTTAATTCTGCTTTTTTTCACTCCCAAGGGTGTGTTTGTCAAAAAGGTACTCCGCCAGGCCAGAATCTGGAGCCCCCATCTTAACCAAGTTGTGGATGTAGTCACTTAGTTCTTTGATTGATTTCACTTGCTCATTCAGATAGTTGGTCTCCAGAAAGTCACACAAATGGGGGTCACTTTTGTCTGAAGCCAGTGCGTGCAATTCCAACAAGGACTGGTTCACATTTTTTTCCAAGCTCAGAGCACATTCCATAGCTTTCAGACCATTTTCCCAGTCATCGTGGTCGGGTTTCTTAATATCCTGCAGGCAGATCCGGCCTCCCCTCTGGTTCTGCAGGTGCATCAGCTTCTCTGCATGCTCTGTTTCCTCCCTGGACAGGTTAAGAAAATACCTGGAGAAGTTGTTCAAGGCCACATCATACCTGGAGAAGTAATAGGCCATGGATAAGTACACGTAGGACGCGTAGAGCTCGAGGTTGATCTGGCGGTTGATGGCAGCCTCAGCGTCCGGGTGGAAGTTCTGGCGTACCCGAGAGGGAGTGGCGACCGTGGGGGGCTCCCTGGAGGAGGCAGCGGCGGCTAGACGGCGGCATGGGGCCCAAGAAGCGCCCCAGGGACCCGAGGAGCGCCAAGAGGCCCAGAGTGGTGGGAGCACAAAGTCTCGCCACCCTCGGCGCAGGGACACCAGCGAGGTGTTGATGTGCTTAGAAAGGACCAAGAAATAGGTCAGCATGGCTCCTGCGCATTGGGAAAAGTGAGGTCAGGCAGTCTAGGCATGCAGTGAGGCAGGCACCAAGGGCATCAGGCCAGATTCTCAAGGTTGCCCTAGGTAACCATATTTGCGTCACAGGCCTGTCCCTTCTATGGACACAGGGGCCCACCAGGGGGCGTTGGCACTAGGCACGAGTTGGGGCAGTGGTAGGATTTGGCTTCAGAAAGTCGAGAAGTTAAAATTACACATCCTTCTCAAAAAATTCATTGCAGTTAAGTCCAAACCAACTTGCAGTTGACTCTCTAGGATGTTTGCAGAGGCTGTAAATCCGTAGGAGGAGATTGTCCATACTTTTCTTGCTGGAGTTACTAATGGATTCAAACCTTTACATTAGTAACACAACTCCATACTGTTTCACCTAAATGAAAAATGCTGTCTAGATATTGGAGCTATGATGGCATAGTCCTTGGAGACTGCTTACGTAAAGGCAGAGCTTTTCTGGTGGTTTGAAGTGTGAATCCACCAGCAGCTCCACGGGAGAAAGTTGGGCAATCCTCTCCCTTGCAATTTAGAGCCTCACAAAATCCACTGGAGGGTCATCTGTGAGTTATCCCACTCGAAGACAAAGAGAAGGAGAAAGAGTGAGTCAAAATATTAGTCACTATACCTTGTTAAAGTAAGGACCTATCAGTACTTACTCTTCCACCCTGGCTTGTTGGTGAAGGAGGCTAGAAAGAGAAATAGATTTTTTTGGGGGGGGGAATCACATTTATTCTTCTGTGATACTTAGAAATTGACTTCCCAGTTACTAGCCAGCAAATTTCAAGCTGAAAGAATTATTAGTATAGTGGATGAATTTACAAGAGTCTGAAACAAGCAATGTTTTCTTTAAAAGCATACCTCTTTAATGTTTAAATATAATACTTGTCTTTATTCTGAAGAAATCATATACTGTAGAGAAGTAGGAAGAATAAATAGAAACCATTTTTGAATTTTATTCTACTGTCTTTTGCTTTTAAAAGAATTAAAATTTAAATTTGAAATAACAGGTAATTACAAAATATATAATTGTTGCAGAGTAGTGAGCAAACAGTTATACTCAGAGGATAAAAATTTAAAACATTCTTATTCTTTTCTCTAACCAGATATGACTATTATTAAAGTGTTGATGTGTAAAACTAGTTATATACATTTTAAAACTTTAGAGAGGTATAATTAACATGTAAGACACTGTAAATACTTAAAATTATATAATTTGATATGTTGTGACATATGCATTTAAAAGTGGATCCATCACCCCAGTCAAGATCATAGAATATTCATTATCCCACAGTACCTCATGCTCTTTTGTTACCTATTCTTTCTCTCTGACATATCTCATTCCAGTCAATGCAGACATGCTTTTACTCACTAGATATATTTGCATTTTCTAGATCTTTCGTATAAATAGAAGCAGATTTTTTTGTCTATTTTCTTTCATGCAACATAATTAATTTTATATATGTTTATGTTGTAGTTTGTATCAAAGTTGTTAGGTGTCATCAGGTGGACTACTACCATAATGACTCTAAGAACAACAGAATGAATCCTTGCCCCATCCTGCACCATCCTGAGATCTCTGCCATACACAGCCCAGTGTTGTAGTTACTGTGCCAATCCATCTAGTTTGAAGCCCTTCCTCTCTTTTACAAGCCCACCACATTTTCAGCTTCTTTGGCTCAATGGCCCAGTTCTTTGAATTGCTGAGTAATATTCCATTATTTGGGTTGACCACAATTTCTTTAACTTTTCACTTTTTGATGGGTTTTTTTTTCTTATTTCTAGTTTGGTGCTGCTAAATACACTTACGTGAATATTTTGACATACATATTTCTATCAACGTATGTTCTAATTTCTTTTGCATATTTTTTCTTTTATACTTTGTACTGTAAATATCAAAGAGTGGGTATATGCTTAACTTAAAAATATCCTAAATCTTTTTTCCAGTGGGATAGTGCACTAGTCAGACTAGGAAATCTGTCCCTCTCGTAGAGGAACATAAACAGACAAGGAAAAAGGCCTCAGACAACTATAATAGAACCCTGAAATTTGGGAGAAATTATTGAGGACAAAATCAGACATAGAATGAGAGGAGAAAAGAATGATTAAACAGATATGCGTAGCCATTCTGTGAACTTATGTGAACAGTCTGTAGATGCTCTGCAATGATTTGCCAGTTTCTGACCTGCACTGAAGAGAAGACAGGGCCTCATTTTCCTCTTCCGTACCACCAACCAGCTGAATAGCCACCCACAATAATGGGTAGGGCTTCCCCAGGCATCTGACTTCAAGCATTCTCTCTCAGCAAGTTGGTAAGTGACATTTTAAATTCGGCTTTGGAAAAGCCTGTGGAGGTGCAGTGTGTGGGATCATAGACTGACTTTACTGCCAAAGCTAACAGTCCTCCAATGCACAAACCATGCCTGCTGGCACTCTCAAAAAGCACCACTGTCTAGCACCAGCCTATTGGCCTGATGTCGCAGCCCTCCTCTACAATCTCATGATACTGAGAACCCAGAAAACACTGACTGGCTTTGCCAAGTTGTTGTTAGGTGCCATCAAGTTGAGTACAACTTTGAGTGACCCTATGACCAGCCAACCTGAATCCTTACATTATCCAGTGTCATCCTTATCACCTCCAAAAGACTCAAGCCCATTACTGAAGTCATAAAATCAATCTATCTCATTAAGAAGCTTCCTCTCCTTTGCTACCCAACCCCACCCCCGTCATTCCAAGTGTGATATTTCTCTCCAATGAACAGCCTCAGCTAGGTACATGTCCAAAGTATGAGATATGAAACTTAACCATCTTTGCCTCCAAAGAGTACTCTGGCTACACTCTCTCCAAGATATATCTGTTCGTTCACTTGGCACTCCTTGGGATGGATATCAGTACTCTTCTCTAGCACCACAACTTAAAAGCGTCAATTCTTATTCTGTCATCCTTGCTTATTGTCCATATCTCCAATGCATAGCAGGTGATTGAGAGACTATATAACCTCACTTAAGCAAAACTTGGTTTCCAAAATGACATCATTGCTCTTCAATACTCTGGAAAGGTCCCTGATAGTGGACTTGCCCAAAGCAATAAATACATTTTCTGAATTCCTGACTGCTAGTACCAAGGATGGTGATTCCTGATCCAAGGAAAATGAAATAATTGACAGCTTCAATCCTTTCTCCATCTATCATATGTTAGCTCTTGGTCTTGTGGTAAGGACTTTTTGTTTTCTTGGTGTTGAGATGCAATCCACACAGAAGGCTGCAGTTCTTGATCTTCTGTTGCAAGTGCCTTAAGTCTTCCTTACTTTCAGCAAGCAAGGTTGTTGGTATCTATGACATGTTCAAGACATGCTCATGGCTATATATTTACCACACAGTATCCAGCAATAGACTAGTAGCCTCCCATGACATCTGCTTGCAGTATTATGGCCAGTGTACCCCTACCTACTGGCATGCATACTCAATGATAGCCTGACAGTCTAACACTATGTTGATCACTCACGGGCGCACAAATTTGAAGAGTCACTGATTCCAAGTCTTCAATTCACTGAGAGCCTTTGATTCACAGAATCAGTGATTCAGAAATTCAAGTGGAATGGTTCAGAGCCTCCCTTTGTTAATAGACAGTGAGGAAAGACAACAGTTCAACAGCCCCATTTGTGGGCCAGTTCCCACACCATACTTGTGATAAGGCCCCGTGACACCCTGGGCTAGACCAGACACATGTCTTATCAGAGCAAGGACCACGACTTATTCCACCTGACCAGTATTAGACGGCAACCATGACACCACAGACTCTCCCCACAACAAATGAATATATAATTACATGGACATCCAACTAGCTACTATACATCCACCAGAAGAAAAGATGTAAAAAATGCAATTTTCCCATGCAATTTTCCCAGTCCGTAGGTTTTCTTTTCACCCTGTTAGAAAGTTTTTGATGCACAGAAAAATTTAACCTTTAGAAGGTCCCATTCTTCAATTTTTTTCCCTTTCCTGGCTATGCACTTTGTATGTATTTGTCAGACTCTTTACGCCAAGATGAAGTTGTATTGTCAATAACTTCATCTTACTTGGACTCAGGATTAATATCCTTGGTACCAGTAGTCAGGAAAATAAGGAGACACATTTCACTGGGAAAATCTGCAGTTAGTAAACTCTCCAAATTATTGAGGAGTAATGATGTCAGTTTGAGGACTTAAGTGCATCTGAACCAGTCTTTCTCTAATCATTTGCTATGAATCTGAGAGCTGAATGATGAACGAGGATGACTAAAAAAGAATTGATGCTTTAGAGCTGTGGTGTTGAAGAGCACTGAACATCCCGTGGTCTGCCAAGAGAACGAACAGATATGTCTTAGAGAGGGTGCAGCTGGAATGCTCTTTAGGGGACAAAGTGATGAAGCTTTGCCTCTTTTTAAAAAAAAAAAAAATTTTGGCATGTTGCTAGGAGGGGGCTATTCCTTGAGAAAGAACATGATGCTTGGAAGGGTGGTGGGTCAGTGAAGGAGAAGAAGACTCTCAACCAAGTGGATTGACATGGAGACTGCTGCTATGGACTTTGTGTGTCAGGAAATGTGAGGATGGCACAAGTTGGGACAGGGTTCAGTTCTGTTGTTCATAAGGTCACACTCAACATCCCATATCAACAAAAAATAACTTATACTGTAAGCTAGACCTTCTAAACTTGATCCCATTTTGTCTTGAAAGTATTATGCTGAATTAACTAACTCAGTCCCATAGGACATATACTGCTTAAGGCTATTATTGTAAAAATAGAAGGATAACTAGTAAAACCATGTAGTGTTACCTTTCTCTGTCACACAACAGCCTCCTGTTGTACAAACACAGGGGAACACTGTGTGGTTAATAATTAGAAGAGAGGCTCATCAATATCCTATGTTATGCAGATGACACAACTTTGGTTGCTGAAAGTGAGAAAGAGTTGAAGCACTTGTTGCAAAAGATTAAAGAATATAGCCTGCAATATGGATTGCAGCTCAATGTCAAGAAAACAAAGAATCCTACTGCTGGACCAAGAGGCAGTATCTTGATAGTTAGAGATTGAAATTGTCAATAACTTCATTTTACTTGGATCCACAATTAACATCCTTGGTACCAGCATCTAGAAAATCAGGAGACATGTTGCACTGAGGAAGCCTGAAATTAGGGACCTTTTCAAATCATTGAGAAGTAATGATGTCACTTTGAGGAAAAAGGTGTATCTGATTCAGACCATGGTCTTTTTTGTCATTTGCTGTGAATCTGAATCCATAATTACAAAATGAATAAGGATAACAGAAAAAGAATTAATGCTTTTGAGATGTGGTATTGGAGAAAAACGCTGCACATCCCATGGACTGCCAAAAGAACAAAGAAATAGATTTTGGAAAGAGTGCAGCCAGAGTACTCTTTGGAGGCAATGATGATGAAGCTCTGCCTCATACACTTTGAACATGTTACTAGAAGAGGCTATTCCTTGGAGAAGGACATGATGCTCAGAAAGGCAGAGGGTCAGTGAAGGAGAGGAAACTCTAGACCAGCTATAATAATACAGTGACTGTTGAAAGGCATTCTAGTGTGTCAGAAAGTGTGAGGATGACACAGAATACTACAAGGTTCACATCTGTTTTTCATTGGATTGCTTTTAGTCATACTCTATTTGATAGCACCTAACAACAACTAGTAAAATGTGTATAAGTATCTAAAGGGAGAAAGGATGGGAGCATAGGGGTGAAGATGGTCAGGAGGAAAACATAGGGTTGCATAATTTACTGAGTGGAAGGAGAGGGTAAAGGAAATGAAAAAAAAATCTAATGGGGATCTGTAAAGATGGGAAAATGGTGAGTATAGTTCAATGGTGGTTAATTTTATAAAACACAATGAATGAGAATAATTGTATGAAACACAATGTGAATGGAGAGTGTGAGACACTATGCATGTGACTTTTGTATAGCAATGTAAAATATAAAAAAATCCCCAAACACCTAAAAGCGCAATTCTCAACATCATCACAATGTCCTGGAAGCAGCATACAACCTTAAATGAGAAAACCCAGAAAAAGTTGTCACAAAACTCACCCATTATCAAAATATAAAATAAAAAGATATCCCAGAGGAAGAAAAACTGATGGAATAATATGACAGTCAAGTGTTTTCACAGGATGGAAATGATAAATGCAGAATTGGAGGAATAAACAAAAAAGAATCTAGAAGAATTTATAAAAATTAATACATTATAAAACAAATAGAACCAATAAACAATAAAAGCCATAGTTGTTACTGTGGTTATGTGTGATCAAGTCACCTGTGACTCATAGTGACCCTATGTACAACTCTGAAACCTGCCATATCCTGAGCTAGTCTCACTAATTTCAACAAACCAACCCCTTTTCTCTGGTTACTATATCAATCCATCTCATCCTAGGTCTTCCTCTCCTGAGCTGTTCCTCCACCCTTCAAAGCCTGATGTTTTTCTTCAAGGACTCGTCTCTCTAGGCTACATGTTCAAAGTATGTAAGACAGAGCTTCAAAATCCTAGCCTCCAGGAGAAACTTGATTTCACCCTCTCTAAGGCAGACCTATTTGTTTTCTTGGCAGTCCATGATATGTTCAAGAATCTTTTCCAGCAGCACATTTGAAGGCATTGATTCTGCAGTCATCCTTAGTCATTGTCCAGCTCTCTGATGCAAAGCAAGTAATTATGAAGACTATGGCCTGGGTTAGGCACACCTTACTCTCTAGACTTATATCTTTGCTTTTTAGCACTCTGGAGAGGTCCCTGACAGCAGATTTACCAAATGCAATTCGTCTTTTGAAATCCTGACTGCTGGTATTAAGACTGTTGATAGTGGAGCCAAGCAAGCTGTAATTGTTAACAATCTCAGTCTCTTCCACATCTATTATGGTGCTGCCAATTGATCCAGTGGTGAGGATCTTAGTTTTCTTGATATTGAGCTGCAATTCATATTGAAGACTACAGTCTTTGACCTTCTGCAGCAAACGCTTCAAGTCTTAAGTTTCAGCAAGCAAAGTTGTGCCATCTGCATAACATAAATTGTTGATGAGTCATCCTCCAAACCTTATGCCACATTCTTCTTCATAAAGCTTTAGTTCTCAAATGATCTCTTCTGCATGATGCATTCCTGACACACTTCGTTCCTGATTTTGAACCATGCAGCATTTCCCTGCTCTGTTCTGAAGACTGCTTCCTGGCCCAAGTATAGGTTTCGCATAAGCACAATCAAGTGTTCTTGGATTCCTATTTTCTTCAGGGTTAGCCACAATTTGTTGTAA
>NW_006399796.1:6325910-6326345 GCF_000299155.1 Elephantulus edwardii | reverse complement strand
TGGGATAGACTCAAGGTCAAATTTTTACTCCTGTGGATTCGATTTGAACTATTGTAGCTTTAACGTGCACTTGCGTATGAGTAGTTGATGGTCTGTTCCTCATTCAGCACTTGGCCTAGTTTACACTGTTGATATTGAACTTTTTTAATGATGCCTTTCACAGATGTAATCAATCCTATTTCTGTCCATACCATCAGGTGAAATCCATGTGTATAGTATACATTTATTGTGCAGAATTATCTTATTCTATACCCAGCCTCATTTTTGTCACCAAGTCCATGTTTTCTGACTACTGATCCTTCTTGGTTTCCAACTTTTGCATTCCAATCACCTATTATTATTAATGAATCTTGTATACATGTTTGATCAATTTCTGACTCCAAAGTTCATAGAAATCATCTATTTCCTTCTCTTGGGTCTGGTTGTTGGTGCAAA
>NW_006399796.1:6323731-6325260 GCF_000299155.1 Elephantulus edwardii | reverse complement strand
TGGTCTTCACAAATACTTGCTATGAATCAGAGACTTCGATAATAAATAAGGATGATAGAAGAATGGAGTTATTTGATTTGTGATGCTGGAGAAGAGTCTTGCATATACCCTGGACTACTAAGAAGACAAGTAAGTCTGTCTTGGAGAGGGTAGAACCAAGTTTCTCTTTAGAGGCTAGTACTTTGAAGCTTTGTCACACATATGTTGGGCATTATACTTGGGAGGGTGAAAGGACAGCACAGGAGAAGAAGACGCCTGATGAGATGGATTGTTACAGTGACTAGGGCAATGGGGATAGGTGTTCAGAGTCAGTGAGACAGAACAGGCTTCAGACCTGTTGAGTCATAGGCAACTCAATAGCACATGACAACAATAAAAATGGGATAGCTGTGTCAAATGATATTTCTATTTCCAATTTTTTTAGAAAACAATGTTTTCTGTAATGGTTGAACCATTTTACATTCCCACAAGCAGTGAATGAGAATTCCAATCTCTCAACACTTTACCAGAATTTGTTGTTTGCTGTCCTGTTGAACTTTGCTGTTGGTGCTATGGTGAGATGAAATCTCATTGTTGTTGTTTTTGTGCTTTTTTAAAAACTTTATACTGGTGTATTTACAAAGTTCACATACATTGTTTTTCACATCACTACTCTCTCCTTATCAAATGGTGCGACCCTATGATTAACAAAGCCATCCCCTCCTTCTTCAGCACTCCAATTACCTCCCACCCCCTAATCCTTACACTCATTCTACAATAATGATCTTATATATTATTTGTCCTTATGGGACTGAGTTAGTTTTCTTCACATAATACTCTGCAGTCCCTCCCAAGTTTGGTAGTAGTTTACAAAATCATTGCTCCTGCATGCTGTGTAGTATTCCATTGTGTGAATGTACCATAATTTCCCAATACATTTGATTGTGGATGGACATTTGGGCTATTTTCATATTCTTGTGATGGTGAATAACACTGCTATGAAGGAACTTTGGTGTACAAGTCTCTATTTGTGCCTCAATTCTCATTCTCTCTGCAGTGGAATAGCTGGGTCATATGGAATTTCTATGCTCAGCTTTTTGAGGAAGCACCAAACTGCCCTTCAGAGTGGTTGTACCATTTTACAATACCAACACAATATGTAAGTGTTCCTTACCTCACCACATCCTCTCCAACATTTATAACTTTCTGTCCTGTTAAACTTTGCTACTGCTACTGGGGTGAGATGGTATCTTTTATGGTTTTGATTTCTTATTGCCAGTGATTTGAAACATTTTGTCTTGTGGCTGTTGGCCATTCAAATATCTTTCTCTGAAAATTCTTTCCATATCTTTTGCCCGTTTTGTAATTATGTTATCAACCTTTTACTTGTGGAGGTCCTGTACAATTCTGTAAACTTTGGACATGAGAGACCTTGTCTGAGATGGGGTAATGACAAATGTTTTTTTCCCCAGTCAGTTGGTTTTCTTTTCACTCTGTGGGAATATATTTTTGATATACACAGTGATTATTTAGAAGTTTCCATCAATCAA